>NC_143052.1:81023333-81326363 GCF_052426305.1 Pelodiscus sinensis
AGTGGAAGACAAAAGTAGATTATGAGTGACTGAGATTAATGGACAACAAGCCAAGAAAGCAGCACAAAACTCACAGGGGCTACAGTCCATACAAACCACAGTGCACTAAAAATAGCAGTCAGCTGATAATTATGTAGGAGACAGCCACATACGGGACACAGTCAGACATCAGCTGTAAGACATCCCAACAAGCACCAGTATAACACCCCTCTTCTTCACTGCAGGCAAATGGTTTCCAGTCAAGAAAGTGCAGGCTGTTAATTCACAGTTCCTTCTTATTCCAGTTACCTCGACTGAGCATTAGCATACTTTTGTGTAGTGTATGATCTGCAGATTCACCCACTTTTGACCCTGCTCTTAATTGATTCAGCGGCACTATGCATGGAAATAAAACAGAGCAAATGCATAATATTTCCAGGATCCAGGATTTATTTGGGACAGTTTAAAACCAAGCTTGTTCTGCTGACAAAAGGTTTAACAGGTATGGCTTTGTCTACACTACACAGCATTTAGTGCAGTGTTACTAAAAGCTGGGCTGTGTGAATGTTGTTTCTCGGCATTTTTGCCAGCAAAATACTTCCACCCTAACCCTTCTCATCCTTCTCAACCCAGGACTCAGCCCAGGAGATTAGTTGGAGGCCTGGCACCAGCAGCAGAGGTTGGGCCCACCTACGCGCTCATTGGCGGCAGCAGGAACTGGGGTGACCTGGTCCCAGCCTGCTTCACTCCAGTGGCTCCCAGCATCACTTAAAGGAAGGAGCTTGGTGGAAGGAGTGGAACCGCCCCTCACACTCACCAGTGACAGCAGGAAGCAAAGTGATGGAGCTGGGAGCCGATGGAGTAGGGTGGGCTGGGGCTGGGTCACTCCACTTCCCGCCAACAGTGAGCGCAGAGGAGGTCCAACCCCATCTGTCAGTGCCAGGCCCCCTACTAATCCCCAAGGCCATCTTGCCCGGGAGTTGAGGGAAGGGGTGGAATGGGGCATGGTGAAGATGGGGCCTGGAATAAGGGGATTGTCCCGGACTCCGCACTCCCTTATGGATGTCCCCGCACCCACTCCCCCACAGTAGAGTTTGTGTTGTTGTTGACAGAAGAACACTCCTGCCAACAACGAGCCATTTACACTGCCACTTGCCTGAAAGACAAAAAGTTTTGCTGCAGCCAGAGGGCTTTTTTAAGCACCTGTAAATGACAAAAGTTTTGTCATTCAGTTGGCAGTGCAGACAAAGCCGGAGTCTTCATTTCTCCTAAATCCATTTGATATGGTTCATTATTAAACATTTTTCACCTTTGGCTAGACATCTTAAGACCCTCCCATGTTATTCCAGCTAATGTTATCAGTGTTGTATGGAGTTAGCTCAAGTGCTTCCTATTTCAGATGGTAGCATGCAAAGTTCTCCAGGTTTTGACATAGCCCACTTGCTCTAGGTCCGTGGTCACCAACCAGTAGATCGCGAGCTACCAGTAGATCTCAGGGGCTCTAAGAGTAGCTCTTGAGCCCTCTCTGAACTACGCATCTGCACAGTACGTTTACATTAGATTTCCTCATGTAATGTAGGCGGGGCTTCAAGGAAGGGGTAGGGCAGTAGATCTTCGTCTGTTCTGAGACTTAAAAAGTGATCTTGGGTGTAAAAAGGTTGGAGACCACTGCACTAGGTCAAACTATACCCTTTTCTGTGGATACACTTTCAAATGTGAACATGACAAATGAACCAGAGAATGTGCAAGCATTGAAAAATCATGAGCCAAGCTCTGGAATATCATTAGGTTAGTTTTTTTTAATTATACATTTGGGGTCTGTTTCTTTGCATTTTGTTTTTTTAGTATCCAGGGTACATTTGGGTCATATTTCAAGCTTTTCTATGCCACTTGGAGAGTGGGCAGAATGAAAGTTGAGATTTTCATGTAGCCAATTGTCTCCAGGAATTGGGGCTTTACGCATATAATCAAATATGGCAAGAGTTGTGATAAAATAGCGAAAGTTGGCAACATTGCTTTTTGCCTGTACCAGGGCAGGGATGAATCTAGGTAATAACAACATATAAAGTGCAATTTTATAGCACTAGCACTGTAGTTTGAATGGCTATCAGTGAATAGGACAGCATTGGGCAAGAGAGTATATAGCTGCAAATTACAAGGGAAAGCTAGGACCCAGCTCTGTTCCCATTTAATTAAACAGAAGCATTAGAGCTCTGTCCAATGCCAAATGAAACCCTTTATTTTAATAGGTTCTGAATTATTCTTAGTGAACACTAAATAGTTTCAAGAAACTTGAGAAGCTCTCGGGGCATGCAGATGACAGTTGCTCCCTTCCATGGTATTACTGCTTTTTCTGTAACACTGTCGCCAACTACTTTTGGTGTGAAACTAAAGGAAGGCTTCTAAAAAGCTGCTGATATGTACAAAATGCAACATGCAGCAAGATTGCACCTCTCAGTGTGATTTACATCTTGTTTTGCCTTACAATGCATTATTTCCCCGCAGATTGCACCTGAAGTATTGTTTCAAGGAAAGCTGTGAGAATGACAGAAGTGTTTACTTAAGCCAGGATCCAACAACCCCCTTTGTCTGAGTAAAGTCCATTAAAGACAATTTCATCAAAAGCAATTGTCTGCTTCTTTGTGCTCATATGCAGATAATAGAAATACAGGCAGACTCATAATTAATTTTTTAGTGCACTTAATACACCAGGAGTCTGAGTCTGCATGCCTTAAACACTTAAATCTCCCACTGAAGTGAATGGACTTCTAGGAGGAATAAGGGAGCAGGATTAGTTCCAAGTTTCTATGTATCTGTAAAACCAGAGCAATTTTTAGCAGTTAGTGGATTTTATCTCTCACTGTGAAGAAGTGCTGTACTTGGATGGTGCCTCCTATTGCTTGTGAGATCACTGCCCCTTCCCAAGGCTGGGCACCATCTCTTTGCCTCATGGGTCTGGAGCCCCTCTCCTGCTCTACAAGCTGTTGTTGTCTATTCGGGTATGTCTACACTGCCCCCCTAGTTCAAACTAGGGTGGCAGTGTAGACATACCCTTCATGACTTGGCTCTCTGACCGGGTTCTTCTGGATGTTTTCCCCTTCCCGGGTACCAAAGGGTTTCAAAACCTCATACCACACTAGTAGCTTCAGGGATTTTTTTCCATTCACTGCCCCATAGTGCTACCATCTCAAGAACCTGGACCAGCTCCAGCTCAGGTATCTTTCAGCCAGCTGTCAAAATGTGTTTCCTTTTAGACTATACAGCCTTCATAGCACCAACCCAGCCCATGCCACCTAATCTGGGCTCCTTCACTCAGACAAGGGATTACTTGGCCACCTGATTCCTCACAGCTGTGGCCTGGTGGGTTAATTAGTCCTCTTCTTTGCCTGCATTAATCCTAGGTGGGGGGGGGGGGAGGAGATGACACCCCATCACACTCCACCCATTCCAGCCAAAGAGGAAGAAAATTAGTCAAGTTTCCATGCTGCATAAACCCATATCTGAGTCCACAGACTTTCCAGGGATGATGTATCATGAAAGCTTAAACTATTCCGCAGCCTTAGAGTAATTAATTTCAAAATCTAGACAGGCAAAAATGAAAAATGTTACAATACACACATGCCATAATTTGCTTTTCAGTTCATTCTGAATTATCTTAGCTCAGCCCAGTAATTCATCAGTGCATAAACCATGCAGGGACTGAATGTGTGAATTATGCATGAAGCATTATTTAGCACTGATGTTCTGAAATACTGCTGCATGTTTGTGCAGTGTATCCTGAAAAGTAGCAGTAAGAGCCACGTGAATATTGGTACTTTGTCTTTGGGCTATATATACACAGCTTTGCACTTTTTGGTCAATTGTAATACAAAGCTGGTAAAAAATGCATCAACAGCTTAAATAAATTATGGCTTTAAAATATGAATCATGGCATAAATAAATGATCCCTCCCCCACCCCATCTGTCTTCGGATAAAAAATAAAATCAGTTAACTGAGTGTGTTATTCACTCTGCACAGACTGCCTGACCAAACAAGTTTATTTGCTTCCACGATGTAGACAGATGCACCAAAGAATGCAAACTTGACATGCAACCCATAATAAATGTGTGGATGACAAAATTTATCTGTTTTGTTCTGGCATGTTTCAAATTTGAATAGAGTTCCTTAGGGGTTTAAAAAATTACTAAATGGACCTTTGAAGAAGGAAGCTAAGTTAATTATAGTAACTAAAATAATAAAGGAAGAGTCATTTCTGATACATTATATCATAATCCTGCAAAAAACATTGTTAAAATGAGTTTAAGGCTGCAAGTATATATTACTGATAAGTGTACATTGCCTTAGAAGAATACTTCACTTACTGTATTTCTATTTTTATTTTCAAAATGATCGAGTTAAGTCTCATTTCTCAAACAAGTTGCTTCAATAGTAATAATTGTAGCTGGTTGAAAAGTGGTAAAGAGATTATGATACATCTTTAAAATTTCAAAATTCCTTTTCTAAAGGAAATTTATTATTTGTTTGAAATTTGTAGGGCATTTTTGGTTTACAATATTTTCATTTTTTGTCCCTCCACACCCTTTTTCCATTATGCCACTGAGGAAAGAAAGGAGGAGTAAGGAAAGCTGAGTAAATTATTTCCCCCAGATTTTAAAGAGAAATTAAACAAATATTTCTGCAAAAAGAAAACCAAATAAAAAAACCCCAAAACTGACACTCTTATGTAATGCAGACCTGGTAACAACAGGTTGATGACATCAGAAACTATTCTTGTGTTATCCATTATATATGAATTCAGGAACTGCTTGTCCAATTTATACCACATTTAGCAGGGGGGAAAATCTACTGTGGCTCTAGATTTAACACACCAGTTTTGAGGCTGATATGACTTATGTGAATTCTGAAAGACAGAAGAAAGTTGGGAGCATCATGAAAGCTCAGTGGCAACTTTAACTTTTAAGCTGCTGATGCTGACCTATTATTTATAACAGTAGTTTCACCTATTCTGAACTGTTATATGTCTACAGTTATATCTTTCATATATTGTATAGTAAATTTTTTCAAAAAACGAATAATTATATCAAAGCATAGCTGACTTTCCTCTGTGATTTCCCTCCCCTGTGCTTTACTATATTAAATTGCAAACCCACGGTACAGAAGTATGTAGGATTGGCAGTAGGGTTATTTCAATCTTTACTGAAGTGAAAACATATTTGTAAGAGCAAAAGTGATCCTTGATATTCGTAAATAAAGAAATGCAAGTTTCCCAGGCCAAACCGTGCTGAGTTCTCTGCCAGCGGTTAGATTAGTTTTTGAAGAACTATTTTACTGAAAAATAGCTAGATCACAAACCAACAGCAATCCTTGCTCCTCCCACCCCCAAAACTACACAGTAGAGGAAAAGTCATATTGGATGACTACCAGATTGTGATTACAACCACCACAGAGAAGTTGCTCACTCCCTGTTCACTAGCCACAAAAACTTGGGCCTTTCGTCAAGGCATGGTAGCTGGCCAAATTCAGCAGGGCAAGGCCTCACTTTGTGCCTCACTGCTGGCAGTCCAGCCCTAGGAAGTTTCCTCCAGAGTAAGGAAAATCTTCCAGGGGCACAGTTTTGGAATGGAGGTTTTTACACCAACCCAATTGTCCTTGCTGAAAGTGAAGGGATGTGGCTAGAGTAAAGCAGACATGCCCATGATACACAGACCCCGTCCTACTCCCCACATTGCAGCAATCGCTAGCTGTGCTTCTGGATCCTTGATTGGGCTTCAAAGAGCTTTACGTCACATCAGCCTCATCTGTTTTGCATGCAGATTAATGAACCCTGGTATCTGTCTCAATCATTAGTAATGATGGCCTAATAGGACCACCGATGTTGCTGGACCAGAGAGCCCCAGCTCAGGTAGCAGAGTTCTGGCACCCCGGGGCAGCCTTGGGGCAAAGTGCCAGCGGCCCTGGAGCTAGCCACAGAGCCCCTGTGGCCATGGAACAGCGTAGCCCCGACGATTCTGGGACTGACTTTTCTCCTTTGTCTGACAGGGCCTCAATATGTTAGCCTTGATGGCATGTGGCAAGCCTCATCATGTTTCAGGTGGACTGGGCTCAGGGCATTAAGCAAGTTTATTAAGCAAGCTTTTGTTTCTTGTTTGTAGAGGGGTTGTAAGCTTTGTTTGGCGCTGTAAATATTGTAGTGCTACAGTTCTGGTGGCATAAGGGATCTGTGATAGGTGCTGTTTTGGCTTTGCTTCTTGTCTAGACAGATATTTCTGAACAAAATCTGAAATAAATACATTAGATTAAGTTAACTCTGCTGGCAGGAGACGGGGAAAGGGGACTGTTGCCTCAAGGCCTGACAATTTAAAAGGGCCCAGGACTCTGGCTGCTGTAGTAATGGAAACATCAGACAGAGCCCCGGACCCTTAGAATCACCACTGGAGTGCTGCGCAGCGCACCCCAGAGCCCCGCACGGTGTGCTCTGGCTGGCTGTACAGACTGGCATGAGGGTAAAGGGGAATGCTGCAGCATCTGAGTAGCACTGGGGGCTGGCTGCCCCAGTCCTGCCCCTGTCACCTAAAGCCCCACCCCTTCCAGAAGCACAGAGCCGACCCCATGCCCCATATTGCCCAGGGTCCTGGCAATCCAGTTGGCTCTCCTGTCTGCTGGTTTACAACTCAATAGATCTAGGTATTCACAATCTGCTTTGTGGACAACTTAGGATCTGATTTTCAAAAGAACTCAGCAACTAGCAGCTCCCCTTCATTTCAAAAGGTGCTAAGGGTTAATCATTCAAAGCCATGTTAGTGGCAGTTCTGGAAAAAATCCATTTGGGGTAAACGGCATCATTTTCTGAAATGATCAGCTAATTAAAAACATGGAAAAATGTTATTTGAGCCCAAAGGAACTATCTTGGCTATTTACAAAGAGAGAAAAGGAAATGAAGGGCTAGAGTCACAAAAGCTGAAGCGGAGGAGCAGCAGCCCATCTTATAGCCAATAGCTTGCACACTCATGTGGCACAGAGAGAGCTGGATTGAAGTTCCTGCTCCAGATCAAAGATTCAAAAGTAGGTCTCCTCCCTCCCAGTTGAATGCCCTAACCCAGGGCCACCGAAGGGGGAAAAGGAAAAGGGGCAACTGCCTCAGGCCCAGCAATACAAAAGGACTTGAAGCTCCTGGCTGCTTCCACTGCTACTGGGTAGCACTGAGGGATGCTTGGGGGAGGCATCGTGTTCTCTAGGCAGTGCCAAGTGCTGTCTAGTCCCAGCCCCGCCCTTCCACCTGATGTCTGGCCCCATCCAGGACACAGAGCAGCATCCCCTTCCCCACCTTGATGAGAAGCCTAATGAATGTGCCAGTCCCGCTGCCCTAACCACTAGGCTACTCAGGGTATGTCTACACTACCATCCTAGTTCGAACTAGGGTGGTTAATGTAGGCAACCGGAGTTGCAAATGAAGCCCAGGATTTGAATTTCCCAGGCTTCATTTGCATATTGCCGGGCGCCACCATTTTTAAATGACCGCTAGTTCGGACTCCGTGCCCGCGGCTATACGCGGCACGAACTAGGTAGTTCGGATTAGGCTTCCTATTCTGAACTACCGTTACTCCTTGTGGAACGAGGTGTACCAGTAGTTCGGAATAGGAAGCCTAATCCGAACTACCTAGTTCGTGCTGCGTGTAGCCGCAGGCACGGAGTCCGAACTAGCGGACATTTAAAAATGGCGGCACCCGGCAATATGCAAATGAAGCCTGGGAAATTCAAATCCCGGGCTTCATTTGCAACTCCGGTTGCCTACATTAACCACCCTAATTCGAACTAGTGTAGACATACCCAAAGTTATTCTCAGGCCAAGTGACTATTCAGATCCCCCAGTACACCACAGTACTCAAAACGCCATAATCTAGATTTTATAATTCAGGTGCTCTTTTGCAATGAATTTCAATAGGAATATGCTGGCATTTATCAAATATCAGAACAGATAAAATGAAACAAACTGCAAAACAATTACTGGATGTCTTTTGCAGTTTATTAAATGAAAGCAATCGCATGTTAGCCAGTGACAGCATTCTCATTAAAATAAAGATGTTAAGTATCAGTTAATTTACTAGTCAAGTAGTCGAAGGAATTTTAATCAACTACACAACTAGTCGATAGGTACTTCCACATTCCTCCTCTGAAATGTACAAGAGCCTCCATCGCAGCCCAGGGCCAGAGAGAAGTCCCATTGACTCAGGGCTGTAGGCAGGCGTGCCAGCTTTGAAATGTACAAAAGCGGGGGTTCTTGTGCATTTCAAAGTGGAAGTGCCCTCGTAGAGCTTGGGGTCAGTGGGGGACACAGAGTCCCTCGCTGACCCCGGGCTCCATGTTGTGCTGCCGATTTGAAATGCCACGCAGAGCCCAGGATCAGCTGGGGAGTCCCCAACTGACCCCAGGCTCCACGTGGCAGCTGCCACTTTGAAACGCCGAGGTGGCATTCAAAGGGGTAGCGCCACATTGCTAAGCCCAGGATCAGTGCCGCAAAGCTGAGTTGGGGATCAGCTATGAGGTACTGCCGCTTTGAACGCAACCTTAGCATTTCAAAGGGGCAGCGTCCCACAGCTGATCCCAGGCTTTGAAGTACCCCCTCTTTCTTCCCCTTTGCTGCCTCTGATAGAGGCAGCAAGGGGGGTGGGAAATTGATTAGTTGACTCACTATCCGATAAGCATTTGTTTATTGGATAGTCGTCTAGTCCTTCACATCCTTACTTTAAAACAGCTTGCTCTTTCTTACAAGTGGATTGTACTGAAACATTTCAGTTTTGCTATAAATACTTCAGCTTGCATCCCATATCAGATGCCATCTGGATTGTTGTTTCCTTATTAATTAAATAGTAGTGCTCTATTAATACATTTGTAGATTTAATTTACCTGCCAGGCTTTGATAATTCTCAGCACCTCTGATTGCATTCCAAAGAACAGGATCCATTGTGGTTTATCAATTTATTTCTACCAGCTGAGGATCTGTGCCCCAGTACTGTGTTAGGGAGAACTAGAGGAGAAAACTAGTTGGTTAATACCAGTATTTTCTGTAAAGCATTCTCAAAACAGTTTTTTCTTTAGTACTACACTGACCTCGGGCATTATTAACAGAGTTTCATGGAACAGATGTTCTTCAATTTGCATAATGACAGACAGACTGCCTTTTCTTTATTAAAGGTCACTGAAAAACAATGCTTCTGTTAGGCAGCCCAGCCTTCATGAAGAGATTTCGGGACAAAAACTGCTTTGTCTTCATTTACAGCTTTGGTGATCACCACTTTACATACTTTATCAGATTGCTTTGCCTCCAGAGTATTTGCCTATTTCATCCCATATATGCCCTCTTTCCTTATCGTGGTTAATTTCTACTAATAAAGCACAGTTTTTATTTGAAAGTTCAAATCTCTGAGCATACACCTAGATCTTCATGTTCTACAGACTGTGTTAGGTCCTCTGATGTCAGTGGAGCTACGCCAATCTAACCCCATTTACATCATGGAGGGATCTGGCCCTTAGATGCCTCTTTCCCCCACCTCTACCCAGCCCAAGTATAGTAGTTCTCCGACCATTTAAATTCACATTGATTTGTCACATGGGCAAAATTCAATTGACACTAAGTTTGTACTTACAACTAATGGTCCTTCAGAACTTTAGAGACTAACAATAATGTAGATGGCATCATGAGCTTTCATGGGCACAACCCGCTTTTTTTGTGTTAGTCTTTAAGGTGCTGCTAGACCATTCATTGTTTTAAGTTTTTTCAGTTACAGACTAACACAGCTACTCCCCTGAGACTTACAACTAGTGAACATATTCATTATTAATTTTATTTACTATAAATTTAGCCTAATTTATTATAGCAAATTGTTCACAAACATCCTTATTGTCTTCAGATGGACTCATTAGTTGTATGCCAAGTCAAGTAGCTGAACAAATTATTTTCAGTTTATGTGTTCTTTGCTAATACCTGACTCTGGCTATTTATTCAGTGTCATTGTCATATGGAATTGTTTCTTTTCTCAGACTGGATGACAAACACCTAAAGCAGAAGAGCACACAATGAATAATACTAAACACTGAATAAATACGCATATAGTAAGTTTTTACAGATGAATGATCATTTGTGCTAAAATTCATGAAATGTCGCAGTGGCACATGCAAGACAAGGATGTGATTCTTTGCACAGCAGATCGATGCTCTCCTATGAGCTACAAAAGCGACATGTTTAATTTCCAGTGGTGTGTTGTAATCAGTGACACCTCACTTTTTAGTGCCAGCGAAATTCCATAACTAATGTCCCAGATAAAAAAAATATTTGCCTTTAGGATAAAAGATAAGTCTTGCGTTCTCAGCCACACATACCTATTAAGTTATGGAGAAATTGGATTAGGAAGAGGGAAAGAGTAGAAACACTCCATCTGTACTACCCAGTTGCATCAAGGGGGATAGAGAGAAAGATATGCTCAGATGCCTGGCAGAAAGAAAGGAAACCTATCACAAAAATAGAAAGTAAAAATAAATACAAAATTTCAGGCTTTAAAAAAAAATCACTCAAATGACCAAGAAATGGAAGATGTATCAGCAGGGTAAATTATATATTTTCTGCGTGACATATTTTCAATTTTCAGTTAGTGGAAAATTGCAAAGCCATGTGGTATTTATTACTGAGTCACATACCAGCATTTGCTGTTACATGACAATGAACTGTATGATGATGCTAAAATCATCTATTTACCCATATTTCAGATTGATTCAATATGACTAAGAACAGTCATAATGCCAGACTTACACATGGGCAATGGGATACTCTGCTGCACAGAACAAAAAATTCAGGCTATGTTGACACTACAGTGATCGGGAAAAGGTATGCAAATTGCACTCCACTGATTCCAAAAATTGTATACCTTTTTCCAATGTTTTTTCGGAAGAGGCTTTTCCGAAATTTGGCCTGTCTACACTGGGCCAAATTTCGAAAAAACCTTCTCTTTTGGAAGAGCCCTTCTTCCTTGTGGGAGGAGGAAGACAGGGCCTCCAAAAGAGCGCATCAGCTCTTCCACAAAAAGAAAAGAAAAAGGAAGAACAGATGCATTCCCTGGAGGTATCCTGGAAAAGCCCCATAGACTACACATAGCCTGAGTGTTGCTTCCGAATTATGCATAGCATTTTGCCTCTCTTGCAAGGAAGAAGAGGGTGCAGAAGCCCTTCCTACCAACTCTCCATCTTCTTTCGGGGAGTGGCCAAGTACAACCCTGTTCCTTCCACTTCTGGACAGCAAGTTTGGGAGATTTTAACATTGGCAGCCAGCAGCAGAGAACCTACTTAAAGACAGGGAAAAATGGAATGAAGTTCCAGCCGCCTTCACACTGGCCAGAACAGCATGGCCAAAGTGAGAGAAGTGGAATATGCTGCATCCTGCTGAGGACAGATCATACCATTTGAACGAAGCCAAGCACGGGGGGGTGGGGGGGAGAACATATAGAGCCACCCTGGCTTAAGGGATTACCAGAAGAAATTGAGTCTCAGAAGAATTTCCTCAAAGAGATTCTCCCATATTATTTGGTGTGTGTATGTATGGAGAGGTGATGTTTACCTCTGGAAAAGGATGTGGGACCTACCCTCAGGCATGTCAGGAGACTAACGCCATCTGTGTTTAGACTATCTACTCTGCAACAGCTCTGATAAACAGTTTCCCCAGGCTGTAGCAGCCCCCAGTCCTGCTAGGAGTGACTAAACAGAGACTGCAATACAGTCTGGATCTTACTGCTTTTCCTACATATTTTCCATTGGCTTAAGAGTTAAGTAGGGGGAGTGATGACGTGCCTATCACCTGAATCCTTTTCCTGCCTCTTGCTCCATCCACTTTACACTGCTTCACTCAGTGTGGTTCCCAAAATACATGGGAAGGGCTCTCCTGTCCAACACTTGCAGGTCCAAGTATTTTTGGGAACAGTGCTAGAAAGGTAGCTAAGTCTCCAGTAATGTGGAAAGGGCAATCAGTACATGGAGATCCCCCTGTATGCAAATCTCAGTGAGAGGGGACAGGGACAATCTGGCCATTGTTATATTTTCTGAGCCTGTGCCCAGATCCTGGTATGACCATTTGTTATAGTGACAGAATTTGAATGTTGCATGTAGCTTGTTAGCAGTTAGGTTTTAATTTTTTTCCTGAGCTCCAGTTTTCATTTCCTCCTGCCATCACTCTCCATTTAAATGGAATTCTGATATCCCTTCCAGCTGGTGTTTAAATTGCTGGTGTTGATGAAAGCCCTGAATGGTTTGGAATTTGACTGACAGAAGAATCCCCCACCCACCCACACCTGATGCCATTACAGGTACCATCAAATGAGCTAATATCACCCAGAATTATTTATACAGGAAGGGGCTGGTAGCTAGGGGTACATCTAGACTACAGCCAGTTCTGTCGACAAAGCAAGCCGCTTTTTCGAAAGAGAGTCTAGACGCTTTCTTTTGAAAAAGCACAGTGTGGATGCAATAGCACCACATAACTCTGTCGAAAAAAGGCGTTATTCCTCATAGAATGAGGATTACTGCCGTCGACAAAACTGCTGCATTCTGTCGACTTACTATAGACAGAACTCGGCGGTAGTGTAAACGCAGGTACAGTTTTGTCAACAAAAATCCATTTTTGACAACAAAACCCTGTAGTCTAGACACACCCTAGCTGTGAAATTTGTTCCAAGTTCCCGTACTATAGAGGTTGGACAAAGCTTACTAAATTTAGTGTCTGATGCATTAAAATCAGGAATAAGGGATCTTCCGGAAAAGGCTTTATTTTCCGAAAGATCCCATCTAGACTGGCACTTTTCTCCGGCAAAGCCCCGAGCCGGAAAAAAGCAGCAGCCATGTTTATGCAAATGCCGCGGGGGATATTTAAATCCCCCGCGGCATTTGCAATTCCGACTTGCCTCATTAGCATCCCTTTTCTGGAAAAGGGTGCCAATGTAGACACAGCCATTGTGTATAAACTAAATTAATTCTTTGAATTACTTTTCATGGCTAAGGGCATAGAGGATATTCCCAAACTTGAGTCATTCTTTTTAGGAGGCAAATCTGAGGAATTGTCACAGACTGAGGTGTCATTAGAAGAGGTTTTGGAACAAACTGATAAACTGAACAGTAATGAGTCATGAGGAGCAGATGGCATTCTCCCAAGAGTTCAAAAGTAACTCATATATGAGATTGTGGAATTACTAGCTGTAGTTTGTAACCTATCCTTTAAATCAGCTTCTGTATCAAATAGCTGGAGGTGAATAATGTGATGCCAATTTTTAAAAAGGGCTTCAGAGGCAATCTTGACAATTGCAGGCCAGTAAGCCTGTCTTGACTACTAGGGAAACTTGCCGAAACTATAGTAAAGAACAAAATTATCAGACACATAGATGAATATAATTTGTTGGTGAAGAGTCAACATGGAACTCTTTCTAAATGAAAACCATGCTTCTCCAATCTACTAGAATTCTTGAGGATGTGGACAAGGGGGACAAGCATATGAACAGGGAGATTCGGTGGATGTAGTGTACTTAGATTTCCAAAAAAAACCTTTGACAAGATCCCTTACCAAAGGTTCTTAAGCAAAGTTGCCATAGGGTGATGGAAGATCCTTGTTTGGATTGATAGCTGGCTAAAAAAAGAGGAAACAAAGAGAAGGAAAAAATGGTCAGATTTCAGAATGACAAGAGGTGACTAGTGCTGTCCCACAGGGGATCTGTACTGGGACCAATTCTATTCAACATATTCATAAATGATCTGGAGAAAGGGGGTGAACAGTAAGGTGGCAAATTTTGCAGACGATACAAAACTTGTCAAGATAATTAAGTCCCAAGTAGATTACAAAGAGTTACAACAGTTCCTCACAAAACTGGATAACTTGGCAAATAAATGGGAGATAAAATGTAATGTTGATAAAAGCAAAATAATGTACATTGGAAAACATAATCCCAGCCACCCCTATAAAATGATAGGGTCTAAATTTGCTGTTACCATTCAAGAAAAAGATCTGGAAGTCATTGCCAATTCTCTGAAAACATCCTTTCAATGTGCAGCATTGGCCAAAAAAACAAACAGAATGTTGGGAATCATTAAGGAAGGGATACATAAGATAGAAAATATCATATTGCTTCTATATAAATCACAGTTTGCCTACATCTTACTGCACACAGATGTGGTCACCCTATCTCAGGGCTGGGCAAAATATGGCCTGTGGATTGGATCCATACTGCCAAGTCTCTGGATCTGGCCCACAGACACAGCAGGGAGCCTCACGCAGGCTCCCTGCTTGCCCCTTTCTGCCCCCTCCCTTGGATGCCACTCAGAAAAGTGGCTGCAACGGCCATTTCTCTTTAACAGCTATGAGGCCGGGGCAGGAGGGAAAGGGTTTATGCACTGCCCCCGCCCCAGCACAATCCTATTGGCCAGTTTCTAGCCAATGGGAGCTGCCTGTTTGAAGAACTACTCCCTCCTCCCCTCAGGCTCTTATTCATAACACACATGGCCCCTGTGGTCAGTGTGGGGGCGGGGCAGGCAGGTAGCCTGCCCGAGAAACATGCTGGGCTGCTTTCTGGGAGTCACCCTGATAAGTCTCCCATCCAGAGACTGCCTCTGGCACCCCAGTCATTCCCCCCCCCCCAACCCTCTGCCTCTCACTCCTGTCCCACTACCCCACATACCCAAACCCTCTGACCCTCCCAGATCCTGCCCACCAATGCCCTGCCCAAGATCACAACCCCCACCTGCCACAGGTCACAACCCAAAGCCCTGTACTCCCTCCTGTACCTTAGTCCAGTGCCCCAGGTCACAACTCCCTCTGGGTATGTCTACACTACCCCCCTAGTTCGAACTGGCCGGGGTCCGACCTAGCCGGCATTTAAAAATGGTGCCGTCCGGCTTTATGCAAATGAAGCCCGGGAAATTCAAATCTCGGGCTTCATTTGCAACTCCGTATGACTACATTACCCCCCCTATTTCGAACTAGGGGGGTAGTGTAGACATACCCTCTTTCACGCAAACTCCCTCCCAGACCTCACACTCCCTCCTGCAACTCCATTCCCTTACGCCAAGCTCCTTTCTGCA
Source organism: Pelodiscus sinensis (assembly GCF_052426305.1). NCBI lineage: Eukaryota > Metazoa > Chordata > Testudines > Trionychidae > Pelodiscus > Pelodiscus sinensis. The sequence goes on from NC_143052.1 coordinate 81,038,419, forward strand.
CCCAAACTCCACCCCAGACCCAACTCCATTAATATCATTGAAGAGTTTGGCCCTTGACCACTTTCCAAAATCCTGTTCAAAATTATCTAAAAAAAAGTATATTGGAATTGGAAAAAGTTCATAAAAGGGCAACAAAATGTTTGGGGTGTGGTTCATGATTCATGAAGAGAGATTAAATAAGACTTGTACTTTAAAGCTTAAAAAAGAGATGATGAAAGGAGGCATATGATACAGATATATAAAATCATGACTTGTGTAGGGAAAGTAAATAAGGAAGTGTTATTTTCTCTTTTTCATAACACAAGAACTAGGACTCACTATATGAAATTAACAGGCAGCGGGTTTAATCAAACAAATGGAAGTATTTTCCCCACAATATAGAGTCAACCTGTGGAACTCTTTGCTAGAGGATAGTGTGAAGGCTAAGACTATAGCAGGGTTCCAAAAAGAGCTAGATAAGTTAATAGAAGATTGACCTACCAATGGCTGTTAACCAAGACGTGCAGGGATACTGTTCCTAGTCTCTTGTTTGCCAGAAGCTGGGAATTGGTCAACAGGGGATGTATCTCTTGATGATTACCTGTTCTGTTCATTCTCTCTGGGACAACTGTTTTTGGCTGCTGTCACAAGACAGGATACTGAGCTAAATGGACCTTTGATCTTATCCAGTATGGCCAGTCTTATGTTCTGATGCTGCCACCCTTATACTGTTTCTTGTAATGATTACTGAATGAGAATAGCTAAAGGAGAATGACAGGGCTTAACCTGTTAGAAGAAAAGTGAAGGGAAAAAATCGGTCAGTGAAAGGATTCCATAAGAATCATATACAGGAAATTATTGAAATATACCATTTTGTATCTAAAATGACAGGGTAGATTCAGGAAAGATGTGAGTGGCTACATTTAGGCCATTAAATTACAACAGAATAGGTAAAACCACAACTTATTTTTCAAGGCTCATTGAATTAAGTGCCAGCAATGGCTTTTTCTATTTCAGACATAATTTGAAAGAACTCAGAAGTTTGTGGGGATACGGTAATATACATTTATTATCATTTTAGCCTAAGAACATTTAGATCAGCTTTTTAAAATGTATATTCTCTATATTATTTGGCGGGGTTTAGTTTTATTTTGACATTGGGGCAATGACAAAAAGGCAGAAGGACATATTTTTCCATGTTTGTTAAATATCTAAAACAATGGTGGGCAACATGTGGCATGCAGACCACACACGGCTTGTCAGGATAAACTGCTGGCAGGCTGCCAGACAGGCTGTTTATTTTGCATCCATGGGTATGGCCACCTGCATTTCCCATTGTCTGTGGTTCATTGTTCCTGACCAATGGGAACTTTGGGAAGCGGTGCAGGCTGTAGGTAGCTTACCTAACCAGCCACATACAGTTCACGGGCCACAGGTTGCCCACCACTGGTCTAAGACAGTGAGGTCCTGGCAGATGACTGCAGATTTTGGGTACAACAATACTACAATACGAATTTACTGAGCTACTAAGGCTTCAGATTTGTCACAGAATGTTTTTAAAAGACAAAAATCATGCAACAGGTACAGAAAAAGTCAACAAGTTTTATTATTTAATTTTAAAAAGTCACAATAAATGAGAAGGCTGCATCTCAGGGCATGGGTGCTTGGACTCCCCAAGGGGATTAAGACTGGATAATTTCCTGGAAAACAAAAACATAGGAGGATTTTTCTGGGAAGGAATATTTAAATAACTAATCTGACTACTGCATGTGGGTGTCTGAGTATAAAACTAGTAACCAAAAACACATGGTGAAGAAATACATGAAGCTAAGTATATAGTACTGCTTTATAGCATTAGAAACACACACAAAAGGAAATATATAATCTATTTCCCAACTTTCTGGAGAGCATCACTCCACACTATGTGATACTTCAGCAAGACTCATACACTGTCTTTATGCAATTTTGAGCATAAATTCAAAAAGAGCAAGTTCCTTGTCATTTGTGTAAACTTAGTGACACAAATAGCAAAGAAACAATCATGTGCTTTAATTAATAACGAATTAAAAATTCAATGATATTTGAAATGTGACAATGTTCATGGCATGTTCTGAGTATTTCATCCTCAACAACAGATATTTCTAGCAGTTAATGCAAAACAAAAAAGACTGATAACTTTTGTGCATTTAAACTCATCAATTCTCCACTACACTTATCTTCATGCCTCCAGCTCCCATCCCAGACATATTTTTCAATCTATTGTATACAGCCAAGCCCTAAGATACAACTGGATTTGCTCCGATCCCACAGACAGAGACAAACACCTACCCGATCTTTGCAGAGCATTCCTAAAACTGAAATACCCACCTGGAGAAGTGAAAAAACAAATTGACAGAACCAAAAAAGTACCCGGACACGAACTACTCCAAGACAGACTCAAAAGTGAAAACAACAGAATTCTACCTGTCATCACCCATAGTCCACAACTCAAACCTCTCCAACACATTATCCACAATCTACAACCTATCTTGGAAAATGATCCCTCACTGTCAGAGGCCTTGGGAGAAAGGCCTATGCTCGCTTACAGACAACCGCCCAACCTGAAACATATTCTTTCCAATAACCATGCTACACAGCTACATCATAAACATCCAGGAACCCATCCCTGCAATCAAACACCGTGCCAACTCTGCCCACATATCTATACAAGTGAACTCATTACTGGAGTCAACCACATAAGCCACCAAATCAGAGGCTCATTCAATTGCACATCCAGTAATTTAATCTATGCTATCAAATGCCAGCTATGCCTCACTGCAGTATATATTGGACAAACTGGACAGTCCCTACTTGAAAGAATTAATGGACACAAATCAGATATCCATAAAAGGAACATACACAAGCCTGTGGGGGCACACTTTAATCTCCCTGGGCAAGCATTAACAGATCTTCAAGTGGCTGTTTTGTTACAAACCAATAGTTCACCTTATGTTATGAGGTGTGGTTCAGAGGAGGAGGATGGGAGAAAATGTGGGTCCTGTGACATTGATGGTTCAGAACCAGAAGTTTCATCCTCTTCCTCTTCCTCGTCTGACTCAAGTGAGAATGGTTCTGGTGCATCAGGAACCGGCAGTCCTTCTCCGTAGGGTACTGGATGTATAGCTGATGGAATGTTTGGATAATGCACAGTCCACTTTTTCTTCTTTGACACACCTTTCCCCACTGGAGGCACCATGCAGAAGTAACAATGGTGGTATGATCTGTTGGCTCTCTCCAAATCATTGGCACTGCAAAAGGCATAGATTTCCTTTTCCTGTTCAACCACCTGCGAAGATTTGTTGCACAAGTGTTGCAGCATATGTGTGGGGCCCACCTCTTGTCCTGATCTCCAATTTTGCAGCCAAAATAAAGGTGATAGGCTTTCTTAACCATAGTGGTTATACTGCGCTTTTGTGATGCAAAAGTCACTTCACCACAAACATAGCAGAAGTTATCTGCACTGTTCACACAAGTTCGAGGCATCTCTGCTCACTTTGGCTAAACAGAAATGTGTCCCTTTGCAAAATCAAACACTGACAAATAAGAGAGCACGACACTGTATGATTTCTAGAGCTGATATAGGGCAATTTGTTCAGCAGAGTGATATAAGCTTTGTTATGATTGCATCATCCATGACTTCTAGGAATAACATGATGCAATTCATATCATGTATGGTGCTTCAGACTGCATCATTCATTGTTTTGCCTAAAAAGCGAGTACTGTCCAAACCCAGTCATAGATTTATTCATAGATCCAGTCAAAGATGTATTTTAGTCATTTCTGGTTTAAATTGAGATCCCTTCCCTTTATAACTCACTTATCCTCCACCATTCGCAAGTCAAGGGTCGTATATACTGACCCAATAGCATATCTTGAAAACTAGAGCCAATCAACAATTGTAAGCATCATTTTTGTTCTCAGTGACCCAGAATTAGTAAAGTTTGACTACATTTATTTCAGAAGCATTTTGGCTGTAGAGCAGTGTTACAGGAGTCAAATACACAGAGGACTGGAGCTTCAGCTCATTGGCAAGTTCAATTCTCACACCTCTGGATTAAACAAAGATACTGGATGGTTAGGTCATTACCTACCTATCAAACAATGAGGGTGACAGTGGTTCTTTAGTAATAGAAATGTAGCCGTGTTAGTCCTTTTCATATGTGTTCATTTTTTTAATTGTATCCTTTGGTATATATGGTTGTGACTATTTTCTTCCACTATTTGATCTGAGGAAGTGGGTCTGGCCCACGAAAGCTCATCATCTAATAAAACATCTTGTTAGTCTTTAAAGTGCTACATAGTCCTGCACAGTGGTTCTTTGACTTTGAAGAATCTCACGATACCATCTAGATGTTTCATCAGTCTTTAAGTGTTTCCTGACTCTTTGTTATTTGCTAATTAATGGTTCTTATCTTCCCCCTTTGACTATCTAGTCTTTAGGTGCTTATAGATTCGGCTTTCCCTTGATATATTTTTTGCCCACTGCCTTGTCTTCCCCCCCCCCCGCTCCCATTTTTCCCTTCTTCCACCCTCCCCCCATTCTCATCTCCTCTGTTTATTTTGGTCCTAGACATCTAACACTCCGATCATCTGAAGAAGTGGGTTGTGTTCACGAAAGCTCATGATACCAGCTACATATTTTGTTAGTCTATAAAGTGCTACCAGACCATTTGCTGTTTTTTCAGTTTTCCTGTACAGACTAATTCAGCAACCCCCTGAAGATTCTCAAGGAGTTAACTGTACTAAATTTTATTAATTAAATATTTATTTTAAAAGTCTTAGACCAAACTAGGAAAATTTTAAGCTAAAAATAGAGATTAGTTCAAACAAAGCCCATGTTCAGAACACAGGAATTGTTTGAAATCCAAACAGATCCAGATTTAAATGCTAAACACTAGATACTCAAGCAATACTCTTTGGAGAGAGATGCTGTCTCATTTTTAAATATATTATGAATCAGATAGATGCTTTATCTCTTTGGAATGCCCCAAATTGCAAGAACTAAAAATAAATACATACAAAGTATCACCAACACTTTATTAACCACCCCTCTGTCTAAAATTACTTCCTATCTTGATAGCTGCTTAAAATCTTCTGCCCAGGCTCTGAGGACCTTTTCCTATGGCCTTTGTGACTAATACATCCAACCCAAACCAGAAATGGCAAAATGCAATGCAAAAAAATGTAGTACAGGTTGAACCTCTCTGATTCAGGACTCTGTGGTCTGGCAGGACCATAGATGTTGCTGGACCAGAAAATTCCTGGACCAAGCAGCTGAGCTCTGGCTGTGGGCAGCTAGTGATAAAATGACAGACCCCAAAAGAGCCCAGAGTCTGTCAGCAGAGGGGCCAGCCTTCCATGGTCCAGCAAACTCCCTCCTTCAGGACCAATCAGATCCCAAGGGTGCTGGACCAGGGAGTTCCAACCTATATTCTACCAGGGAGCTCCAACCTATATTCTGCCTGACAATGCTAAACAGGAATCATAACACTTTAACTCTATTTTCACTCACAGTTCTTGTAAGTGTTCTCCTTTTGGGCTGACATTTTCCATATCTGGTCACTCTCTGAGAGATGATTATTTCTTTGCTTCTTTCAAAGTCTGAAGAAAGCCTTTTTCCATTGCTTTCGGTTTTTGGGGGTAGGAGGGAAATTGCAGTTTGTAGATGTAGGTAAAACAACCGTGCAGATGAAAATAGGGTATTGAAAAACATTAATGTGAGGTCCAAGTGAGTGAGGATCCTATGCCAATTCCTTAGGGCAGAGTCCCACACAGAAAGGCAACTATTATGCTCTCTCACTAACGTGGCTTTGAATTATTAATCCTGCCCATCTACTTGTGTGCAGTTTGAACATGCATTTAGTGAAGAGGAATATGGTGTTAGCTCACACAGTGTTTCATAAAACACTAAAGTAGAGAGGAAATGATTTCCCTTAATACCAAACTACCATCACCAGACTGTAACAAGTAATTAAATTTAACAAATATAGGGCAAAAAAGGTGGTCTATTAAAAGCGTGCTTTCCCATCATTGCTTATCAGAATTCTGGTATATCAGAAACCCTCTCATTCCATGGCACAGAATGGGTTCTTTCATTCATGCTGTATAAAAGAGTAGAGTTTACAACAATTTACTTTCATAGTCAGTTCCACACATGGTGGAATCCAAATATATACAGTATGTTTTAATCCTCATAACTGGGAAGAGTGTAGTTGTATAGGATACAGAGGCTCAGTCAGCATCCCCAGGGTGGGTCTAATCTAGCCACTAGCTGAGAGAAAACTGCCCATAATCAGCAACTTGCAGGAGGAGGACTAGTTTTATGCTGTGAGAGAAGATTAAATGTGTCTCTTTTCCTGCATAGTATGATTACAAATTTTTCTCTTGCTTGAATTTTAATATAATGAAGGAAGAACTCAAAGTTAGAGAAGAAAAGACTATGCTTCATATTTAGTAGCATCTTCTTTGCTCATCTAAGGTATTTCTCTGTAAGAGCAGGGTGTTACACTTGCTGTCTTGGCCCAACGTCTCACTTTGGCAATATGTAGCCAAATTCATCCTGTCATTTCAATTGAGTACAATACTCATCACTCGCCTTCTTAAACGGCTGCAGAATTAAGGCTGTTAAACAACTTCTGCCTTTCAACAAAGAAGCTGCATGTAGGATGTTTCTCAGTTATATGTGAAGAGGACTCAGTCAAGGTTCCCTCTAATTTTTTCCGTCCGTGTGCTGGATAAATTTTGTTATGTGCATCAAGGCATGTACACCACCCATAGAAACATGGGTTGCTGGTTGTGGGAGGCTGTGGGCTCTCTGCTAATCAGCTGAGCAGCATCTGAATCTCTCCTGGGCAACTGCCCACGCACTCAGCTTACAGGGAACACTGGATTCAGTGTAAATTCTGTAAACAAACTGATGTATTTATATAGTATAAACTTTTTGGATGAAATCCACTGTAATATAAAGCCATCTTGCTTCAATAAGCCACAGATTAATTCAATGTCTTTAAATATAACTCCCCTTATTATTGTTAATCAAAACAGCTATTGGTAGATTGAGTACTATACTTTAATATTGTGCTAAAAGGTATAATAATTTTCCTTTGAAATAAAATAAAGCTCATCATATAAATCTGTGTCTTTGCCAATGTTAATTACTAGGCATTTTATGAAATCACCACCACAGAATAAAGGCCAGTGAACAACAGAGTGGTTATTAATTCACACCTGCATCATTACTAAGCATACATGGTTTGAATTCTCATTCACTCTGATTCCTGCAAGCACTCACAAGGAATCATTTCTTTGCAGTCATTTTTAGTCATTGAAATTAAAATTCACTCCAAGTTGTTGAGTGCTCAGAAGAAATTAATCAGTTCCATAGCTACTGGGATTAATTCAGACTGTACAAGGGTGGGTGGCCAGCTTTCTACTTGAAAAAACAAACACCCTCACCCATCCCACCCCTGCCCTGATCCCTCTCCTTCCACCCCGCACCCCAATCACAAGATCTCCCTCCTCATCCTCACTCACTCATTTTCACTAGGCTGGCTCAGAGGCCTGAGGTGGTGGAGGGAGTGAGACCTCCGATGGGGGTTGGGCTCAGGGATGGAGCTGAGGGCTTTGGGGTACAGGAGGGTGCTGCAGGCTGAGACTGTGGGGGTTTGGGAGATGGGAGGAAGATCAGGACTGAGGCAGGGAGTTAAGGTGCAGGAAATGTGAGGACTTTGGGTGAGGTTGCAGGCTCTGGGGTGGGGTTGGGGATGAGGGGTTTGGGGAACAGGAGGATGGTCTTGGGTGGGACTGAGGGATTCAGAGGACATGAGGGGGATCAGGGCTGTAGCAAGAGGTTAGGATGTGGGGGAAGGGTTAGGGCTCCTGCTGGGGGTGCAGTTGTAACCTTGGGTGGGCTTTTGATACGGTCTCCCACAATATTCTTGCTAGCAAGTTAAGGAAGTATGGATTGGATAAATGGACTGTAAGATGGATAGAAAGCTGGCTAGATTGTCAGGCCCAACCAGTAGTGATCAATGGCTCAATGTCTGGTTGGTGGTCGGTTTCAAGTGGCGTGTCCCAAGGATCGGTTCTAGGGTTGGTTTTATTCAACATCTTCATTAATGACCCAGATGTGGAGCTGCATTGCCCTCTCAGCAAGTTTTCGGATGACACTAAGTTAGGGGGAGAAGTAGATACATTGGAGGACAGGGATCGGGTTCAGAGTGACCCAGACAGATTAGAGGATTGGGACAAAAGAAATCTGATGAGGTTCAACAAGGACAAGTGTAGAGTCCCGCACTTGGGACAGAAGAATCTCAAGCATTGTTACAGGCTGAGGACCGAATGGCTAGATAGCAGTTCAGCAGAAAAGGAACTGGAGGTTACAGTGGATGAGAAGCTGGATATAAGTCAACAGTGTGCCTTCATATCCAAGAAGGCTAATGGCATATTAGGGTGCATTAGGAGGAGCATTGCCAGCAGATCCAGAGAAGTGATTACTCCCCTTTATTCAGCACTAGTGAGGCCACATCTGGAATATTGCATCCAATTCTGAGCCCCCCACTACAGAAAGGATATGGACGCAGTGGAGAGGGTCCAGTGGAGGGCAACCAAAATGATTAGGGGGCTGGAGCACTTGACCTACAAGGAGAGGCTGTGGGATCTGGTCTTATTTAGTCTGCAGAAGAGAAGAGTGAGGGGGGATTTGATAGCAGCCTTCAACTTCCTGAAGGGAGGTTCCAAAGAGTCTGGAGAGAGGCTGTTCTCAGTAGTGACAGACGGCAGAACAAGGAGCAATGGTCTCAAGTTACAGTGGGGGAGGTCTAGGTTGGATATTAAGAAAAACTATTTCACTAGGAGGACGGTGAAGCACTGGAATGGGTTACCTAGGGAGGTGGTGGAATCTCCATCCCTAGAGGTTTTTAAGTCTTGGCTTGACAACCCCCTGGCTGGGATGACTTAGTTGGGATTGGTCCTTCTTTGGGCAGGGGGATGGACTCGATGACCTCCTGAGGTCTCTTCCAGCCCTAGGATTCTAAGATTCTTGACTTCACTGCCCTTCTCCAGTATCTAAAAAAAAACCCCACTCTCATAGAAGTACTGGAAACCCAGAGTTCAGTCTGTTAGGAATTTCAGCAAGGATTTCCCAGTGTCAGCCTCCCTACATTCAAGTCCCAAAAGAAACTAAAGAAATGAATGTAATTAAATAACTTTATAAAATCTTATGAAGAAACAAATAATCTAATTCTTGCAACATAATACAGCTATTTTATAACCCACAGAAAATGTCCACAGCTACAAGAAACGTAAGTAAAGAGAAAACTAAAAGTAAAATTTGAACAGTTCAGTCCACACAAACACAGTAAGAAAAAAACTGAGAGATCCCAAAAGCTTAGATTTAGTTCAGCAAAGTCTCAGTTTGTGCTTCTGATCATAAAATCTGCACCATATGCTGAGTCTGAATCATCTCTCAATTTGCTTGTAGGAAATCCTCAGTTGGGGCACATCTAGACTACGTTCTATTTTCAAAAGAGGATATGCAAATTCCCGCCGAAAAAAAATTCTTTTTCAAAAAAACCACTCTTGCTAAGAAAAAGGAGGCTTACACAGTTTTTCAAAAAAGGGGTTTTTTTCCAAAAAAAACATGTCCAGACTACTTTCACTTTCGGAAGACTCGCTTTCAAAAAAGCGATCCCACGGAATTTGCATATCCTCTTTTGAAAATAGAATGTAGTCTAGACATGCCCTTGGAGTCCAGGCAGACTCTTCCTCTGCTGTGGATCACTGCTAGGCAGCCAGCTTACTGATTAACAGGTCAGTTAACTCACAAGTGAACAGACTCTGTTACAAGAAAATACAAAAACAAAGAATAATGAAGTAGAAAGGACTCTTTCCCCATTGCCACATTTTCAGAGGAACTGAAGAATCCCTTTGACTGAGAAAGTGAACTAAAACAGTTTGGCTAAAATCAAAACATCATTTAAAGCAGACAATTAACACAGAAGAAGGGATTTTTCCTCCCAGGTTCTCCTACCTCTAAGTAGCATTGCCCATGATCCCTAGTAGAGGGTTAACAACATCTCTACCTACTGCAGAATGAGGGTACGTCTACACTACAGCGCTAGTTCGAACTAACTTAGTTCGAATTAGTTAATTCGAACTAAGCTAGTTCGAACTAACGCATCTAGAACTAAAAACTAGTTCGAACTAGCGTTTTGCTAGTTCGAACTAGTAAGTCCACATTGAGTGGACTCTGAACAGGGCTTAAGGATGGCCGGAAGCAGTGCCGGCAGGGCATCAGAGGAGGACTTAGAGCGTGGAGATGCTGTCTCAGGCTAGCCGAGGGCTGCGCTTAAAGGGTCCCGACCCCCACCCCGGACACACAGTTCTAAGGGGTGCCCCTCTTGCAAAGAAGTTCTGGCTTGGAGTGCCCTGAGTGCCCACACTGGGCACATCACACCACTCGGCCATCAGCCCGGCTGCACTTGCCGCAGGCTGCCATCTGGGGAGAGGGGGCAATTGGGGGGCTGCAGGAGAGCTTCCACCCCCAGAAGCCCGCAGAGCCAGCCCAGTCCTCCCCATCGGGGGCACGTACCCCATTCCTCCCTCACCTCCTTCCACTTACCCTTCCCTAGCCCCCCTTCTTATTGATGTACAAAATAAAGATAACGTTTCTTCCAACATTGACTCTGTCTTTATTGAACAAAACTGGGGGAGACTGGGAAAAGGAGGTGGGAGAGGGGAAGAGAAAGGCTGGGAGAGGGGAGGGCAACTAACATGATCAGGGGTTGGGAACAGGTCCCAGATGAAGAAAGGCTACAGAGACTGGGACTGTTCAGCTTAGAAAAGAGGAGACGGAGGGGGGACAGGATAGAGGTCTCTAAAAGCAGGGGTTGGGTGGAGAGGGTGCATTCAGAAAAGTTCTTCCTGAGTTCCCATCAAGAAGGACTAGAGGACACCAAAGGAAAGGAATGGATAGCAGGCTTGAAACTAGTAAGAGAAAGTTGTTCTTCTTGACAAAGCAAATAGTTAACCTGTGGAACTCCTTGCTGCAGGAGGCTGTGAAGGCTACAACTAGAACAGAGTTTAAAGGGAAGTGAGATAAAGTGATGGAGGTTGGGTCCATGGAGTCCTATTAGCCAGAGGGTAGGAGTGGAGTCCCTGCCCAAAGTTTGTGGAAGACTGGAGAGGGATGGCACGAGACAAATGGCTTGGTCACTGTCTTCGGTCCATCCCCTCCAGGGTCCCTAGGGTTGGCCGCTGTTGGCAGACAGGCTACTGGGCTAGATGGACCTTTGGTCTGACCCAGGACGGCCATTGTAAGCTCAGGGCTCAGTGTCGGGGGTCTCAGTGGACCCCCTTGATTTTCATGCACACCTGGTCCTGGGTGGCCAGGCTGGCAGCTCTCCTGCCCTAGACGGCCACTTTCCTGTGCCTAGTGCGGAGATCGTGGACAAGGTCCACTATGTCCGCACTAGCCCAGGAAGGTGCCCGCCTCTTGCAGTCCAGGGGAAGCTCCCGGGAGCCGCCAGCCTGGTCCCGGGAAGAGGGGGTGGGCTGGGGGGCATCGGGTGGGTGGCTCTGTGCCGTGCCAGGTGCAAGGTCTGCTAGCTGGGTGCTGGCAGGCTTGCACCTGGCACGGGCACCGTAGCCAGCCCGTGCCCCTTTAACGGGTCCGGGGCCGGGAGGGGGGCATAGAGTTTCCCTGGTGTTGGCCAGAGTGGCCACCAGGGAAACCTGGGGAGGGCTAGCCTCCCACTAGTTCGAACTAAAGGGCTACACAGCCCTTAGTTCGAACTAGCTAGTTCGAACTAGGCGTTAGTCCTCGTAAAATGAGGTTTACCTAGTTCGAACTAAGCGCTCCGCTAGTTCGATTCAAATTCGAACTAGCGGAGCGCTAGTGTAGCACCTATTAAAGTTAGTTCGAACTAACGTCCGTTAGTTCGAACTAACTTTGTAGTGTAGACATACCCTGAGAGACAACAATCTGCTCTCTGCTCCTTGCTCAGCTTCTCCCAGCTCACACAGGTGTTAGAAAAGCATCTATCCTGCCTGCTTTCTCATGAAGTCTGACCCCAAACTACCACACCCAACTCCAGAAACTTCTGGGTGTGGAGTGCTAAATGCCCCCAGCAACAGTACCACTCAACTCACTTCTACCTCCCCCGCAGGGGTCTCTTAAAGAGATAACTTCCTATTAGGTGCATGGGTTACATGGTCTCAGGTAGAGCTAGAACCCAAGGGATTTACAGAACAGGAAGGAAATCAGGGTGGAGCATAAGTTTGGGTCCATGCCGGGGGATAAGGCTCATGTGTGGCATGCAGGCTCTGGGGTGGGCTGGTGTTGCGAGGCTTGGGGTACAGGAGGGTGCTTTGGGCTGGGACTGAGAGGTTCAGGGAGCAGGAGAGGGATCAGGGCTGTGGCAGGAAGTTGGAGGCCAGGAATAGGGTTAGGGCTCTGAACAGCACTTACCTCAAGCAACTCCCAGGAAGCAGCCGGCATCTTCCCTCCTACTCCTACCTAGAGGCACACTCAGATTGATCTATGGGTATGTCTGGACTGCATCCCCCTGTCAGCAGAGGGATGCAGATTAGGCAGGTCAACATTGCAAATGAGGCAGGGATTTAAATATCGTGTACCTAATTTGCATAAAAATGGCCGCCGCGTTTTGCCGACTCAGCAGTTTGTCGGCAAAAAGTGGCAGTCTAGAGGGGGATCTGTTGAGAAAGAAAGCCTTTTTCGACAGATCCCGTAAACCTCCTTGCAGGAGGCATAAGGGATCTGTCGAAAAAAGCTTCCTTCCTCAACAGATCCCCCTTTAGACTGCCACTTTTTGCCAACAAAGTGCTGAGTCGGCAAATCATAGTGGCCATTTTTATGCAAATTAGGCATGGGATATTTAAATCCCTGCCTCATTTGCAATTTAGACCTGCCTAATCTGCATCCCTCTGCTGACAGGGGGATGCAGTCTAGTCATACTCTATGTGAGGTCTCATCCACAGACATTGCCCCTTCCACCTCCTATTGGCTGCAGTTCCTAGCTAATGAGAATGACGGGGTGGTTCTTCAGTCAGGGGCAGTATGTGGAGTCCACTGGCTCCCCCTACACATAGAAGCCAGAAGGGGAATGCTCCCTGCTTTCCGGGATCCATGTAGCTTGGCGGCTAGCAGGGAACCTGCCATCCCCGCGTGTGGCACCACCAACCAGAGAGTCAATGGCCTGATCAGTGGTGCTGAACGTAGACACCAGAATCCCTTTTCAAGTGGGTGTTCTGGTTGAAAACCAGATACCTGGTCACACTAGAATGTAGCTGCTCAGTGTTTTGCCATGTTGTCCATGTACAAACTTTTGTAACCAAGGGCTTCAGAAAATGACTTGCAGGCATGATTTGGAATTAGGTAATTCTTCAGCAGACAGAGCAAGAAAGAAAGCCACTGCCAATCATAGAGTGAATGGACATGCATATTCATTCACAATTTATTGCAGAAGAATTCTGTAACAATGTCTAAAAAATGGCCTGAAGGTAAAAGAATCAAAGACCAAGTAGGAACTGGAAAAATAAAAGTAGAAAGATGGAGAAGAGTGCATGCACTGTGTAAAATACATAAACATTGGCTAACTGCAGATATTAATTCAGAGCCAGGCAAAATATGGCCCATCAAGCCACTGGATATAGCCTGCAGGCTCTCTGCCTGCCCTGCCCCCACATGCCACTGAGAAAAGCCAACTGTGGAGCCCTGTTTGTCTGTGAACACCTGTGAGACCAGGGAAGGGAGGGAGGCAGAGGCTTTATGCACTGCACTTTCCCCCAGCACAATCTTTCGGCTCCTATTGGCCAGTTGAAAAACAGGCAGTACACAAAGTACCCCTCCCCTTGGGCTCACAGCTGTTCACAGATGCATATGGTCCCGCACAGCAGCCGGCTGCTCTGAGTGTCCTGCTGGGATATGGAAGGCAGGGAACCTGCTGAGCTGCTGCCTAAAGGTCACCCAGATAAGTGTCTCCCAGCCTCTGGCACCTCAGACTCTCCCTCCCCACAAGCCTCTGCCCTTCACTCCTTCCCCCCTACTCTACATAACCTAATCCCTCTGCTGCACCCATGTTTCCTCCCAGGTCCTGCATCCCAATCCTCTGCCCTATATCCCTTCCTGAACTCCAGTCACCTGTCCAAGGTCACATCCACCTCCTTCAGCCAAACCTCCTCCCAGATCCCATACTTCTTCCTGCACCCCAATTCCTTACCCTAAGCTCCCTTGTGCACCCAACCTCCATCCCAGACCCTGCACCTCCTCCATTAATATCATGGTAGAGTGCAGCCCTTGACCACTTACAAAAGTCTTAGAGTGACCCCCTATCAAAAGATATTGCCCATCCCAGTACTGATTCGTGCCACAAATTCCTGAATTTACTGTGGTTAGTGCTGCTGTAAATTATCTGAGCCATCTCTAATGCTGTACATCAGTAGATCCCTTTGGACATAGTATAACTTACTGTCACGCAGTATTCCTACTTCTCCTTAACGACTTAATCTGTAAGAAGGCCAATGCCTCCCCAAAGTAAATGTGACAAAATCAATAGCAGCATGAGGTTCTCTGGCAGTCTAGGTAGATGCAGAAGAAATGGTAGGTAAAAAGGTGACTTTTAGGGAAAGATGTCATATAACATTTTCATCCGTAGTATTTGGTTTCTACCAAACCACTTTTTCAAGGCAACCATCAAAAATAAAAAGAACAGACACATTATTAATTAAAAATAAGATTAGCCCTGATCTTTGTATAGACTCAAAAATCTTAGGTCCAACTACCATAGGCTTCATTGTCACCTGTGGATTTTTCTGTCCTTTAAACCAGATCCAGCAGGTGCCTAGCTCCACTGAATCAGTTTACCCCAGCTGAGAATCCGGTCCTTCAACTTTGAAAACAGAAGCAATATCTCCTAAACACTCAGAAAAACAGATTTAATTTATAGTTATCCAGAAAATATTTTAAATTGTCAAATAACCTGCATATACCATAATCTAAAACTATGTTCTACAATAAAAAGCTACGTAAAAACAAAAACACACATACTGTGCCCTTTTTTGATCTGCAAGTATAGTTTATGCAGATATGAATGTCAGCAAATGTAGGCTATTTCCAAAGAAAATATAATCACCTTACATCTGTGAATTCACAGGCTGTGTTTGAAAATGATAGTTTTTTCACCTTGTGAAGTGGGTTTCTCACTTTAAGAAAATTCATACTGTGATGTATGAAATATAAATAGGTTATAATAGTGCCTAGAGACTAACTTTGACAGTCATTGCAACCTTGAGCGATAGAAGCCTATCACTATATTCTTTGTAAACTGGAACTTATATGTCTGCTGACCTTTCCGAGGAAAGCACTTGCCTTGGAGTTTCATCATTTGGAAATTTGGCAAGGTAATCAAAATGCAGTTTGCTTTCGTAGTACTTTATCTGAAAAGATAAACCTGAAATATTAGGACATTTCCTGGTTGGTAGGGCACAGTCCTTAAGTTGTTGAGAACCCTCAATGAGGAGAACAGAATCCTTATTTCCCATTGGCTTTTGGTACTTTGCCCAGACTTTGCAACTCAAGGAATTTGAAAGAGTGTAAGCTATGGAAAATTACTACAAAGTGAATTCAGTTTTTAAATTCAGCATTTGATTAAATTCTCATTACACCTGTTTGTGAAATTTACTGACCCAGGTAGGAATCAGACCTAGGGTTGCCAATTCTCCTGACTAGACAAACTGGATGACATTCATTGCAATGGGGTCCAGTTCATCCAGTCCAGGAGCGTCTGCAACCTAACTACAGCTGAAGTTGATTACAGAGCCTGGGCCGGCAGCAGGATCCCGAGCAGCAGCGCAGACTCCAGGGCTGGTGGCCTGGATTCTGGGGATGGCAGGCTTTGGAACCCAAAGGAGCTGCCCAGAGGCCAGGACCCATGGCAGGAGAAGCCACTGGCAGAGCCAGCCCCTGGGAGTGGGGAAGCTTGATGGGAAACCTGGGGGTGCTGCAGCACCCCCCTGGCACTCCTACTTCCAGCAAGGGAACACAAATGTGTGAAACAAAACTTTGGGCAAATTGAACAATAACCATATAACCCGTGTTTTTAATAGCCTTAATATCTAAAGTGAATTGTAATAGCTACTCTACAAAGGATTGAATGAGCTATATTGATTGCCGAGCCCCTTCAGGAAACCTGATAGCAGCCCATGGCTTTAGGTTAGCGAGGTCTAGCAAGAGGTTTTGGGGAGATACAGGATGTATTTAAAAACAGAAGGAGAAATTAAAAACTCACCTTCTTTTCCTAACTGGAGAGCTCAGACAAGACAGTATTGCTACACTGGGAGACATATGGGATTTCAGACGAGAACCCGACCTGCACTATGACTGCACCGCCCGAGTAGCAAAAGGGATCATGAATGCCAAGGGCAGGATAGAAGTAGGAATGTTTGATCTGACCACACTGCTAAACTGAGAGGAGAATATATGGATGGGGCAATAATGGGAGAGCAATCCCTACAACTGCAGTGCAGGGAGATGCAGAATAGCAGTAAGAAGCTGTATGCTGAGATGTGAATTTGTGTAGTCAGGCAAACTGAACCAAAACTGAGACCTTTGAAAAGGTGTCAGTCCTGCCTTCTTTATATCCATGCAGAGAACTGCACCTGCAACAGTAAGTTGAACTTTAGTAGCTTTATGCAGGAAACTAAGACCCTGTTATAATGTGCCCTGGCTATTGTGAGACTATTATCAGAGTCTAGTTCTAGGGGCCTCTAGGACTCTACACTCCGCTTCTCCCCACCCCATTGATCTCACAATGTAACCCACAATCTAATACCCAGAATGTCTAAAATGAATTGTTAAAGGCTACCTTACAGAAGACTGAATGAGCTGCTGATTGTGGAGCCCCTGCAGGAAACCTGATATACTAGGCACCCTGTACATGGTACCTCCCCTCGTCACTCTAATCTACGCAATTTCAGCTACACAAATAGCATAGCTGAAATCGGTGTACTTACCAAGGTGTCTTCTACACGGTAAAGTCAGCAGGGGCTGCTCTCCCATCAACTCTGGCTACTCTTCTCATCCTAGTGGAGTATTCTGAGGCCAGAAAGGACTACTGTGACCAGCCAGTCAAATCCTTCCCTATCATCTCACCACCACCCCCCGCCAAAAAAAAATACAGGCCTTAGTTTTGGTGCTTCCCTGAATGAAATCCCACTTGAATTAGAACATCTCTCTTTTTAAAAGACATCCAGTAGGACCTAAAAGTCTTCAGTCATGGAAACGCCATCACAGCTCTTGGTGAGTTGTTCCAACAGTTAATTATCCTAGCTGGTAAATTTTGCATTTATTTCTAGTTTGAATTTGCCTCACTTCAAATTTCCAGCCTATTGGATTTTCTTCTTTTTTGGCCACAGTTTCATATGGAAAATTCATATTTGGCTGGTTATTCACCATGACCCTGAAGTCTTTTTCAAAGTAACTGTTCCCAGGATGCCCCATTATGTAAGTATGCCCTACATTCTTTGTGCCTAGAGGTGTATAACTGTATGCTTGTCTATATTGAAATGCATATTGTTTGCATGTACCCAGTTTCCCAACTGATCCAGAGTTCTCGGTATCACTGACCTCTCCTCTTCAGGATCATTACTCCAATTTTCCAATTTTTGTGTCATCCACAAGCTTACTCAGTAATATAGAATAGAATAAGATCAGGCACCATTGTAGTAGGTAAAATTCAAATACATTGTAAGCTTTTCAGGTCAGGCATTAAATTTTAATAAACTAGACAGACCAAAGGTGTAAGGGAAATAGATGTACAGAAAAGTGAAGTGACTTGCCTAAGGTCATACATCAGGTCAGTGGCAGACTTTCTGACTCCAATCCAGTGCCCTAGACTTCTTTGGGTAGATTCCAAGCAGGGTGACTAGGTGTCTGGTTTTTGATTGAAACTCCCAGTCAAAAAAAGGATGCTGGAAGCTCCGACCAGCATTGCTGATCAGGCTTTTGACTGTCCAGTTGGCGTTGCCATGCCACAGGGCTGGCAGGTCCCCTGCTAGTCTCTGCACCACATGACTCCCTAGATGCAGGCAGCATGTCCCTACACTGACTCATGCACAGGGGCAACCAAGCAGCTCTGCACGCTGCCTCCACCCCAAGCACCACCTTGCCATTTCCATTGGCTATGAACCCCAGCCAGTTGGAGTTGCAGGACCAGGGCCTTGGACAAAGATGTCCACAGATCCATGTGGCCATGTGTTCATGAAGGAGCCAGAGGGGGGGATTCCAGCTGCTTCTGGGAGCTGCTTTAAGTAAGCACCATTGGGAGCCTGCATCCCTGAGTCCCCCTCTATGACACAATTCCCCTGCCCCAGCTCTGATCTCCCTCCTGCCCACCAGACCCTTTGATCCCAGACCAAGCACCCTCCTGCACGCCAAAACTCCTCATCCTCAGCCTCACCACAGAACTCGTTCCCTCAACTGGAGCCCTGACACCACAAGCCCTCAGTCCCAGCTTGGAGCCCCCTCCTGCACTGCAAAATTGTCAGTGCTTAAGAATTCACCACAATACCTGCTAAATTGTCCTAATGCTGAGTTACCTTGTTGTCTGTCTAAATTGTCCTTGCTTCATCTTTTAGCCATTGGATTGCATTATACCTTTTATTGTTAGACTGAAGAGCCCATTACTAAATATTTGTTCCCGGTGTTAAGATAAAGAGATTGAGCTTCCTGACTCTATCACTGTGACAAGTTTTCTAATGCTATAATCATTCTCGTAACTCTTCTCTGAACCCTTTCAAATTTATCAACCTCCGTTTTGAATTGTGGTCCCCAGAACTAGATACCAGTTCCAGTAACATTTGCATCAGTGCTGAATACAAAGGCAAAAAAAACCTCTCCCTTCCTACTTGAGATACCCCTGCTTATACAGGAATTCCTTCAGCCCTATCCTGGCAAATGAGGTGGAACTAAGTCCAATTACTCATATAACACTAAGATAGAGTAAGGCCTAATTGCTTGGGATACAGGATTAGGGAGGAAAATGGATCAGCTGACTGGAAATAGAATGTCTGTACAAACTCAGATAATGGGGGAACCAGCCAGTGAACTGTTCACAATGGTCAACATAATAATGGATAAGATAAGCAAGGAATATATAAGATAGGTAGAGTAAGTCACACATGGCCAGTACATGCCGTATAGTGATTGTTTCTTACGAAGTGACTGAGCTAATCTCAAAATGTCACATAATGCATTGTATAGTAAATGCATATTAAGGAAGGGGTTTGCTGTGTAACTTTGGATGTGTGGTACATCTTATACCTACCAGCTATGACTTTGATGTTTGCCAGATAAAGGAACTTGAGTAACAAGACTAGAGTCAAACTCAACTCTTGGAGAACTGGGTGGAGATTGTCTCTGGAGAGCAACAAGAGTAGTGAAATAGCAGCCTGGCCAGTCCATTGTCATTAGTTGTTCACCATGGCTATATGGGATTTTTAATTTAGTGTTTTATACATATTTCCAACAGGTAGCCCCAATTATATTGCTATCAATAGCTCAGGCTCTAGACAAGATTCTAAGTCATTCCTTAGCTAGATTACGACCAATGATGACCACCAATGTTTTGATCCTAAAATTAGCTATAATGAGTGAATAATTTACAGTGACTAATTTGACATACAGTTTCTTTTTTCTTCTTGTGCAATATCTATAGATAGATCTCAACCTCCTTGATTTCTGGGTCCAATCTGAAGCTCAATGTATGTAATAAAATTATTTCCATTGACTTCAATGGAGTTTGGATTGATTGTTACTCAAAAAAAATCCCTTCATATTTATTATGAGTAAATTATGAATATTCAAAAATTCTACTGTGTTGCTTAATTGTGATTAGTCAGGTAGGTCACAGGGACAAAAGGACAATATTTTCAGTAACGGGTCCCTGAAATTAGACTCATAAATAAGTGATCTAATTCTCAGAAGGGCTAAGTATCCAGCTGCCCCCGCTGATGTGTTCAAACAATAACATTTGCAGATGACAACATTAGATAGCTTAGTCTAATGCAGAAAAAGCTCTGAGGAATTTCAGAGGGGCTTAAAGATGATGCTTGGCCAACAAGGTGGCAGATATAATGTTGACAAATAAAAGGTAATACCTACTGCAAGGAATAATTTGTTTAATGCACATTACTGTGCCCTAATATAACTGTTCTCTCAGGGTACGTCTACACAGCAACATTATTTTGAAGTAACTAGCATTATTCCACAGTACATTAGTCCGAAACTACACAGCAGGAAGTTATTTCAAAATAATGTCAGAATACTATCAAGCTGGAGGACTTCTTACTCTGACTCCTGTGCAAGGAGTGAGGGAAGTAGGAGGAAGAGCGCTCTATTTCGAAATTAGTGCTGTATAGACGCTCCCAATTTTGAAATAAGCTTTTTCACAATAACAATTAACAAGTGACGTAGCTCAATTTGCATAGCTTATTTTGAGTTAAGCCTTGCTGTGTACATGTACCCTCAGGAAAGTCCTGGGAATCAGTGTGGATACTTGAAATAATGCTGCTGTGTAGGCATGCCCTCAGTAAAGTAATGTTTAGCTATACAAAAAAAAAGGGATAGAAAAAAGCATTCTGTAAATAAACTAGTTTCTCTTATTTTAAATAAGCTCTAACAGAAAGATGGGGATCAAAGAGGATCAACAAATAGGATCTGAAGCATGGAGACACTTTCTTGTAAGGAGAGGAGATGAATGACATCAAGAAAGATAAAGGTATATAAAATAATGAACCCTAAACAGAAGCTATACCAAAGAGGACATTTAAATGTGTTGCCTTTCAATCTAGAGCAGACAGAGAAAGGACCATCTTATATAATTTTATTTAAGTAATGAAAATACCTGCAGTTAAGTCAGAAAATGAGAGAATCAATCATATTTTAGGGACTGGGACAATCAGTAACGGTTAGGGATTAGAAAGACATTTCATAATTTTGTGCATTGCAGGGTTTTCTGTAGCCAGCACCACAGCTGGTACAGGCTATTGTTCAATAGCCAACAGATGGAACAGTGATTTGATGCAGTATATTTCTTATGTTCCTATGTTTATTTTATATGAGACTGAGTAACTAATTTGAAAACAGGCCATAATGCATGTAGATGGAATAGTGATGGATGAATTAGAGTGGCAACCCTTTAAAGGAGAAATAAATCATTTCCACTATATTCAGTTCTGGTTTAAAATGTCTGGTTTGCATTTACAACAGAATACAATAATTTACTTGATCTAAACTTTGATTAGTAATGGTGGCAAGTTTAAATACTTGGGATCAAAAAAATGTAAGTGTTCATTACACAACTAGTTACTTATTTAGATCAAAGTCTCCACATTGACTGACTTCTGGGAATGAGAAAATAAAAACAAAAAGTGAGACACAGGTTGTTCATGGAGGGGACACTGAAGCCCTATAATGGATTTCTCTGGTAGAGTTGTGCTGTCCACATCTTGAAATCAGAATGTGTGCGCCATCTATTCCTCCTCTCCCCAGTTGTTACATGCTTCTCAACCGGGAGGGCAGCTCTCATGCTGGTGTCCTTGCACCACACATCAGGAGCCAGCTCGGCACATAGCTGCGGGAAGATTGCTTTGCACATCCTAAAGTTCTGTAGCCACAGGTCTTCATCCCACACCTGCATGACACTGCAATCCCACCACTCAGAGCTGTTTTCCCATGACCCAAAGTGTTGTTTTACCCTGTACTGCTGCTCTGTGACTGCCAAATGCAATTAGTTTGCTGTAGTCCATATCGTACATGCTGTCAGGCTCCTCTGAGTCTTCTGCCTCTGTCCGTAATTTCAAGATGATCTCCACTGCCATGCACGAGGTCCTCACAATAGTTCACAGAGCATGCGAGAGAACTGCATGAACCAGACTGTCTCTTTGCAGATTCTAGAATACACAGCAGAGAAATGGCCGTTGAGAAAAAAGCGTGAAAGGAGGCTGGACGCTCCAGAACAAAGATGTCCAGTACTCTGTTCCACAGTACAGGCAGTCCCTGGGTTACATGGATCTGACTTACATCGGATCCCTATCTTGTACGTAACCCGGGGACTGCCTGTACCTATAAATAGATGGGGTTGCTAGGGTCCCTGGGATACATACCCACAGTGCATTGTTCCCGTTGTTGACAGGGGAGCTTAGATGTGGACACAATCTGTCGACCCAGACAAGAAGTGTGAACATGCTTTGGTGACTTTCTCTGTGTGTCAACATTAGATTCCTTGACTAAACTTGATAGTATAGACTCTAGAACTGAGGTCAGAGTACTAAATGAGCTAGGGTCACTAACGAGCCCTTATAAATTCAGTGAGGCTGCTAAGTTATTTGCAAGGCTGAACCCAGCTTGTCTCAAAGGGTGAGGCTGCCAGCCCATCCAAATCAGAAAGAAGCATTTTAATTGCCTCAGAATGATTGGCGGGGCGGGGAGGGTGGGGAGAAAGGTGGGGATTCCAGTTCATGGAGATATTTTTTTAATTGGTTTCATTCCAGAATGGAAGAAGTTATGCATTCACTAAATTACACGCACACACACACAATGAAGAATCCAGTATCCACACAGTTCTATGCCAAAGCTATTATTTTATTTCAATGATTGGGTATTTTGTAGTGATTTAAAGTAGAGGTGACCAGGACAACGATTCTGTTTTGTGGCATGTTTTGAGACTGTGTCATTTGTTTCCTTTCTGCATTAAAAATACAAAAGCTTTTGAATATTTGTGTGAGCATGGACTTGGACAGTGGAGACATGGGTCAGTAGTTGTAGTAGTAGTGGTAGTCAGGGTATCCCAAGTTCCTGCTCTGCCTGATTTAGAGCAGTGTTTCTCAACCTTTTTTTATAAAGTACCCCTTTAAAAAAAACAAAAAAATGAAGTACCCTCAGTACCTACAATTTTCAGACACACAATTTTTTTCTACCATTGCCACATATTTGTTTAAACAACTTAATAGTAGCTGGGTGTGCAATGACATTTTTGGGTGTAAAAAGTACAAAAATAATAAAGCGCTATAAAACTTAAACCAAAAATTCATTTTTCTCCAAATTTCAGTTGTGTTGACATACCCCCCAGACTTCTCTAAAGTACCCCTGAGGGTACTCATACCACTGGTTGAGAACCACTGACTTAGAGCAGTTCTTTATTGGAAATTAGTTAGAGTGGGGCTAGAACTCTGGGTCTTCAACAGCCCTGCCTGGTATCCTAACCATACAATTACACACACTTTTCTGATTAACATTTTCTCAAAGTGTTTCAGTGTTGGTGAAATAGCATACTTCATAGAAATGAAAATGTTCCAGCCAGCTTTACTTTAAAGGCTAGTTTAGCTGGCAGAATGATAACTCCTTAAGGATTATTTTTATTTCACGTTTAATATCTTTCTTTGAAAGAACATTTTTGTGCTGATGTGGCTCTCTCAGAACTTGGAAACCCCAAAAGAGTTAAAAGAAAACTATAATAATAAAGTTATTTAGAATTTATGTAAATATGAAGGAAGAGGGAAAGGTAAATACAGTACAGTACTGAGCTTTTCTGATAACATAGCTTTTAAGTCTACATGACTCCATGAGGAATTGCAGTGAAATCCGTGCACTTATGCTCATTTGAGTGGCCTGCTGGTTGCTTAATTTTTTTAAAAAGCTTAGCGGTAGACAGCCAGGGGCTCTTTCTTTTCTTCTGCCCCACTTTTTTTTGTTAAACACGCTAGCTAGTTTTCTTTTGTACTGAAGAATTTATAGAAAATTGGCTTTCCAACAAAGAGGGAGAGCATTCAGCTACAACTGCTGTGACAGTACGCTTTCAAAATGTTAATGGCAAAATACCTGGCTTCAGACTCTGCTTTCTCAACAAAAAATTTTGGTTAAGCCTGATCTTAATGGGGGGAAATGCCATGCTTGATAGCCTGACAGTTTCACAGGGCTCACACCCGGTCATTAATGAGCCATTTCAAACTTTGCCTGTCCTAAGCTAATAACAGGGTTTGCTAGTAACATGTAAGTTGCCATAATCATGTGGCAACTTTAGGGAGAGCAAATCAAAACTTCAAACTATTCGTGTAATGGCTCACTACCAAAAAGAACTGTGATGAAATTATACATTTAGCTGTGGTGTACTATGCGCTTTACAATGTGCTGAGAGAGAAAGCTGTGGTTTGTTCTTCTGAACTTCTTCGTATGCAAAAACAGCAACTCCCCTAAAAGAACCTAGGCATTACACTAACAAGAGCTAGAGCTGCTACATGAATTCAATGGATGATGGTGCTTGGTCCTGCCATGAAGGCAGGTGACTGGACTTGATGACCTCTCAAGGTCCCTTCCAGTTCTGTGAGATAGGTATATCTTCATATATGCAGGTGGAAGGATCGTTCAGTGGTTTGCCCAGTGGCTTGTTAAACCCAGGGTTATGAATGCAATCCTTGAGGGGGCCATTTAGGAATCTGGGACAAATCTGTCAGGAATGGTACTTGGTCCTACTGTGAAGGCAGGGGACTCAATGACCTTTCAAGGTCCCTTCTAGCTCTATGAGATAGGTATATCTCCAAGATAATGTGGCTGTATACCCCACGTTCATTGGTGATTTTATTGATATAATATTTATGCTCCCAAGGGAATGTTTTGAGAAATGTTGTATATGGAGATTGCTCCTAGGGCCACAAATGTCACTCAAGCTTACTACAGCAATTCGTCTGCCTGCAAAATCTGGAGTCAGAGATGAGCTCAAATTCCCTTCAACCTCACCCCCACCCCCAAAAACACATGTCCAAAATTTAGGGGTATTTGGTTCTGGACAAGAGATTGGATTCATATCTATCTCTAATGCTGAACAACTACTTGTACATATATTTAATTTCTTTTGTGTTCTTTTATCTGGCACATTTGCCACTACTTTTTTCTTTGACCTGTTTCGAAGTTGTTATCGCAATTTGATTCTGGCTGACTGAGCATTTTCCAAAGAAAAGCTAGATACAATTTTCCATGCTGTGGATTATCACATTTTGAACTTTGGCTCACATGGGTAAAACTAAACAGACTTTCAAAGAGCAACGTTATATAAATAGACTAAAGTTTATATATTTATGCTCTGTGTCATGTACAGCTAGGCAAACCATTCTCTTTCAGATGTCAGAAATCTATGGCATTGGGCTTTATAGCCCAAGTCAAAATTCTCTCATGTTGTAATATGATAAATACTTACGTTTAAAGGTAACTTCTAATGACCAGGATCTGAAGTGAATGGGACGCCTCATGGGCACAGAAGTCCACCAGCTTGGCTGCCCTTGCTGCATGATGGACTAAAATAGGATTTGTGCCTCACTCAGGCACAGGTTACTTCAAAGTTAGGGAAGCAGTTAACTTAGTGGCTAAGGCATTGACCTGGAACTCAGAAGAGTACGCTTCCATGCCTAGCTCAGCCAATGACCTTGTAAGCAAACTAGGAAAATATGGTCCAGCTAAAATTACTGTTGTGGTTGCACAACTGATTGAAAGATAGTACTCAAAGTACTTTCTGACTTGTTTATTGTCAAACAAGGAGGGTGTTTCTAGTACAGTCCTGCAGGAACCTGTCCTGGTTTCAGTACTACTCAAAATATTTAGAGCCCTGGGCCAGTAGAAAATATATATACACAGATGAGGAAATCCATGGAACTGCAAGGCTCTACCAGGAACTGCAACAACAAAAGCAGCAGCCTGCTGGGCCATTTTTTGCAAGATCCAATGGCAAGCCCAAGCAGCTTCTCCTGTGTGGTTGTACCTCCCTCAGGCACTGGGCTCATTGACTCATGTTAGTGTGTACAAGAGGTTCGTCTGCACCCAGACAAAAGATACAAACTGCTGCATGGAAGGGAGGCCTGTCCAGGAACATGCAACCCATTTGTACACCCTAGTATGACAAGGGGCAGCTGCTGGTGAGCCAGGTACCCATGCGACTGGAATCTCCATCACTGGAGCTTTTTAAAATCTGGTTGGACAATACTTGTCAGGGATGGTCCAGGGTTATTTGGTCATGCCATCAGGTGAAAACTGCACCTGGTGACTTCTCAAGTCCTCTTCCAGCCCAAATGTCTATGATTCTGTGATTCTATGATGTACCATTAACTTGAAGCTTAGCTGTGTTTTTTGAAATGCCTGATGAAGCAGCTTTAAAAAACATTTCCATCCCCTTCCTATTGATACTTAATGCATATATCAATATATCTGTATGTCATGTACCTCCTACAAGAGTTTGAGTTCTATCTCAAACTTTTAACCAGACAGCACCACTTAGAAAACATTTGTGACCCATACTTCAAATTCTACCACCAGAATAGAAATTAAACTTTTCTCCCAACAGAGTGCAGGACATCCTTGTTTTTCCCTTTGGGTATATTTAAATAACAAACTTACATAAGAACTCTGACTATCATTAAAGATACCTTTGTCCAACTCTTTATGGTGTGCTTACTAAAATTATAGGAAATTCATTTTTTGAGGAGTAACGTTAGTTTGAACAAAGGGGTTTGGTTCGAACTAACGCATCCCGGTGTGCACTTTCACTTTTGAAACAGCTATTGATCTGAGTAATGCACCAGCGAAATCATGCTAATGAAGCACAGGATATTTAAATCCCCGCTTCATTGACTATTTCGAATGCCTACATTTGCATCCCTAGTTCAAACTAGGGTGCAAGTGTAGACATACCCTTAGTCTATAAGGTGTCACAGGACTTCTGGTTATTAAAATGTGGTGTTCTTCAAAAGGAATTCTGTTTCAATGGAGCATTAAAATGTACCAGATTTCTAAAGCTATATACAGTATCTCTGATATGTCGATTAGCTTAGTTTATTAAGAGATGTTGGACTCTTAACTCAGACTGTATTTGGATTAACAGGAACTATCCTTTGATAGAAAATTGGAAGAAGCTGAAGAAAGAGTTTTCTAAATACACTAACCTTATCTTCAAATCCTCCAAACTCACCTCTTCCATACTACTTACAGTAAACAGCAAATTGACAGCAAGTGGGTAGATGGGGAATTTTGTTCACTGCTCCTGATGAAGAATTACACACATCCAATTTTTTTTTGTTATTCCATCTTCCCTATCTTCACCCTGAGCTGCAGTTTTCTCATCTGCCCATAATGTTTTGTCTTTTAAATGCCAGATAGAAGTACTCTTGGAGCTAGAGATGATTCCCAGATTGCACTACTGCACCAAAAATACTCATGCAGCCGGGATAGCACAGGCTGTGGCAAGTGGCAGCACAGCCTAGCATCCTTGAGTACAAACCC
Organism: Pelodiscus sinensis; assembly: GCF_052426305.1. NCBI lineage: Eukaryota > Metazoa > Chordata > Testudines > Trionychidae > Pelodiscus > Pelodiscus sinensis. The sequence continues at coordinate 81,065,777 of NC_143052.1, forward strand.
TCACACATCCTGTGGAAATGTACTTGGCATGGCTGGCCCACTTCATCATTTGCCACTGCCAAGACCTTAGAAGTTGGGCCCCCATTTTCTAAGTATCTCTACCGCTCTTAGAATGCCCCTCCCTCCAGCTCACTGAGGCATCTAGGTGCTACTGACTATAAATAGTTTGGTAATAATTTCTTTATTATTATTATTATTTATTAAACTGTTATCTACACAGTTCCAAAACTTACCATTTACTGCACTGCTGTACTATCAAATGTTTCCATTTCTTTGGCTTTAATAATGCTAGTTTTAGTACCAAAGGCAAACATGAATGCAAAATGCCAGCGAAAGAGGACCTGTATTCTTGTTGTAAGCACAGATCATATTTATGTGGTGACTTTCAATCTGAATTTTTAATAATATCTTTAATTAGTAATGTCTCTTCTAAAAGCCTATGGAAATTGTCAACCATTTTATTTATAATTTATTCCTCTTGAGAAGCCAGGAAACTAACTACAGGCAAGATTCTGGCAGACTGGGAAATTTTGCTCCACTGGCAAATGTTAATTTCTATTTCTCCTCACTCCATAGTAAAAGCTTTTAGAAGTCTTGAGTAGGCCAACATGTTTAGACATCACTCTCCTATGTTCCCTTAAAGGGCACTGATGCTGTTGAGTGTTGTTAGTGGCTCCCTGGTACTCAGAGTTAAATGCCATCTGAGAAAGGGAGTGGGGCCGGTATATGCACATGTCAAAATTAATACTCAGCTCTTGGCTGTGGTGTTGGAGTCAGCAGCACAGAGCTGTGGCCAGATGTGAATATTAAGAAGATGGGTCCAGTCCAGAAGAATGAGAATTTAAGCAAATCTGGCGGGAAGTATATTTTGTAATTGCTAAAATACTGTATTTTCACTAAAGCCTTTAACTCCCGGCTCAGTGAAGTGAACTTGGATTCAAGTGGAAAGAAAAATGAGCTTCCCAGGAATGTGAAAATGGCAACATTGGCACGAGTTCCAGGGGAAGACAGTTATGAAAGTGAATGAAACCAAGAAGAGACCCTAAACAAATATTTTACATCATCCCCCTATGAGGTACTGTGATGAACTATGCTGCATTTTTCCTGTTCCTATCAAACCTAATGCTGCTGGTGATCACCAAGTTCAATAAAAGCACTTTACTCACTTCCTTTTGTGACATCTTTAAACGTAGATGGTTTTCAGGGTAATCATGATAGTATCTTATAAATTGTGGGGAAAGTCAGTGGTATCCTTGCAGCTGCCATCCCATAAAGACTTCTATATGATGCCCAACCTCAGCAGGACCAAACAATGATTGGAAATGTGGTGCAGCACCTCAAGTGTCCCTAGTTGAGTGCTGGCTTTCCCTTTTTCCTAATTGTCTTCTGTCTCTCTTTATACCCTCACAGTCTGTGAGCCTGTACAGCACAGGAGTCCCCTTCTTCAATTAATGTTTGTGCTGATTCTCATTTTTTGCGTCGTGGAAGTAGCTAGTGACTCCAGTCAGCACTAGGGGTATGTCTACACTACCCCGCTAGTTCGAACTAGCGGGGTAATGTAGGCATACCGCACTTGCTAATGAAGCCCGGGATTTGAATTTCCCGGGCTTCATTAGCATAAGCGGGGAGCCGCCATTTTTAAATCCCCGCTGCTTCGAACCCCGTGTAGCGCGGCTACACGGGGCTCGAACTAGGTAGTTCGGACTAGGGTGCCTATTCCGAACTACCGTTACTCCTCGTGAAACGAGGAGTACCGGTAGTTCGGAATAGGCACCCTAGTCCGAACTACCTAGTTCGAGCCCCGTGTAGCCGCGCTACACGGGGTTCGAAGCAGCGGGGATTTAAAAATGGCGGCTCCCCGCTTATGCTAATGAAGCCCGGGAAATTCAAATCCCGGGCTTCATTAGCAAGTGCGGTATGCCTACATTACCCTCCTAGTTCGAACTAGGAGGGTAGTGTAGACATACCCTCGGGCTTTAAGAACTACACAAACACAGAATGGAAGGACAATCCCTGCACCAAAGAGATCAGAGTCCAAGAGAGGATGTTACATTGACTCTGACCAGAGTGGGATGGAAGACGGGAAAGACAAGGAAATCAGCATTAAGAATATTGCCTGGCTATGTGCCCAACAAATGAACTTGAATGACAGATTACTTAAATTTCAAGGTCTTTGGTTCAGGGTTCATCTTTTTGTTACATGTAACTAGCATAATTGAATCCTGGTTCTTGACTGGGGTCTCGAGGTGCTACAACACCGCAAATTAATTATAACAGATGAATTAGATAAACATCAGAAGCTCTTACTGTCCAAGACTCTGCAACTTGTATATATTGCAGCAAACCTGGATCTTGATAAGGGATCTGAAGGAGGCCTTATGAGGCTGTTCTTTTTTTCTTCAAATCACAAGCTAACACGCCAAGTTAGCTATTGAATGAAATCATTAACACAAAGCAGCAAGTCATCCCTCCGATTTCAAACTTAATTACAAACTAACAGGAAACCATCTTTAAACTCACCATGGGTGTGTCTAGACTGCATCTTAGGGCTGTCCTACACTAATGTTTAAAGCAGTCTAACTCACATCTCTCATGGGTGTGAAAAAGCCACCACCCTGATCAATGCAAGTGTTAGCAACCTAAGCACTGTCCATACCTGTGCTACCTTGACAGGACATGATCTCCCACCAGTAGAGAAATACACAGTAGACACAAGAATATAGACTGTAATGGCAGAGACAGAAAGTTTCTGAGACTCACCACTGTTCTTGCACTTTTTGTGTCCATAGCAAGGACAAAAGACAGTTTTGAGTATAAGGCTAGGAACTAGCTGGCCTGGATTCCATTCGTAGCTCTGCCTTTCAACAATAGGGTTTGCCCAGGAATTGACGAATTTTATAATGTGTTTTCTTCTGGAATTGGAAGTCACAATAAACACCAAGAACAAATTTTGCTTCTCAGTTACAGAGTCTGGCAATTTATATTGTTCTCCATGTTGTGAGATCTCGAGCAAAGGGGACAGAATACAGAATTGTGATTTGTCTAAGACTGAGGCTAATGGAAATATTCTGGTGTTAGCCCCCCAATGTAAATTGCAAAGCTTGAGTATGTAGTCTGCTCTTTAGGCTAGCAGACAAAGGCATAACAAGATCTGATGGTGGCCAGAAGAGGAAACATGGTACAGTAAAACTCCAATAGTCTGGCATCCAATAGTCCGGCACTCCTTATAGTCCGGCATCAAAATGGTAAGAGCCTAGTGAGTGAGCTTCAGCAAAAAATGAGTCACAAGGTAACAGCGGCAGCAGCTGAACTGAGCAAAAAGAGTAAAAAAGGTTTAAAAAACTAAAACATTACAGTATACTGTATACAGTATGTACAATAAAAAGGGTTAAGAACACTTTATATACAGTATATAATGTATACAGTATATATATAACTAGGTTTATAGTACCTCCTGATAGTCCGGCATATTTGATAATCCGGCACCACCTAGGTCCCATAGGTTCTGGATTATCGGAAGTCTACTGTAAATTGAGACTAGAGATGCATTTTTACCAGTGAGAGTGATTAACCATTGGAACAATTTACCTGGAAAGCTGATGGACCATCCATCACTTGCCCTCTGTAAATTAAGCATGGATGTCCTTCTAAAATGTATTTTCAAGCTCAGCTAGAAATTAAGGACTTGGTGCAGTAATTGCTGGGTGAAATTCTACATGCTGTGTTACACAGGAAGGTCAGACTAGGCAATCATAATGGTTCCTTCTGGCCTTACTACAGTAAAACTCCATTAGTCCGGCATCCAATGCTCCGGGACTCCTGATGGTCTGGCACCATCAGGAACCCGGAAGTGCTGGGGCAGCCAGACAGGCTTCCCCCATTCAGCTGCTGCTGAAACTGACCAGCAGCTAAATCGGGGAAGCCGGGAGCAGAGCAGCTGGGGTGCTGCTGGGTTGGTCTGGTAGCACTGCCCCTCGGGGCTGCGGCACCAACCCAGCAGCACTCCAGCTGCTCTTGGGGACGCCTGGGGCAGAGCAGCTGGAGTGCTGCCAGGTTGGTCCCACAGCGCCAAAGGACAGCGATGCGGGACCAACCCGGCAGGACCCCAGCTGCTCTGCCCCAGGGGTCCTGGAATCAGCCGCTGATCTGTTTCAGCAGTGGCTGACTTGGGGACCCCTGGGGCAGAGCAGCTGGGGTGCTGCCGGGTTGGTCCCGCAGCACCGAGGGGCGGCACTATGGGACCAACCCAGCAGCACCCCAGCTGCTCTGCCCCGGGCTTCCTGGAATCAGCCGCTGATCTGTTTCAGCAGCGGCTGAATCGGGGACCCCTGGGGCAGAGCAGCTGGGGTCCTGCCGGGTTGGTCCCACAGTGCCGTCCTTTGGCGCTGCGGGACCAACCTGGCAGCACTCCAGCTGCTCTGCCCCAGGCATCCCCAAGAGCAGCTGGAGTGCTGCTGGGTTGGTGCCGTAGCTCCGCCCCTCGGTGCTGTGGGACCAACCCGGCAGCACCACAGCTGCTCTATTGCAGGCACCCCCGATTCAGCTGCTGCTGAAACTGACCAGCAGTGGCTGAATCAGGGACTCCTGGGGCAGAGTCTGACTATCGTAAGGGGGGGCTATGAGGGGTCTGGGGTTAGGCATCCCCTCCAACCCCACTCCAGACCCCTGATAGCCCCCCCCTTCTGATAGTCCGGAATATCTGATAATCCGGCACCCCCTGAGTCCTAAAGGTGCCGGATTATCGGAAGTTTACTGTACTTACAAAATCTATAAATCTCCAGTAAGTAGCTTGGTGAATTTTTACCTTTAACCACTGCAAACCATCAAATACTTTATGGCTAATGGGGTATGTCTACACTACAGCACTAATTCAAACTAACTTAATTCGAATTAGTTAATTCGAGCTAAGCTAATTCGAACTAGTGCATCTAGACCTAAAAACTAGTTCGAATTAGCATTTTGCTAATTCGAACTAGCATGTCCACACAGAGTGGACCCTGAACAGAGGTTAAGGATGGCCGGAAGCAGTGCCGGCAGGGCATCAGATTAGGATTTAGAGCATGGAGCTGCTGTCTCAGGCTAGCCGAGGGCTGTGGTTAAAGGGACCCGACCCCTACCCAGGACAGACAGTTCTCAGGGGTTTCCCGCTTGCAAAGCAATCCTGGCTTGGAGTGCCCTGAGTGACCACACTCAGCACATCACAGCACTTGGCCATCAGCCCGGCTGCACTGGCCGCAGGCTGCCATCCGGGGGGGGGGGTGTTCAATCAGGGGGCTGCAGGAGAGTTTCCACCCCAAGGAGCCCGCAGAGCCACCCCAGTCCTCCCCATTGGGGGCTCGTACCCCATTCCTCCCTCACCTCCTTCCACTTACCCCTCTCTAGCCCCCCTTCCTGATGTACAAAATAAGGGACATGTGTGTTCAAAAATAGAAACTCTTTTTATTGAACAAAACTCGGGGAGACTGGGAAAAGGAGGTGGGAGAGGGGAAGAGAGAGGGTGGAAGAGGGGAGGGCAACTAAAGTGATCAGGGGTTTGGAACAGGTCCCATATGAAGAGAGGCTAAAGAGACTGGGACTTTTCTGCGTAGAAAAGAGGAGACAGAGGGGCGATATGATAGGGGTCTATAAAAGCATGATTGGTGTGGAGAGGGTGAATAAAGAAAAGTTCTTCATTAGTTCCCATAATAGAAGGACTAGAGGACACCAAATGAAATGAATGGGTAGCAGGCTTCAACTAATAAAAGAAAGTTGTTCTTCACAAAGCAAATAGTCAACTTGTGGAACTCCTTGCTGCAGGAGGCTGTGAAGGCTAGAACTAGAACAGAGCTTAAAGAGAATTTAGATAAATTCATGGAGGCTGAGTCCATGGAGTGCTATTAGCTAGTGGTTAGAAATGGTGTCCTTGGCCTCTGTTTGTGGAAGGCTGGAGATGGATGGCACGAGACAAATGGCTTGGTCACTGTCTTTGGTCCATCCCCTCCAGGGTCCCTAGTGTTGGCCGCTGTCAGCAGACAGGCTACTAGGCTAGATGGACCTTTGGTCTGACCCAGTACGGCCATTGTAAGCTCAGGGCTCAGGGTCGGGGGTCTCACTGGACCACCCTGATTTTCATGCACACCTGCTCCTGGGTGGCCAGGCTGGCAGCTCTCCTGCCCTAGACGGCCACTTTCCTGTGCCTAGTGCAGAGATCGTGGATGAACGATGTCCACACTAGACCAGGTGGGCACCTGCCTCTTGCGGACCTGGGTAGGCTCCCGGGAGCCGCCAACCTGGTTCCGGGAAGAAGCGGAGGGCTGCGTGGCAGCGGGTGGCTGGCTCGAGCTGTGCCAGGTGCAGGGTCTGCTGGCTGGGTGCTGGCAGGCTTGCACCTGGCATGGGCACCGTTGCCAGACCGTGCCCCTTTAAGGGCTCCGGGGCCGGGAGGGGGGCAGAAGAGTTTCCCTGGTGGTGCCCAGAGTGGCCACCAGGGAAAGCTGGGAAGGGCTAGCCTCCCACTAGTTCGAATTAAGTGGCTACACAGCCCTTAATTCGAACTACTTAATTCAAACTAGTCCTTGTAGAATGAGGTTTACCTAGTTCGAATTAAGTTCGAACTAGCGGTTTGTATGTGTAGCGCCTATTAAAGTTAATTCGAACTAACGTCTGTTAGTTCGAATTAACTTTTGTAGTGTAGACATACCCATGGAGTGTAACGGAAGAGGAAGAAATGAATCAATCTTGCCACTTAATCTAGAAACCCCAAATGCTGTTGAAGTAGCATTCATAAGAAAAGAGGCACGTTCTGAGTTGTGAATCACTCTTTCATGAGTACTGAATGGTGATTCATCTGAGATGGCCCTGGAATAATACGGATGTGTAGACAGTAAAATACTTGGTACCTTTACGACATCTGCCAACAAGAGGAAACTCTGTCATTCATCGCTTTGAGTCAGCAGGAGACAGAACTGCTGGAACAGATTCCAGCAGTAACAGATTAGGGGTTGTATGATATGATGCTTCTGAAAGTACCCAGGACTGTGAGTCTCCTTATTACTACCTGCTCCCAGTGTCTTGCCTAGACTAGATAGATGTTAAGCTCCCCAATGCAATGAGCCTGTCTGCCACACACGCACTCTCCTCTGGGCTACACCAGTCCTGTCTTTGCCTTACAGATTACACACCATTCAAAGTGTTTTCCTCTTGTATGTTGCTCCCAATCACTGGCTATCCCTAGAAATCCCAGGTCCCCTGTTGGAATAGAAACAACGTACTGCAGTTTACCAGTTTTACCGTAGGTCATCTGTTGCAAAGAGCACATGAGTTCAGTTATAAAACAAAAGGAAATGTATTTTAAAAAGACTAGGGTTCCTAATAGAAATCAGAGTGAGAGAGGGGAACCTATAAAACAACAGTATAACAAACATTCTAAAGCATAAACATACCCGATACGTTACCTGTCCAAAGAAACCTCACCCAGAGTTCTCTCCGGAGTTTTCAGCCATGCCTGTCTGAGATCCCATTTTCAAGAAGGAAACTTGCTATTTACTTCCAATGTGAAGGATGTGACGGTGTGTGTCTTTGCACCCTCAGTCTGCCAGAACAGAAGTGTGATGTTCACTGCGAGAGAGGGTTCCCCACTTCCCACCACTTACCTCTTCCTGTTCGCTTCCTTCCCCACTCTCCACCAGCTCTTCATTAGCATTTGACTCAGAACTCAACAGACTCCTATTGTATGACAACATAAAAGTTTAAGATTTTGTCATGATTATTTTTAGTAAAAGTCAGGGTTGTTTAGCAATAAACAAAAATTCAGGGAAGCCTCTAACATATCCTTGACTTTTACTAAAAATAACTACGGCAAAATGGGGCTGATGGGGAGATGAGAGGCCAAACATTGCTGTGTGGGGAAGATCCAGCACCAGCCACTGCTGTGGCTGACAGTTCTGGGGGTTCCCCACCTCCCATGGTGGGTTAGAGATCTGGGACTGGCAGTTGAGAACTGCAGGTTCTCCTATTACCCAAAAGCTGTGAAGGCCCTTACCAGCCACAGAAGCTCAGAGTGGGGGTCCTCCTCCCCCACTGCTTGGCATCTGGGAGCTCCAAAGCACTCTCCTGGCTGATCACTCCTTCCCTCACAAGCAGGGGCTGATGTGGAAAATGTCATGGAAATCACAGAATCAGTGACTTCTGTGACATAATCTTAGCCCTAACAATACGGAGTGGCCTAAGCAATATGTGTCTTCCATCTCCTGTCTAGAGAGGCTTGTCTGAAGACATGCTAGCTTTGAGTGACCTGTTTTCAACTATAGACCTAGAGAACATTCTTTTTAGAATAACAACTCACATATTCTCTGAATATACATCTTGCAATGGTTATGACGACCTATGTGACAAATTTTCATTAGAGACTTTACATGAGATTCTGTTTGTGGTCTCTGGAGATCTCTGTACCCTGATATATCAGACTGCATCTAGATTGCAAGCCTCTTTCGAAAAAGAGCGTCTAGACTACAATCAGTACTTTCGAAAAAGCAAGCCGCTTTTTCGAAAGAGAGCACCCAAGCAGTCTGGATGCTCTCTTTCGAAAAAGCACAGTTAGCATTACATAGCACCTTTTTTCAAAAGAGCACTTTCAAAAAAAGGCATTCTTCCTCATAAAACGAGGTTTTCCACGGTTGAAAAAACCTCCACGTTCTTTTGATTTACTTTTGAAAGAACGTGGCAGCAGTCTAGATGCAGGGGAAGATTTTTCGAAAAAAGGCCACTTTTTTTCCAATAAATCCCTGTAGTCTAAACACACCCTCAGTGTCTTCTGCCAGTTGGCATCAAGAGGTTCCTGGGTCACACATGGACTATGCCATGCCCGTGTTTCTGATGAAGGTAGCTCAGATCAGCACTAGAAATGAACATTAATATCTTTGGGTATGTCTACACTGCCACCTTAGTTCGAACTCGGGTGGCTAATGTAGGCATTCGAACTTGCAAATGAAGTCTGGGATTTAAATATCCCGGGCTTCATTTGCATGTTCCCGGGTGCTGCCATTTTTAAATGCCCCGTAATTCGAACTACCCACCCGCGGCTACATGTGGCACGGACTAGGTAGTTCAAATTAAAGCTCCTAATTTGAACTATGGTTACATCTCCTGCAAGGAAGTTATATTTAAATCCCGGGCATAATTTGCAAGTTCTAATGCCTACATTAGCCACCCTAGTTTGAACTAGGGTGGCAGTGTAGACATACCCTTTGAGTCTTCTGATGTTTTCTTTTCATGCCTGTTCAATATTACCCAAATGTCCTGAGCTCTCCCAAAAATTTGCCCCAGTTTTCTATTGTTTTTTAATAAATGCATGTTTAAAAATAGGATCTACATTTGCTTAGATTTTACTATTTAAAAGCATTCATTTTGTGTTATCCTTTCTTTATAAAATGTCCAAGTACCTGCTTTTACTGAGCTTAACAGAAATGGAAGCCCAAGATTCTAAAATCTTGGAAAATGATTCTTACGACCTACAAAATATATGCAAATTATTTTGGTTTTTCTGAGAAACAATGTGTTTTTCCAGTCAAATATGAATCTTTTGACCCAACTGAGACTTCACTCTGTATAATAATTTTGTTGAAATGCAAAATCATGTAGATTTCTATATTCTCTGGAGCTTGTCCTTTTGCATTGCCATGTTATCCCGTGAGCTAGCTGGGTGAAAGGAAGCAGAGCATGAACCTCAGAGATTTTCTTATTCAAATTCTGAATGAATTGCTACAAATGAAGAAAGAAGCAGGCTCTAGAGCAGGTAGAAATATACCATGAAAGACAGGAGCACAGAACAAGTAATTGTATATAAGAAGAAACTTTTGCTGTAGCTCAACTCAGAACAAAAAAGACATATACACATTGCATATATTTGCAATAATTAGATGGATGAAAACATTATTCTTACAAAAAATCTGTTAGAAAGAGATGCTTCTGTTATTGAATGTGATTACCCCTCAGTACATCAAAGCATTATCATATTCAAACACTCACACAAAAGCAAACTATAAACCCCAAACAACAAAACCAGTGTTAAAGATCCACATTCAATAGCAGCTATTAGATGTATTATTAGACATCACTCTAAATGTATAACAATTTTCCCTATGGAGAACTTAACTATATGATTGCTAAAACATTATCTATCTGCTAGATTGCTGGGTACAGTGAATACATACATATTCAGTTATCAGTGAAATGTCTGCATTTTTTCAGCACTCCTTGTTTTCTTTGTCTTCAATATATGCAGCTAGTTTTTATCTTTTGCGTTTTAACCTGCTTACTGATTTTACTTACTATTTGAAGGTGTTGATCTAACATAGTTGTGAATCTCTCAGGCTACGTCTACACTGGCATGATTTTGCGGAAATACTTTTAACGGAAAAGTTTTTCCGTTAAAAATATTTCCGCAAATGAGCATCTAGATTGGCAAGGATGCTTTTGCACAAAATGTGCTTTTGCGCAAAAGCATCCGTGGCCAGTCTAGACGCGATTTTGCGCAAGAAAGCCCTGATCGCCATTTTAGCCGTCGGGGCTTTTTTGCACAAAACAGTTCTTCCCTGTCTACACTGGCCCTCTTGAGCAAGTATTCTTGCACAAGAGGGCTTTTTCCCGAGCGGGAGCCTGAAAGTATTTGCGCAAGAAGCACTGATTTTGTACATTACAAAGTCAGTGCTCTTGCGCAAATTCAAGTGGCCAGTGAAGACAGCTGGCAAGTTTTTGTGCAAAAGCAGGTGCTTTTGCGCAAAATCTTGCCAGTCTAGATGCACCCTCAAGGTCTCTTGATTCTCAAGGTCTCTTGATTTGGATATTAAAATCATTTTTCCTCTGCATTAGAAGTTACAATATGTGTTATAAAAGTTTTTCATTGATTCATTTATTGACACTCAGAGACATACAATTCTTGTGGTGGGGCTTTATTGGAAGATCTAGATTTTACTTTATGATTCTTTCACTATCTTTTTAGATGGATCATTTTAGATGATGAAGTTGCCAGGACATGCTCGGCATAGCTCATTCAATGGACCTGCATTTTGCAATTACCTTGGAAATCAAGGGGACTGTTTCCAACAAGGGGAGCCTTGCACCCAAATACATAGTACAATTGTCAAGATCAGCACTGTAACACAATGACCAGATGCAAAGCTCACTGAACTCAGTACTGCTCTAACTGAAAATTCGAATTCTTTACATGAGCCCAACGCTATATTCTTCTGCTCTCAGGTTTTGTATAAAAACTTTTATTTCATCCAGACTTTGTTCCAATTTTCTCTTTACACAGAATTTGTCCTCTTCTTTATGCCTGTCCTCTTTTTTTACTCCACCATGATAGACTGTAAAATATGGTATATTCTTATTAAGGCATTAATAGAACCATGCATTTTTTACTTAACTGTTTAATGTGTTAGGCCTTATGAGAAAGGGTCATATTGTTGCTGCATGTATCAGTTAATGAAGTCTCTTTATAAGTATTGAAATTCCCTTTCAGCTCTTTCTTATGCATGTACAGTTCACCTGGACACATTCTAAATCAGTTAGATTTTTTCATAAAACATTGTAAGTCTAACTTAATGGGAATATGTTGTGTGCTGGCAGCATGCTGGTATTAAAAAAAATGAATTACCTTGACCTCCCCCATTCATTTGACCAAAAAAAGTTTATTTTATAGACCGAATCTTTGCCAACTTTTAAAAAAAGTATGTATTTGATGTGAATTTGTATAAAGTCAGCCCAAAATAAAACTTTACAATCCTGTACATTTCTTTATTTGTATGATATATTCATATAATTTAAGCATGGCCAAACTGATTTTTTATTAAGTTAAATAATGCTAAATTTGGACAGAGATCTGCTATTTCATGTTTTGGCTTGGAACATATTTTTACAGCTCAAAAGTCAGTTTGTAATTAATACTGAACAAACCCTCAGCTCTGCTAGCCAAGAGCTGTTTATAATGCCAGAAAAGAAAATGATGGTGAAGTATATCTAGAAGCACAGTATTGCTTTTGAAGAAAGAATAAGCTACCAAAATCTGTTTTGATTTCTAAATAAGTAATGTTGTATTTGAACATTTGGGCTCAGAATACAAACAATCAATGGGTCAAACATCCTTTTGCTTAGAGTCTCTCTCTTTAAAAGGGAATATAACTACTGATCTCTTGGATGTCCATCTTGTTCCCTTCAGATTACTTTGAATAAAATTGGATTAGCATACTAGATTCACAGGAATAATGCCAGGCTCTACTATAGATCTACAGCTGGTTGGAAAATGATAGTTTTTCCTCACAAAAACTGACACAAAAATGTTTTGGTCTTAGTTTTCATCATGCATTCCCCCCTCCCCCCCCCCCCCCCCCCCCCCCCTTTATGAAAATTCTTGTGAACAAGAGGGATGACAGGACTTGCCATCCCAGCTTTGTTAATATTTTCCTTTGAAGATTTTCTGGGGCTTTTTTTTTGGGGGGGGGGGGTCAAAGCCTGAAAACAAGAATTTGTCTGTTTTCATTTTTATGTATTTTGTTCCACACAAGCAAAAGGTTTTGGTTGCCCATAAATAACTTTAAAAAAAGCTGAAAACTATTTTTATCCAAAATGGAATTGTTTAAAAAATCTTTGTGTTTCAAAAAGACCATTTTCTGTCAAAAAAATTGAGATGGAATTGGTTTTGACCAGCTCTGGGGGGAACTCATGGGTTATATGCTAGCTCCCCATTCCATCAGCTTTTGTACTTGTGACAGTGCAAAGTATTTGAAAAGCCAATGTACCTTTCTGTTTGTGGAATCCTTGGTACCAGGTAGTGTGGGAGCAGCTATGCTGACTCTATGCCACACTCTCTGCTGTAGGAGTCATCAGGGAATTGACGGGAAAAGGTGGACACTGCACTCTGTGGATAGCTGGTGGGCAGAATAGCCCTTTGGCAAACATCAGTCAGCACAATATTTTTCACGTTGCGTCATAGTTGTTCCCCTTTTCCTTTCACCCTCTCCTCTGCCTTTCTACCCTAAACTCAATCACAGACACTGAAAATGTAGGGAAAAGAGTACATCCTCAGCATGTTGCTTACAACGGGGATGAATGAGTAACCCTTTCCAAAGATAACCTCTATGGACAGTCTGGAAACAGATGTTCAAATCAATTACAGTAGCTCTTCTGACCTGACATCTCTCCTGTGATTAGCATACTCCCTTGCAACAAACAGCTATTGTTCAGGCAGAATCTGGAAGGAGTCTTATAAATATTTGGAAAAGTTCTTTGCTTTTTGTTTTTTTTCAAAACAGGTATTCTTTATCATTTTGCAGTAAACGCCATTCTTGCTATAGCTACCCACAAGCCAAAACTGAATTTGTTTTTGAGGTGTGGTTGAAACATTCTGTCCAAATCCAACAACCCTATCAATGCTGTTCCTTTCCTTTCTCCGGCCACCTTTTGTTTCACAAAATATTAAAGCCATAGCAACGTAGAGATACGATATTTTATCTGGCTTGGTTAGTTTCCTCTTCATCCTTTTTTGTAGCCAATATTAAAACCTTATCAGCCTGATAAACACAAAGGCAAAAAATGTACATGGTTGTACAACTAGGATTTCTCGTATGAACTTCCTTTCAAAGAGCTGCTACTTGTATGGCATTATGTGAGCCAAAGGGGAAAGCACCAGTGTGTGAAAATGCCAACTATAGAAAAATGATAGTAACTTCCTCCCAGAACCTTGTCATGATCCATGACAGAAAGCTTTAGCGCACACGTACTGTACATACAGATTGGCAAAAGCACTTTATCAAAAGTCAAGAACTCATTACATAAAAAGCGTAAGGAATAAGTACCAAAGGCGAATTGCAGTGCTCAAATGAAAATTGAGTTAAAGCCAGAAATATTTGCTCATTGCCCCTAATAGGAGTGGGGAAGGGCATGCAGCAAAGGAATATAATTGCAGTAGCTTTTTAAAAAACTAGTTTATAAGAGCAAATTTCAATTTAATATTAGCTAGGCAGAGATATGCCTTATCTTGCTCTACTTTGTCTAACTAAATGGCCAAGCTTAGCTTCCCATCTATATAAAATATATGCCAACATTTTTAGCAATCATTTATACCTATTACAGAACTGGTCATAAACCAGGCTGGATTGTTGTCTCTGCCAAAATGTATTCTGCTGTGACTTTTACTGTTCAGTTCACCAGGTGGCATGCATCATAATCTGTGCAAGTGTAATGTAAATATAAAGCAATTGAGCTAGCAGTCCAGTGAAACAGGAGCTCAACAATCATGGCATCAAAAATCATGAGATTGACTTTAAAATCATGATATCTTTAAAACATAAAATGCATTTTGGGCTTGTTTTATTTTCCTTCTGGTTTCTGAGCATTTAGCATACACTGGAGTCATGCTTTCAAGCTTGTCCCAGTGAGTAGGTCCAGTAACCCTACCAGTAATTGAAAATAGGTTTGAAAATGCCTGTTCGGTCTGAGAGAGACCACAGAGAACTAAAGTTACAACTCATAAAAACCAAACAAACAAACAGCTTTAAATGGAAGTTTGCCTGATCAAGAACTGAGGGGCAGATTGTAAAACCCTTGTTTGGGCTAAGTAATTGCTTACTCCGAGTACTTGAAATTAGTAATGGATTCAGGTACTACTTGCTGCGAGTAAGGGTGGCAGAATCTGGCCCTGCATAAGGATCTAAGGATTTGACCTAGAATAGGCCAGAATCTTGAGCAAGAAGTGGGGCACAAACAGTAACACGTCCCCTTAAGTAGCTCCTGGCATCATGGACACACGGAAACCCTTGTCATGCAATTCCTCCCCTGCTTCCCCATTACTTTTTGGTGGGACAACATGAGGGTAGTAATTAGCTGGTGGCTGCCTATAACAATAGCAAATTACCACACACCTCATGCAACCATGGCTGTCCTGGCTAATGTATAGGAAGAGTGGAGATAGGCCAAGGTTCTCCCATTTTCCACCCTTCACTGCTGCTGGCCCCTTGGAGGGATGAATAAGGGAGCACACAGCATCCATGTACCACTGCACATCCCAACCCAGTGTCACAATAATCTTCATGGCCCCCCTGCACAGGGCACAAAGACATGTTACTCTATAGCTCGCAGCTGGCTGGCCTTGAGAGGCCTTGCTCTCACTCAACAGCATCTCTCTGTCTGTGACATGATAATGCTAGAAACCCAAATCTGGGCACTTACAAGATTTCAGGAAATGATCTAGGAAGCAATGGGCAGAACCCTGGTGATTTTGATGAAAAGCCGCTGAGAGTTAAGTGGCTGGTAACCATTCCACACATTCAGTTTTTGTGTTTCTCTCTCACAGGTCTCCTCTTCTTCAACAGCTGCCTTGGGAGCTCAGAGTTCATTTAATTCATTTACTCCCTCCTCTTTCACTCTTTTCATTTGCCTCTTCAAAGAGATCCCAGGAAGATGCCTCCCCCCCTTTTGGAAACCAGTGCTGCTTGAACTTTTCAAGTAATGAAATTTCAATCTATCACACAATCGCAGATGCATCCTCTTCTGCTCTCCTGCTGGAGGAAGAATAGCAACTGCCCAGCATGAACAACAGAACTGCTTTCCAGGTCTCAATGATTGGCTGTCACTGAACAGCAGTGCATAAAAATAATCCATGGTGATCCCAAATGTGACATTTCTTATCAGCACTGCCACAACGCCAGAAGTTGATAAGACAGACAGGAGATAATTGCCGCTATCAAGCTGTCTAAGTCGTTTATTATTGTTTCATTGTCATCATATATTTATGGAAAAGTCGCTTTTTAATATAATAACAATCACAGAATAAAGTTTCCCCTCTCACTCTTCTTAACTGTGGTGGCTCACAGAGTAGGCTTCATGTTTAATATTAAAGTAATAGATAAATATCCCTACATATGTTTTAAGCAAGCCCAAATTTCTTCTGATCATTTCACAAACTAAAAAAATCAAATATATTCTTTGAAAACATCATGTGCCCTAAAAAAAAAAAAAAAGTCTTTCATGGCCATCATGTCCTTCTGGTTCTACGTGTTTGCAAGGAGTCATATACATAATTCTGATAATTATTTTCAGGCTTAATAGTAATTACTGTACTGAAACAGACTGATGGTCTGTCTAGTCCAGTATTGTCTCTCATACAGTGTTTTATAGCAGATGTTTCAGAGGAAGGAATAATATTTCCATAATGAACTTGGCAATTGTATAACATTATCCCCTGGGGGGAAATTTAATCCTTTCCCCAGCTGGCTATCAGCCGATACCCTGAGAATAGGTAATTGTTATCCTAACTACTATAACTGCAAATGATATTCTTATTCATGAGTACTTCTTTTCAAGTCTCACTAATCTATTTCTCTTCATGAGATCAAGTGGCAATGAGTTCCACAAACTAATTCTTCTTTGAACCTTCTTTTATTTTATCTGACTTACGTGTGTGCTTCATTGACTTTCCCCTTGCATTTTACTATATAATGGGATTAAAAGGAGCTTCTTACCCACTTTCTTAGTCTGTATTTTATAAAGCTATATATAGAGCCCTGCATGGATACAAAATTTGTTTTGCATCTGCATCTGCAAAAATGAGCCACAGATATCTGCGTCGACAACTGAGGATGCAGACACCCATGGATATAAAGCAGATAGCTGCAAATTTGCAGGGTTCTAGTGTAAAATTTGTATCCATATCTGTGTCCGTACCTGCAGATATGAACTGTGGATATCTGCATCCATATCCACCGAAGCAGATACCCATGGATATAAAGCAAATATCTGTAGATTTGCTGAGCTATAGCTATATTATATTTCCTCTCTTTTCCAAAAAAAAAATAGCCTTGTTTTGAAAAAACTTTCCCCATGTGGAAGTCACACCCTATTTCTCCTCTTCCTACACACACAGAGTCCATGTGAATCTCATTGTTCTTCATGGCTAAGGTTGATCATAGCATGCCAGGTGAAGTTTCTATTAAGTACAATTTAGGATCAGATTCCACAATTTCTAAACATGTTGAATGGCACAGTTATGCTGAGTAATCTCCTTCCAGAGAACAGAATAACTTGTGTGAGTAAATGCTTAAGGATGCAGATATTTGCGCTCATATTCATCAGCATTAAAATAAAATCCATTGTACATCAAATCACCAAATGTGTCCCTTTTCTGATCAGCTCTAGCAAACTGAGAGCTTGCTACATGGTAGCATGCTCATCATTCTTTTCTTTGCTCTAGGAGTACGTCTACCCTGCATGGCTATTTTGGAACACTGGAGGTATCCCAAAATTGCTACCCCGCATCTATACAAGCCACCCATTATTTTGAAATATTTTTCAAAATAATGGGCATGCTATTTTGCCATCCCGGTAAGCCTCATTTAATGAGGGTTAAGGGATGGCTCGAACTACCGTGTTATTTGGAAATTTGGTGCTGTGTAGATGCACCAAATTTCAAAATAAGCTATTTTGAAATAGATTCAAGATAAGATACGCAATTTGTGTAGCTCAGATTGCATAACTTATTTTGAGTTTAGGGTGCGGTGTAGATGCACCCATAGGTTCTGTCTAGACTACACCTCTCTGTCGACAGAGAGATGTAGATTAGGCACGTTGAAATTGCTAATGAAGCAGGGATTTAAATATCCTGCACTTCATTTGCATAAACATGGCCACCGCTTTTTTTTGACACAGAGCTTTTTAAAAAAAAAATGCCCGTCAAGACAGGGAACTGTCAAAAAATAAACCCTTTTTCAACAGATCCTGTATTCCTGCAAAAATGAGGTTTACAGGATTTGTCAAAAAAGGATTTATTTTTCAACAGATCCCCATCTAGAATGCCAGGTTGGTTTTTTTTTTCAAAAAAGCTCCGTGTTGAAAAAAAGTGGCGGTCATGTTTATGCTAATGAAACGTGGGATATTTAAATCCCTGCTTTATTAGCAATTTCAGCATGCCTAATCTATATCTCTCTGTCGACAGAGAGGTGTAGTCTAGACACAGCCTAAGAGAAAAAGCAGTAACAACTGTTTCTTATTTTCCCCAATTTGAAAAAAAAATATATCTCAATTAAAAAATAGGACAATTAACTCTTTATGTTTTCATGATATAGAGGGTAATGAAATATATATGGCAGTACAAAGGCAGGAAACATAATGAAGCTGTATAGGGAATGGAAATGAGTGGAGGACACTGACAGTTCCTTTCAGAGTGTAGCCAACAGGGTTAATGTCTGGCCCACTGATAAAATTCTGGCAGCTGTTGCTGAAAGCACAATGGGCATTGTTGTCATTGAGAAAATGCCTTTGTTTTTCCTGGCATGAGTTACTGTTTGAAAGCAGTCTGAAAATAGAAAAAAAAAAAAAGGTCAGCCAGATAACTTAAAAATAAAAAGTTGGTACTTTGCTATATTCCTAGGAAAAATTACCATTTCATTGTTCTTCAAAAGCTACTTATATACCTGAAATGAAATTACCTTCAAAATTCATTGCATACTTAAATGCAGCTTCTGTGAGAAATATCAGCCACCACACTTGTCCCATGGCCCATGTATTTGCATATGAAATGCAGTTACATTCTATTTTAGTCACTTCTCAAATATTAAGTGGCTCCCACTTCTTTGTGGGTGTTTCCCCAATAAGTAAAATGATGGTGCAAGTACATGTCTATTACAGGGGGCAATGTCACATACCTCGTATCTTCCTGCAATATCAAAATGTTTTACTGGCCAGATTCTGTCGTCCAGACGTGATATCAGATCAGATCCTCAGCGCACGCTAATTTACACTGGCCCAGTGAGTATGACAGGAAGTTTTTTGTTTGTTCTACTGATCTTTATTTCTATTCTCTGTCATAACTTGCCATTAGATGGGCATTAACAACATTAATAAGAAGGAGAAAGATAAGATCGATCATTGTAAAAACTTGCATTTGAAGTTGATGGCTCCTCTGTCCTGTTAGTTCAGAAATGATAAGCAAAGCTACAAATACAGACTACAGCAGATACTATACATATCCGTGTACTATGTTTCTTGCCTCAAGGGAATGGAAAGAGACTTGAGGGATGCTGAAATTGTTAGGTACTGTTAGGGTAAATATCTGTTTTGTTATGGTTTCCCCATTCGCCATCTTGAATTTCTATAAATAACAATGAGGTCTCCCTCCCGGACACCTTCTTTCATGGTGAGTTTTGTACTCTTTTCGCCTTTTTCAAATTAGAGCAGGAAAAAGGTAAATTGTCGGACAGCTCAGTCTGCTCAGCAACTGCAGTTTATTTCAGGGTGTGGTAACCATTACTCTGGGCTGTCCAACAGAGTGCCAGTCATGAGCAGTCAAGAGCTAGAACCCAGACAAACCAGGACTTGTTAGTGATTTCGGGTTACATGTAGCTTCCAGCTTCAAGACTTTATCTACATGCAACCATTACACCTCTAAGAAAGGTGTCTGCATACCACACGCAGACGAAGTGAAGAAGAAAGAAGAAATAATGTCCATGTACCTAAGCGATTGCCTGTTCCAGTGTTTCTGTGTTCCAGCTTCTGTTCCTATGTTCCAGTTCCAATCAAGATACCCAAGGTACATCTAGACTACAGGGTTTTGTCGACAAAAGTGGACTTTTGTCAACAAAACTATACCTGCATCTACACTACCGCCGAGTTGCGTCGACAAAACGTCGACAGAACTCAGTAGTTTTGTCGACGGCGGTAAACCTCATTCTATGAGGAATAACGCCTTTTGTCAACAGAGTTCTGTCAACAGAAGGCATTATTGCATCTACCCTGTCCTTTGCGTCTACACTGTCATGTCAACAAAGCGGTTTGCTTTGTCGACAGAACTGGATGTAGTCTAGATGCTCTTTGTCGACAGAAGCTTTGTCGACAGTATCTGTCGACAAAGCCTCTGTCGATAAAGCCTCTGTCGATAAAAGCCTGTCTAGATGTACCCCCAGTCATCATTATCTTTGTTGTTACCGGGTTCTCCTTTGGGTCAGCAAGAGAGATGGTACTGTGATTGCCTTTCAGTTTCCTCTGTTGTGTATGGGTTTGGGAGATCTGGCCTTCACATTCACAACATTATTGTTAATGACCAAAACATTAATAACTATAGTCTATAATCATTTTAAACCTGTTATGTTTGTATCTTATCCTTCTTAAGTCTTTAATCACAGATTATAACCAATGATAGATACAGATAGGGGGTAGAACTTGCAAGACTAGCTCATCTTCTATGAAGTTAGAGAAGTAAAATTAATTTAAATTTGTCTCAGGCTAACAGTGTTTGCTAACTTGAAATTAAGCCACTATTTTTTTCTTTACAATTATTTCAAACAAAGCCTGTACCCTGAACAAATCTATGAGATTCAGATGTTCCAAAAATAGTGCACAGAAATTGTGTGCATTGCCCATTAGACATAGATTGAACCAGCTGACTGATGTTTCTTTTACTCCTATGAAGTCAATGGACTAGCAGTTGTATAAAGAAGATCAGAATCATATTTAGTGGAGAAGATTCTCTGGCCTTCTCTGACACCTTTGAGCCATTCTGGCAGCACAAAGCGGCCAAAACTGGTTATATTTCTTCAAGCTGAGACTCCCTTAGGGTGAGGTATCATCCAATGAAAGAGGAAGCTCCTGAAATAACCAAAAAGCTGTGGTGCTAAGTCTAATCTACGCTGAGAGTGTTTGTGAGACCTTTACCAGCTGGCATAAATTAGGGCAGCCGCCAATCTGCTCTCAACTACTCCAGAGCCAAGGCAAGCATAGAGATTTACAGAGAACCAGGGGTCTACAAATAACTTCTTTGTACAATCATGTCTCATGCTTTGTACACCAGAGAATTGATGCAACAAAGAATCTGTACTAGGGTCATTTTAAACCAGGGGTCTCCAACCTTTTTAAGCATGCGATCACTTTTTGAATTTAAGCACAATCCAAGATCTACCTCAAATCCAAACAACTTTGCCCCTTCTCCAAGACCCCACCCACTGCTCACTCCATCCTCCCTCCTCCTCCTTCCCTTTCACTAGGCATTGGGTCACAGGCTCTGGTCATGGGTTAAGGGATCTGGAGTGTGAGGGGGGCTCTGAGCTGAGCCTGAGGCAGGCAGTTGGGGTGCCAGAGGAGGTTCTAGGTGCAGGCTCTAGGAGGGAGTTTGGATACACAGGTGTGACGGCGCGTTGGGGGTTCCCCGTCTCCTGCACCCCGAAATGGCACAAACAGACTTCACCAGCCGGTGGAATAGAGGAAGTTTATTGCCTCTCCAGGATACAGCACAGCACAGATGTAGTCTGGTCACAGAGCTGGGCTAGGATGCCTCAGGCCCCTTGAGATGGGGGAGACTGGGCCCCTAAACTCCAGCCCCTTCTCCTAGGCTCTCCTCCATGCTCTCCCACAGTAACTAACTAAATTCCCTTGCAGCCCTGCCCCCAGTCAGGGCAGCATTCCACCTTCCTTTGTTCCTCTCCATGGGGGGTGTCTGGCCACTGGTTCAACAAGTTTGGCATTACCTCTGCCTAGCGAGGTTTTCCCTGCTGGGTCTTGCTCCAGACAGCAGGGGTCACCACAGCCCAGCAAGTACCCCCACTATGTCACAACAGGTGCTTAGGACTAGGGCAGGGGTTTGGTGTGTAAGAGGGGGTTGATGACTGGGGTAGGGTTTCAGGATGTGGGCTCCAGCTGGGCACTGCTTACCTCAGGTGGCTCCTGGTTGGTGGTGCAGGGGGCAAAGGGAGGCTCACCCCTGGCCTTGCCCTGTACCACTCCCTAAAGCAGCCAACAAACTCCATCCCGAGTCTTGTTGTGCCCACTGCTTTGTGGAAATGGGCTACAGAGTGGGAAAGGGGGCATGTTGGTATGAGCACCCCTAACCCTCTCCTGTCCTGTACAGAAAGCCGGAGGCTTCTGAGGGGACAGCTCCAAGGCAAAGAGCAGGAGACACACAGCAGTCTGGGGGAGAAGCTGAAGTGCCAGCTCTTGATAGCCACTTGGCCAAACCAGTCAGGATCCCCTGTCAGAGGCTCTAAGATCTACCAGTAGCTCCCAATTGACCGGTTGGTGACCACTGTTTTAAACTGATTGGCTGTCTCTACACTGCACCCCTTTTCCGGAAAAGGGATGCAGATTAGACACTTCGGAATTGCAAATCCACGGGGGATTTAAATATCCCCCACGGCATTTGCATTTACATGGCTGCCGCTTTTTTCCGGCTTGGGGATAAGCCGGAGAAAAGCGCCAGTCTAGACGCGATTCTCCGGAAAATAAGCCCTTTTCCGGAGGATTTCTTACTCCTACTTTCCAAGCCAGAAAAAAGCGGCAGCCATGTAAATGCAAATGCCGCAGGGGATATTTAAATGCCCCGCGGATTTGCAATTCTGAAGTGTCTAATCTGCATCCCTTTTCCGGAAAAGAGGTGCAGTGTAGACACAGCCATTTAGTATTGTAGCTGAGCTTGGCATCAGCTGGTCCCTAATATGGTGCAGAGCAATCACACTACAAATCTGTTTTTTTTTAAAATGGTAATACCACAGCTACACAAAGCACAAACTCCTACTATTGCTGTGTCCATGAATTCTAAGAATCCAGCGTCATCTGTACCACAATTCCTAATCCAACCTCTGGGCCAAAGTGTGTTTAACACAGTGTTTCCCAAATGGTGTTCTGCAGAACCCCGAAGTGAAAATAAGGGTTCTGCAAGGAAATTCCATTACAGTAACATTTTATGATTTAAAAAAAATTAATATTATGTGATTTTTCTTTTTAAATATGTGCAATTAAACTAAATGTTGATCTTATGACCTTGTTTAGCATTTGTTTGTTATTATCCTTACTTATTTGTGGTCTACTTTTTCAGCTCCATATATTAGACTGTTATTAGGGGTTCCGCAAAATTCTTTCGAGTTTAAAAGGGTTCCGTGGCCAAATAAAATTGGGAAACACTGGTTTAACATGACAGAGGTGGGAGCAGTTAACCTGAAGCAAAATTGCAGAGTCTATCTCATTTTCACATAATACAAGATTTTTCCAAGAGGCAAGAGGTTTTTCACAGGAGTAATAAGTGCAATGCTAATGTTTGTGGTTTTCTGTTTAAAGAATAAAGGCAACAAAATATTTTGAGAAAATTCTTGTAAAGAAAAGAAATCCAGTTTTTAGCAGACAATATATTTATTTTTAACCATATACTATCAGAGATATACTGTACATAATATTTTCCAGTTTGGTAGGACCATAGCTCATATTCCAGGCAAAGAATTTCACTTAACTGCAGTTAAATGTTGCAATACAGATAAGTAATTTAAGGATTAAATTCCTAGATCAAACTGGTCTAGTTATATAAAAACAACCTTTAGAAAGGTAGGGAATTTAGAGTCAAGGTTAAATATAAAGGAAATCCAGTCCCTGCCTCATTCCTCAACCACCAATTTACAAGTTACGCAAGAACTGAGCCAATAGGCCAGTCGTATTATTGTCCTAAGCATTCAGTGATACTATTGAAATTAAAGCATTTTAACAGGTGATAAGAGATTTTGATCTTATATTTGTAGAGTAATAGTGCACTGACAGCTAAAAACACATTGCATTGTTTGGAACAGTTTCCAGATTTCCACCCTCAAACCCAACAACATGCCACTGGAAACCTGGAATTTACAGTTTGTAATCCACACACCCCATAATCTATTCAGCAAAAACTGTCACTCTCTCCTCATGTCTCAGCAAAGAGATACTAGTAGAGAGCTGTTAATCTCATACTCCTGGTTTCCTTCATTTTATAAACTCCTGTGTATGTAGTAGAGAGCATTTACTGGTAAACCATGAAGTATTTTAGGCACAGTAGGGATTAGTTAATATTATTAAAATATTTTAAACTAACTAAATTACTCTTTCAAATTATAAGCACAACTCCAGCCACAAAGGGTCAGATTGAGTACTATGCACTCTGTCCCCTTCTCATCACACACTCACAACATGCCCTTGGTGTACCTCTCCCTGTCCCCAAAATATCACCCAACACACCACTTACTCACAAGAGAGAAGTGGGTAGCATAAAACTGACTCCTAATTTTTGTCCCACTTGGATTATGCCCAGGGGAATCCCCTGTTTACCCTAAAGGGTGGATTCTGGTAACTGAAAAAATACAAATCACTCAGAAGAGGGGCAGAGGATCAAGGCCTCGGTCACTGGGAATGGGTCTCCCAGCAGAACCTCCCTGAATTAACAAGGTTCTGTTGTACTTGAAGCCCCTAGTGCTTTTAAAGATAAAGGATGAAAGTTCCTTGATCAAAGTAGTTATTTGATCCTTTGCATAAATCGCAACAAACTGTCAATCCGATTCTTCAGTTTGGTTTATGTAACAAGCAAATAGTGGGTGCATTATAATAGTTCAATATTCATCAAATGTGAAATATGCTCATGTAATAAACTAGCTGATTTTTCTCTAAGTGTAATCATGCCCAGTCTCAGAGTTTATTAGAAGCTGTGAATGAAAGGGGCTAATGAAGGACTTTCACACTCCTCTCATAGAGGTATTTGAGGCGTGGGTGTGACAGGAATTCTCTCAAATGCCTCCTTGACATGAATGTGAATGTTTTCCATCCGCCTCACACTGTCCAGCCTCTCCTTATATTGCTAACCAGCACAATTACCTGCTGTCCCTTGCCCAGAGCTTTGTGGCAAAGCAATGCTAGTCTTTATGGAGTATATAGGTTCTGTGTTGAATTTTAGGATGAATTTCACCCTACGTGAACACAGGAACCGGTAAACCAGTTTACTGTGCTCATCTAAACAGATCAGCAGCAACAAACTAATGAAAAAGCATAGTTAGGGCAACATACTGTCCATTTCATACATGTGTCCCACTTCTTTTAATGTCTGCAACAAAAGGATTCCAAATAATGTAGTTCCCTTTAGTCTCTTGGCTTGCTTCTCCACTGTCCAGTAGGGTTACGTCTACACTGCACACTTATGTCGAAATAAGCTATTCCAGAATGAATACTCCGAAATAGCTTATTTTGAAATACTAGTATTCTATATTACAGGGGAGCCTCAAAATTAGTCCCAGGCAGGCTTCCCTAACGTGGGCGTGCTACCTCGATTTAGAGCTCCAGGAGGCACTGGGGAGTAATTAATTTGAATGGCCCTGGGGAGGAGCTATTTAGAAATAGCAGCAATGGAGCATCCATACTACAGCTATTTCAAAATAGCTATTTCAGAATAGACATTATTCCTCGTGGAAGGAGGTTTACAGAAGTCGGAATAAGCCTTCTGTTATTTCAAATTTATTTATTTTATTTGGAATTGCTGTGTAGACGATAGCATGGTTATTTCAAAATAACTGTCCGGTGTAGACACACCTTAGCTGTGTCAAAAAAGCAAGATGCATTATGGGAGAAGGATGCTGCCACAAAGACCTCTTCCTTTCTCTATGTTGTCTTGAAAATAGTGGAGCGCTTTGTTCATATGTTCAGGTTCTTTCTTAATTAGTGTAGCTGCTTTTCCTATTCTTATTTGGGTTAATTTCCATGTTTTCCCATGAACTCATTGGTCCATATTTATATGGATACGTGGGAGAGGGACTACAAGACTCTAAGTACATAAAACTCCGATAGTCCGGCATCCAACTGTTCGGCACTCCCGATACTCTGGCATCAAAATGCCAAGCGCTCCTGACCAGCTGATTAAAAAGCCTGCTGTTCAGCACACGTGCTGGCTGTAACCAGACAGAGCATAAGGTTGGGGAGGGAGAGTGGGATCGTGTTACAGTATGGAGAAGAGCGGTTTCGCTTCAGCGAAGGGGAAAGGGGAAAGGAGGGGGAGGAGGATCAGGTTACAGCACAGAAGAGACTTGAAGAGGAAAGGAGAGGGAGGGAGATTGTGTCCAGGCCAGCTGTTAAGTCGTGCAGCTGTACCGGACATCCCCGATTCTCCGGCAAATCTGATAATCCAGCACCACCTAGGTCCAAAAGGTGCCGGATTGTCAGAAGTCTACTGTATGTTCCAAACAGTCTAGGTTTTTAAATGTTAGTTCAAAATAAGAAGCTAGTTTTGTGCTCTGTGGTCCAACCACTTATTTTCTCAGAGGCAGACTGTGGCTACACCCATGGTTTCCTTCTCACAGTCCCCATTCTCTTTCCTCACCAAAACCAAGGGAGAAGGAAGATTGTCACACCTTGATCATCATACAGAAGTTCCCTCTGCATGTCGTTCTCACTCTTTCTGCATAGAGAAAGAGGTTTTAAACCTCCATGACACAATCTCACCTGCAGATCAGATTTCCTCTCCCCAAAAATCCCTTGTCTTGCCCACATAGGGCTGTGCATATAGAAAGTAGCCACCAAGGCTAGGTTGGAGACATATGTATCAATTTACCCCACCACCTAAAGTTGGTTGGCAAAAAATATGAAAGAACAACTTAACCCGCTGGGTACCGAGTTAATCTCTCTCTCTGGCCCAGCTTACATTCAATTACACAAAGTGAAATTTCTCTAATGCAGTGGTTCTCAAAGTGTGGCCCATGGACCACTTGTGATCCACGACCATCTTGCAGGTGGGCTGCGGGCTCGGGTTCCCTCCTCCCTGCAGCGGAGAGCCTATGCTGGTGCTCCAGCCCCACACATTCCCCATGCTAGATTAGCTTCCCACTATGGGGGGGGGGGCAAGTTCCAAGCCTTGCAGGCTGGATCCAGCTCATGGGGGGGAAGCGGATCTCCGCTATGCCATTCCCCGCCACCCCCTGTCTGTGGAAACGGCAGTGCAGGAAACTGCTCACTCAGAGGCTTTCCCCACTACTCGCACTGACTGGAATCCCAACTAGATTCCCACCCCCAGCCCAGACCTGCACCTACCTCCTGGCTAGACCCCCATCCCAAATCCATCCTGCACCTATTTTGTCATTATGTCTGGTGGTCTGTGGAAAGTCGTGTGTGGAGGAAGGTGGGCTATGGGCCAAAAAGTTTAAGAACCACTGCTCTAATGGAACAGACCAGCTCCACCCCTCCAAATCAGGTAGAGCAGGGTCTTGATAGAGTTGTCTTGCACCTCACATTCCTCCCTGCTCCAAGAGTTCCCTAGCCTCTGTGGTATTAGCTATTTTAGGGGGCAGGGTTGTGTGCTGGCTCTCTCTTTCTTTGCCTCTCTTATTTTTTCACCAAAACTTTCAAAAGGTTTCTTTTTGGCCCATACTGAAACAAAAATAAATTCCAGACTCTTGACATTTTTCATTAATTAGAAATGTTTTGGGGGGAAATGCTAATTAAAAATATATAGCCAGAACCTGTATTCACTTTTTTAAAGTCCTTCCTCTATGTTGGGAACCCCCTTGAAGTTGAACTCTGAGAATGTGGATTTAATTTCCATTTCCTGGGACAAAATCTAGAAGGAACTGTGCAATCAGGCCCCTCATTTTTAGAGTTTCTATGACTATACAGATGGCTGGGGCACAATTTTAGATGTTTCTTTTGATTTGATTTGATTTTCCGATATCATCCCTTTTCCTTTTTTTTTTATCTGGCCCCCCTTGTTATGACAAGCAAAACTGCTGAACATAAAGTTTAGCTTCAAATCAAGAGCCCAGGATTTACATTTTTTATTTTCTGCTCCTTGGAGATATAATTTTCCATCTTTCCTAAAGAAAAATTTCTGAAATTATTCAACACACAATTGATGAATTAGTTGGCTTATGAAAGTGAAGAAAAAAGTAATGCTTTTTGGAGGGGGGGATGTGAATTTGATCTTATCTAACGCATTTCATGCTTGATACATTTTACTTCATCATGTGAAGAGTTAGACATGTACTCAGCAACAGCACTTAGCATTCCCTGGAGTAGTTGCATTATTGGAAGAGGGAATGTTGGGCCAGACACTACAGCTGTGCCTTATTTTAGCCTCACAGAATGGTGATAAAATAATTCAACTCAGGCATACAATCTGCTCGTCTGCCCATATTCAGGGATGAAGATAATGAGATATTTTTCTCACCCTCCTCCTCAAAAATTGTATGCTTTGGGTGAGTGTTCAGCTAGAACTTTGAATACCTATCATATGCTTTTCAAAGAGGGATCTGGGATCAGTAGATTGTACTAGACAACTGGCATTAGGATCTTATTTTATACCTCCTCTATATAATAGCACCTGTGCCAGTGCATTATTGCTAATGATAGTGATGGATAAGAGCTCCTTGTGTGTTGGTAAATTAAATTCACCGTAACCTTCCTAACTACAAGCAATAAAGAGATGAAAAGCTTTGTAAGTGTTTTAAACAAAGGTGGCCCTTTTTTGCCTTTAAAATGTTTCCCTTTTATTGAATTTTTCCAGGAAAATTTTGCAAAATAGACTACATGCAATTTTAACAATTGAGTACATTATGACATAGCACACAGACATTTTGGGTCAGAGTCATCCCTGGTGTAATGTCACTGAAATAAATGGCATTATACCAGGCATCAACCTACAGAATAAAGTTTGTGTACTTTAAAGCATTACTAATGCTGCGCTTTAAAGTCTTCAACAAAACTACAAAATTTGCAGCTTAATGACATGTGGGTGGCAGAGATGAAACTAAGATAAAAGCAAATTGTATCTATGGTAATAATGTTGAATGTACTTCTCCTATTTGTAACTATTATAGTTTATCCCATCACTATCCAATCAAAATGCAAAAAAATGCCAAACTATTGTTACCCACAGAAATTGTATAGCTTGCTGAGTGCTTTCATCCTGACTGGCTAATGAAAACAGAACTGGATGGATGCAAGAAAGATCCATGATGTTGCTGTTTGCTTTTACAATATATTCATGTGTGTGCTTTGAGATAAACAGTTCATGAATCAAGAAAATGCCATTGCATATTGTTTAGAAGTTATTTGTGTGATACTTGATTTCTTAAATACTTCTCAAGGGGAAACAAATAATTACCTCTTATTTCTATAACATTATATCATCAAAGATAATGGAAGTACAGAACTGCAGCTTACTTGCCCACGCATGAAAGAAAATTATATATCATTGCCACATCCTGATTGGCTGATGATTACAAGAGACTGGTAGTTAGATGAATTTTCTTCCTCCTTTTTATTCTTAGGGGATTTGAATGTTCTGTTTCTTTAGTTTCTTTACTTTGTCCAGCCAAAGCCTGTAAGTCTGAATTCATGCCATCTGTGACTATTGTTAGGAGAGGTTTCAAAGAATAATGGAGAATGTTCCCGGTTGTGATCTTCTGATGCAAGGGTAAAATGATGGCACTAAGCAAAAAAGGCAGCATTAAACATTAAATTGAAATTTCTGGCATGTTCAAGTAAGTGAAATGAAGTTTAACTTCCTAGGAGGCAGCAATGAGCTTGATTATTTTTTACATTTTAATCACGCATAAGTAAGCAGCCATAAATCAATGCAAATTAGAACTAATATAGTAGTTTTTGCTTCACATCCTGCTTTTTCAGGCCTCAAATCACCTCTCGTGCCCCCCCCCCCTTTACATTTCATAGCATATATACTATAACCATGTTTTGTTTTTTTCCATAAGGTGTGAAGATAAACCATGCATGAATCAATATGTGAATGAATCTGTTCCTGATCTAGCTTATTGCTGTACTCATCCTTTGTGCCTTTGAATAATCTGCAGAAGCTGAAACTGTAGCTGGCTTATGCTTCAGCTGAAAGCAGCTTGATTGCACTGTCCAATGAGGTTTCATGTTGCAGAGGAGCTCATTTGTTAGGAATTGCAAAAGCAGGAAGAAAACACCCAAAGCTCCGTATTAGAGTAGAGGCTCCTCATGGAGACCTTTAGGACTCAGAGCACACTCACAGCCAGATTCTGGTGTGAGCAATATCATGGCCAGCCTCTTAGCTTTGCCACGTCTGACCTTACTTCATGAGATTTTTGGTGCTGACTTCAGTGAAACCAGTATTTGGACCGTGAGGTCAATGGGACTGGCATCACTTCGAAAGGAGCTGGTTTTCTGATGCAAATTCAATTGGAGCAGGACAGAGACTCCCTTGGCTCCAACTACTGCAGGGACTAACCAGAGAGGGGGATTCTCAGTGTTTGGCAGGGAGAAAATGAGGGAGCATAGAAAAAGTAACTCTGACCTAGGTTGGTGGGCCTCAGAGAAGGGGATGTAGGGAGGGTTCCAGCCAAATGCAGTTCTTGAGACTTAATTATTAATAATTATGTGAACAAACACAGAACAAAAATAGTCCCTGATCCTGCCCAGTGAGTTTCCAATCTATATACATTATAACCAAGTAGTTGATATGTATTTTCATTTGCTGTCCTCTTTTCTATCCCAGTGGCAACTGTTCTCCCTAACAATTCCCATCTCCAGACTGGCCTCCCAGTCCTCACCTCTCACCCTCTTTTCCAATATCTGTAAGCAGCTCTGAGTGCTGAGGCAATTTCTAGGCACATGGTGGTAAAAAGCAAGCCCGTGTTACAGCAGAGAAGCCAGCAAACACTGTAGTGAAGGGGAGAACCAGTTTGTTAGAGTCTAACTCCCTTCTTCAGTTGTTCTTAAGTTTACAAAAACCATGCCTCTAATGTTTGTTCTCAGACCAAAGACGACTGGGTTTTTTAAGCTGGCACAAAGCTGGTTGAACTATTTGTGTCCTATATTTGTAAGTGTTCGTTTGTGTTCTAACTATTCCATCTAGTAATCTGGTTCCTGAGGGCCCAATTCTGCCATTCATACACCTACTGAGTAGCACATTACCCAGTAAGTAGACTGGTTTATTTCAGTGGAACCACTCTAATGGTGTAACTCAGCATGAGCTGGGGGGACAGAATCTAGTCTTTAATGAATGGAAGGTTTCAATGCATTTACTGAGAAGCTGTTTGGACTAGTGACAGTACAATGCAGTTTCATGGATAGTGACTAAGAAATACAAACAAATGCTCGCTCTCTCTCTCTCTCTCTCTCTCTCATTTGCACTATAAGGAAAAATAATTGAACAGTAGTTCCCCCTCAGTTTTCTCTGTACGTGCTGCTGATATGGTTTCCATCATTCCTCCCTTGCCCAAAAATTATTTAGAGTGACATTCACCACATTGCAGAACTCGAAAAAAGATATGCACATGCATGCATTGTAAGCCCTCAGAATAGGTCCTCTGTGACTCATTGACCTTGAACAGGAGCAAATTTCATTCCTTATTTCACATTTAGATGAAGGAGTATGGATTAAAAAGTCTTTGTGTGGCGTTTGGCAGGACATCAGAACCCATTTGAAATGGTTGTGTGGGAACAGAGTGATTGCCCGTGGCACATTTCACATTGGGTGGGAAGTAGGGGCCCCATATATAAAAACCTGCATTCACGTTTCACGTGATACATTTACATATTCAAAAAGAACAAATTAAATTGGTGGGAACATTATTACCAGTGCAGAGTTATTACCATACGCAGCATTAGATACCTTGTTTTAATTGCAGATTGAAGCTATACACTATTACCACTGCCTCAAGACTATTGCTCTCTGTGTATCTTGCTAGCTCATGCGGGTGACTCATTATTCAACAGATGTCACATGTAACAGCTCTCCTAGATAACAGTTGCCACACAGGCAAAGGTAGAAAGGTTATATGCCACAATTATGCTACCATTATATGCAACCATATCGATCCCAAGATATTAAAGAGACAAGGCAGGTAAGGTATTATCTTTTCTATGACCAACTTTTGCTGGTGAGAAACACAAGTTTCAAACTTAAACAGGACCTAAAGAAGAGCGAGGGGTAGCTAGAAAGCACATCTCTCTCCACAACAAAAATTGGTCCAATAAAAGATATTATCTTGCCCTCTTTATCTTTATAATGCAATTACATCAGTCCATGGTTTTGACTCTGTTATTGTTTAGTATGTTTGTTTATTTAATATGGAGACCAACTGTGTTCTGAAACAGTTTTGCAAGTATCTAACCAGAAGAGTCCGCGTACTCAGCTAGCTTGTGACTATTGCTAGTTGCAACTTATTCCACCTTTATTTGAATCGAAGACATTCAGGGTATAACACAAACAGATCCACATGTATAATTTGTGAGGAGGAGTAGGAAGGGAGTTCACATCACACAAGAAGAGGTTTGTAAACAAATAAAGGTGAGCCTACAAAAAAGCCCTCCTAGCTCAAAGCCAATTGTTTCTATCCATGAGATGTTGACAAGTGCACTTAACTTAGTAATCAGACAAACCTCTATGGTTGCTACCAGTCTGGATTGATTAAAGTATCTGCAGAGATGGAATATGAATACTTCATATTTTATTCAGCTTTGCCAGTTGTAACATTTGCATTTGTTTCTGTAACTGCATACTAATTTCAAAAGCAGAATTAAATAATAAAAAGAAACACATAAGGAAAACAGGCTGAAGCAGACTCAACACCTGGAATATCTCTGAGGTCTAAACCAGGGAAAACCCACTTTGTAAGGCCTTCTTTTTATATGATAAAGAAGAGTTGCAAAAAAGGGAGCACAAACTGATTTTTCTCTCGCCATAGCAAGCACTTTTAAAAATCCTATCCTGCTATCTCTATGCAGAGTTAACCTTCTCTGACAAATAGGGCATTGTGTCTTCACAAGGAGAGCAGGCTCAGCCCCTAGGTGGGATATTTAGGATACGTCTACACTACAAAGAAAAGTCTGCTTTTGTCGGAAGAGGCTTTTCCGAAATTTGGCGTGTCTACATGGTGCAAAATTTTGGAAAAACCTGCCCTTTCGAGCCATCTCTTCTTCCTGGTAAAATGAGGTTTACAGGGATAGCGAAAGAATGAGTCTGCTTTTCCAAATTTTTTTTTTTTTTTTTTGAAAAGCAGACACGTTCCTTGGATAAGGCAGTGCTTTTCTGGGATACCAGAGCTGCAGTCTAGACGTAGCCATAGACAATATAGCTAATTGTGTTCCTATATAAAATTTTAGACTAAAACAGCAACAGGTTTGCAAGGTAACCTGTGGAGTAGTTTTGTCTGTTTTTGTAAAAGGGTATATTTAGCTGTACCACAGGGGTGCCCTTCCTGTTTATGTAGAAATGCTCATGTTATACAGACGTGGATTGTGTTTGGTTTGGCCACATGCTGCTTTGTCTGGCCTGATTAATATTTGATTAACTTTTCATATAAGAAGCATATTTATGTATATATGGTTTTAAATAAGAATTCCTATGTTACCACATGTGGATATAAGCCAGCATAGTTGTGATGCCTGGCCTAGATAGAGTATATGATCATCTTTTATTTATAGGTACTTATGTGACCTAGAAATAGGATTCTTGTAAGATAATTGGCTATGACAGAAAAGCACTAAGACTGATGATTGATAAACAGACTATAAAAAGGAAATGTTTTATTTTAGAATACTGACAAGTGTCAAAAATAAATAAGTCCTTCAGTCTATTTAATTGAGAAATGTCCATGCCTTTCTTTTATTTAACAGTGTGCAAAATGTGGTTTATGATCCGTAATGATATGGATGTATATATTTCTAAAAACAAATATGTCATCATGTTAAAGCCTAATCCACCAGAATAAATGGGAAAACAGCTAAATTCAGCTCTCAGGCTACATCTAGACTACAAGCCTCTTTCAAAAAAGAGCATCTAGATTACAACCAGTACTTTCAAAAAAGCAAGCTGCTTTTTCGAAAGAGAGTACCCAGGCAGTCTGGATGTTCTCTTTTGAAAAAGCACAGTTTGCATTACATAGTGCCTTTTTTTGAAAGCACAGTTTGCATTACATAGCGCCTATTCCTCATAAAACGAGGTTTTCTGCAGTCGAAAAAACTGCCACATTCTTTCGATTTACTTTCGAAAGAACGTGGCAGCAGTCTAGACACAGGTGAAGTTTTTTTGAAAAAAGGCTACTTTTTTCGAAAAAAACCCTGTAGTCTAGACAAACTCTCAGGGTGGATAAAAAGGTAGAATTTGATCCCTGGGGACCAAACCTATGCAAATGATGGTTTTGAAATTACTGTTGGCCAGATTCAAAGGCCATTGAAGTCAGTGGTAATCTTACTACTGATGTCTTTTGGTCTTTGGATCATGTCCTGTTTCCCAGATCTACAATTTTCAGTGTGATAGCATCTAAGAATGGAAATCTAAATAAACGTACCTGAGGCTTTTATCATCTTGTGCTCAAAGAACTGCAGAGTCACTACTCCGTCTATGCTTTCTTATCCACTTATTTTGGCTGCTTTGTGTTGACAATTAAACTGGGACATTGTTCTCTGAGAATGAAGGGAGACGCTATTCCCAGCAGTCACAATTCAGGATGGGAATTTATGACTGTAATTTCCTAATAGTGAAAAAATAAGGAAAGAAAAACATCTTACAGTGCAGCAACATCAGGCTTTGGATGTTGATTTCATGTACATGTTATAACATTGTGAAGTTAGAAGACCTAATCAGCTCTAGAGAAGTATAGATAGCATAACTCTAAGGCTATGTCTAGATTACATCCCTCTTTCAAAAGAGAGATGTGAATTAGACATATCCAAATTGCAAATGAAGCCGGAATTTGAATTTCCCGTACTTCATTTGCATAATCACGTCACGGTGGTTTTTTTTTCAAAAAACACTATTTCAAAAGTGAAACCATGGTCCAGGCGTGGTTATTTCAAAAAGAAAAGCCTTTTTCGAAAGATCCTCTACTCCTCAAAAAATGAGGTTTACAGGATCTTTCGAAAAAGGCATTTATTTTTCAAAGAACCACGTGTAGACCTTGGTTTCACTTTTGAAATAGCGTTTTTCAAAAAAACGCTGAGATGCGATTATGCAAATGAAGCACTGGAAATTCAAATCCTGGCTTCATTTGCAATTTCGATATGTCTAATTTACATCCCTCTTTCGAAAGAGGGATGCAGTTTAGACATACCCTAATAGCCCAGATCTACACTAGGGTTTTATTTCAAAATAACCTCCCTTAGGTCGAATTTATAAGTAGAGCATCCACACTACCAAGCCCATTATTTTGAAATAATGGGCCACTTATTTCAAAATCTGTACTCCTGCTTTCCTTGGGGAATACTGCTAACTTCAAAATAGTTATTTCGAAATAGTGTTAGTGTGGACGCTCCAGTGCCACTATCTCAAAATAATTACTCCCCAGAGTAGTTCAAAACTAATTACTCTCCAGTGCTTCCTGGGGTTCTAAGTTGAAGTAGCGCATCCACATTCAGGGAGCCTGCCTCGGACTAATTTCGAGGCTTCCCCATAGTGAGAACATGCTATTTTGATTTTGTAAAATGGGGAGTTAGTAAGTCAAATTTAGTTATTTAGCCTATGCTATGTTGCCTTTTTCTAGTACCTTAGCGATAAATAGGTTAATGCATATTTGCTTTTTGCTATTTTTTTTCTATTACGCTTCTTGTTATATGCAATTATACCCGCTTGCATCACAAGCTCCCAAAGTAAACAGGTGTTGGCCAATCGACCAAGATGCTACTGGATATTGTTTCCCAATATGAGACTTGCCCTCTTGGAGGTGGGAAGAGCCAGACTAATTCGGGAAAGGTGTGGTGCAGAGAACAGGATTACCGTTGGCCAGGAAAATTGCAGTTCCCACAAACATTACAAATGTGTGTGCAGAGTCTGCAGGTGATGTGGCAGGTGGTTCCTTGAAAGTCACTTCCCCTCCCTTCCTTGCTCCCATTGGGAACCCTCTTGTAGCTGGGGAAGGGATTTGCTCGAAGACACAGGGCTGCAAACTCAGGCAGGAGCCCACCAGCTCTGCTTCTCTGGCACTCAACTCCACTTACCCTGCTCTCTGCTTTCTCATCAGCATGAGGGAGTGGACACTCTGGTATCTGAAGAAGAGAGAGCTGAAGAGTCAAAATACAAGAATAAGATGACGGGGGGGGGGGGGGGAATAAACCGAGAGGAGAGAAAGTAGAAAAGTGGCTACATGAGAGAAAACTGACAGAAAAGAGCAACTGTCTGAGGACATGGGGAAAAGGAACATGGGGGTTGTGCATCTGGTAGAGTCTCCCAAGGGACTTCAAAAAAAAATAGGGCAGGAGAGCTAGCAAGGCAGCAGGTGGCACCCTTCCCTTTGAGTCAGTGCTGAACCAGTGCCCAGCGTGGT
This sequence comes from Pelodiscus sinensis, assembly GCF_052426305.1. Lineage (NCBI taxonomy): Eukaryota > Metazoa > Chordata > Testudines > Trionychidae > Pelodiscus > Pelodiscus sinensis. The sequence continues at coordinate 81,101,809 of NC_143052.1, forward strand.
ACAGTAAAAGCAGTTATCCAGAATATTGGGAGAATGGAGCATGTCAAATACTCTGGTTGGCTAAGAATTCTACTTTACCAATGGAATACCAATTTCCAAAGAATTAGAATAAAGTATAAAACAGAATACAGGTACACACCTATCCAGTAGTAGTACCACGTGGGAAAGGGTTTCTTGAAGAACTTAGGTGTATGGTGGTAACGTTTTCTATGCAGTAGGTTATCTTATGACTCTACATATCAGTATGGACAGTGCATGGTATACATGCAGATCTCTAAAAATACACTATTTATCACTTACACTATACTGAACTTCATTTAATCTTTCTTTGATTCAGTAGGAACTTCAAGATCTTACAGTGCCTCAAGGTCATTATTATCAACATCAGGGATCACTGTAGATGTAGAAGTTGCAGGAGATTGGGCTGAATTTGTAATGACTCTAGGACATTCCCTGGAAGTTTCTTTTTTGAATAAATCCCTGATTTCAGCTTGCTTGTCTTCTGTCTCTTGTATAAAAGCAGAGTGCAGCATACGCAATTGCATGATGTATACTAGTCCCAGTTATTAGATTGAAGATTTGTACTGGGATATATCAGAAATGTCAGTTAACTGATCTGTCTGGTACACCGAGTGCCAGATAACACCAGTTTTTATTGTATTATGGGGAACTGTGCTGCCAGAGGTGCTGACTCTTTGGATTGAGACATGAAGCCAAGAACCATACTACTGTGCTCATTAAAGATCCGATGGTGCATTTAGTACAAAACAGGGAGTGAAGCCTAACGTCCTGATCAAATTTCAACCTGGGTCCTTCTACTTTGCCTGCCTACATTTCTCTGGGAGGGTCAGTAATCTTTTTCATTTATCGCACTATGCTGCAGAGCAGGGAATAGTGCAACACAGGTGGAAAGTGGAGTGCAACGCCCTTCCTCCTCTACATGGGCAGGGGCAGAGGTGGCCACATTTAGGAAAGTATGTGCATGTGTTTGTGCAACCTGGACACGTGCCCCATCATAGCAACCTTTAACAACAACTGACTGATCCACTGCACCCACTCAAAAGCCTGCCACTGCATCCATCATTGGGGGATAAATAATTTATGGCCCAGATACTAGCTGGTGTAAATCATCTTAGCTCCATCAACTTTGCTGCACTGCTTTTTGCTGGAGGAAGTTCTGGCACTGACGTATTTTGGCATTAGCCAGCATCACTGACATGATTAATAAGGGAAAGAATTTTTAAAACACAAAGGAGCATCCCACTCACTAATCTCTTTGTTACACAGCTGTACAGTACTTTCTTTTTTTAAATGATTGTACAGATGTCTATCTAAAGAGGGTCCCAGGATAGGACAGATAAGGACCATGGTGACATGGGTGAACTGCTTGTTTTAATATCTAATCCAGTATCCCAAAGCCATGGGATAATGTATCAAAAGTAAAATGAAATATTTAAACCTTAACATGTAAAGTCCTATTTCATCCTTAATAATAAGCACTATACTCTGTTCATTTAATCAAAGAAAAATGGTTCAGATTTGGAGCAGTAAGACATTTTTCTATCCTGTAGTTAAGCATTTATCTATAAATACCCCAGGTTACTGAATTAACAAAGTGTGCCATGGGACTGGATGCTTCCAGACTGAACAAACTCTAGTCATCTTCTGTCTGAAATTTCTGTAAGCACATAACTCACACTATTGATATATGCCATATTGTACAGTCACCTGCTAAGTCTGGTAGACTTCCTGTCTACCTTTTGCATACACATGTTTCCAGACTATTTTCCATAGATGAAACAGCCAAGATCTTTGGACCCAACCAAATGGGATTTTCATCTGGACAAGGATTACTCACATGAGTAATGGTTGCTTACTGGACTCTATGGGCCTGACTGTCTATTCTGCCATACCAGTTTTACATGGGTATAACTCCCCTGAAGTTGATGGTGCTGCACTCCTGTATGTGGGCTGGTGAACCAGGCCTTATGATTTTAATTTGGAAGATATTAAGAGGGAAAGAATCATAAGCACCCCCAAAAAACAGCCATTGTAGGGTCTAACACTGTTTCAATTGAAGTAAAAGGGTATTTTGCCCTGAATTTTAGTGAGAGCAGAATCAAGTCCCTACATTGCAAAACGGCATTAAATGACTAACTAGATTCTGATTGTGGTGCTAGGAAAAGTGGGTATAGGCAGATATGCCTTTGAAAAGACATGTCATAAAATGTACAATATTATCATAAGAAAACATGTACTTGAAACCAGCTTTTCCCATGGGTTGCTTTTGTGTATTGCTCTCACTTCTTTCATAATGATGCTATTTGAATTTCTGTAGTTAATCCTGAGTCAATCTTTCCATTTCTAACCCTGGCATTAGTGTCTTTACCCTCCCTTCCTGGCTTCTTTTGGTTCCCATTGGCTCAGACAGGTGGCAAAATGAAAGCAGCACCATGTCCATACTTCTGGGTTTTGCACCCGTTCTGTGATTCACTAATATTCTAATCATGCCCATACAAACTGGAAAATACAAACCCTCTATGCAAGGAGAACTCTCATAGTTAAAAGGCTTACATTTAAAAACAGCATAAAAATAGGTTGTGGAGAGTCTGCTTGTTCCTTATCCCACAAAGTAGAAAAGCAGTTTGCTCCTCAGATGGGCATCCCTTCAGAAACAAACTGAGCTGTTGACTTAACAGCCACCATGCGGATTTGAACCTGGGACCTCTGGAGCTTAGTATAGGAGCCTCTACACTATGAGCTAAAAAGCAGCTGGCTGTCAGTCCATGCTGCAGAAGTCTCTTGGTCTTATTTGTTGCTGTGGTCTAGGTGCCACTCCATGGGACAGTGAACCACACTAAGGGTACGTCTAGACTGCAGAGGGGGAGGGTGTTGGGATACTGCCACGTCCAGAGAACACATTTGCTCTTCCTCTTTTTTTTTTGTGGAAGAGCAGACACGCTTTTTCCAAAGCCATTTTCCTTGTTCCACAGGGAAGAAGGGATCTTCCGAAAGAGGGCTTTTTTCAAAAATTAGGCCCAGTGTAGACGGGCCAAATTTTGGAAAAGCCTCTTCAAAAAAAAAGTGGAAAAAAGTACACAAATTGCAGAGCGCATTTTGCGTACGTTTTTCTGAAAAAAAGGCATAGTGTAGACATAGCCACGGTGTGTGGGTTACACTGAGTTTCTTACAGAATCCATGTGCTGCAAGCATGCACAGTCACAATACAGTCACAATGCACACTTCCCACCTGCTGCCTTCGGCTCTTTGGCTTTCTCATGCTGCTAGGAAAATCCACATGTCACCAATGGCGAACTAGAATCCACAGGGCTTGGGTATTTATCACCCTGTAGCCTAGCCTCATTCTGAGAAGAATCTTATGACGCAGCCATACGAATGCTTAAGCCTTGTCAATGTTGGCTCCACTATGCCATAGATGGAATTGCACCAGTGTTGAATTACACACAAGACCTAAATTTCCTAACATCAACAAGCTCTACGAGTCTTGTTCTTTGGCAAGTATCCAAGCTTTTTGGGGTGGGAATGGCCATTGATTTCATGCTTCCAGAGCACTCGCTACAATAGGGCCCAACCTAATTGTGGCCTTTAACTCTATCACAGTCTAAATAAGTGTTGAATAATGAAAATAGATGGGAATGGACGCACCAACCACATACTTTCCGTTAAGTGATCTTGTTTCAGTTGGTTATTTGTCAAATGTTACCTTTTCAGGCTGAAGTTTTTTCTGGCAGGTGCCTGCTTACCTATTTTCTTACCTATTTCCAAGAATGAGATTAGTGAGAAATTTGTTGTTAAGGGAACATTAAATCTGTCCTATTCACATTTTGGAATGCTTGACTTTGAACTTTAATATTCTTAACATCGCTCTGCTGTGTAATGTAATAACATCGGCGAGAACAATTCTGGCCAGTTTCAAGAAAAGAATATGCAGGAATATTGGAGGGACACCGTAACAAGCATCTGCAAACCAGACAAAACCAGCACCTGGCATTTGTTAGGAGCATGCTGCCCTGATGGTGTTTTTAAAATAGGCTCATATTGAGGTCTAACAGACTTGTTGGCAATATCTTTTTAAATTAGTATCAGTCCCAACAAATTTGAGACATTCCCCTGATTTTAGGTTATATGATTTGCCATTCCAATATTTCCAGGGATTGAAATAACCAAGCCTATTTTAGCAATCACTTTCTTCCAGATTGTTTGGCTCATTGCAATTTTTCACATTGCAAAGTATTTTTAATGAGAGTGAAGACTGTCTACGCTTTTGCATGTCCCTGAGTAGAATCTTAATTTTGGCCTTTAGAAAAATCATGTGGCAGGCTCATTTAGTTGGATGAAATGTTTTTTTTAATTATGTTATATCTGTGTTGACACAATGTTTGAAAATCTCACTGAATAAAAAAAAATAAAGGGGGAAAAAACCCTTTCTATGAATGTTGCTGGGTTTTATGCTTATATCCTGGATCCTACAGCAAGCGGAACAGATGCATTATTTTTCTATTGGAAAATACAGATTCATCAAAAATTTCTACAGTAACATGTTGGTTTTGACAAAAAAAAAGAAAAAGTAGAAATGAAATGTTAAATATATGGATGGAATGTTTTGATTTTTCATCTTGAAAAGGCATGGCTTTGTATATTTTATTGCATTGTACTCTATGTTATTAATCAATATAATATGACATGTATAAAACACGAAAAAGATCAAATTAAAATTGAAGTGAAACATTTTGATTCACCCAAAATAAAACTTTGTAGTGGGAGATTTTTTGGTCTAATCCGGAACTAAAATAAATTTTCAAGAGTCAGAATTTCCTGTGGAATGGAAATTCCAAGTTTTTAACCAGCTCTAATTGCAAGTTTACCCTTTACAACAATGGGCCAGAAGCTGGGCATAGATAGGGGAGAGCATGTTTGAGTTTTGTAGAAAAATGTAGACTAACATTTACTTTATTTAGAAATCACGAAGGACATTGCAGCTGACCTTCAGGTTTAGTAGCTGGAAGGTTTCTATCTCACAAGTTCTCATACTGCTGATGAACACAAGGTCATATGTGAACCAAATTTGGACAAGACACCTTGCCAGTATCACTGAGATTTGGCATAATGCCACTTTTAGCCCTTGTCTAGGCCAGTTAATCTATTCACACAGCTTAGTACACCACACAAAAATAAGCCCTAACTTAAAACAAAGGAATGAGGGAGGAGATAGAAAAAGGGAAGATGCAGTCACAGTCTTGGTCCCTTCAAATGTAAGGTCAGAATTTCCCACATACATGTTTTGGAATGAATCTACAGGATCTAACAGACTAAAAAACAAACAGAACCTAGGATTCCTGGAGTTATACAAATCTCCAGATTAAGACACTGCCACCTCCCTAGGGGAACAAATGGGCCTGATGCCCAGCAAAGGGCAGGAATTCCCAAGGTTCGTCATTCTTGGTGACCTCACGTTCAGTCTAAACCAGTGATTCTCAAACTTATTTTTTGAGTGTGAACCACTTGAATATCGCTGAGGGTCTCAGTAGACCACTTCATGATCTTTCCAAAAATTGTTTGTTCTGTTAGCTAACTATTGTAAAGCTCTTAGGATAAAAGCACTATATTAAAACGTGTCTGGACAAGTGTTTTCCATTAAGTTTTAGCAGTAGTTTGGGGACTTCTGTGTCTCACCCTCTGCAGCAGCTTCTAAGCTAGGACTGGGAAGGAGAGGGGTCTCTTTCCCCAGCCATGATATCTCCTGAGCTGGGGTTGGGAAGGAAGCATCCCTTCCCTCCTCCTCCCCCAAACAGCTGCAGCTCTGGATCTGGAAATATTTGCCTCTTTCTCTGTCAGCGGCAGCCCTGTATGTCCCAAATTCTCACCCTACTGCCTCCACTTACCTCCTATTTTCCCACACCACTCCACTGCCCCTTCCCACCTATTGCCCTAAAGTCATCACCTCACCCTACATGTGCATTTTACCTAGGATCCAGGCACCTAATTATTGGAGCCATGCCTCCCTGGCTCCACTAATTAAGTAGGCAGCCTCCCAGGTGTGCAACTTAGAGGGAACTCTCCATAGGTGACCTGAATGGAGCTCGTGGACCACTAGTGATCCACGGACCCACAGGTAGAGAATCTCTGGTTTAAACAATGCCAGAGCACCCCAGCATCTGATCTCAGGTTTTACTGAAAGCCACATTGAGACCATCTATAGACTCACACCTCAGCCAGACAGGAGTTAAACTTGACCTTCAGCCTAGCTACAGACAGCAGGAACATGACATATCTTTTCCTGTTCTTACCACCATTTTACATAAACAAATCTGACACGGTTAATTTTTTTTAAGTCACCAAGAGTGAGGTTGGACCACCATTACATTTTATGTGGGAAAATTATTATTTTAATTGAAATTCTTTTAACAAGAATATTTTTTAATTGTGGGGAGAAATCCCATTCTCTCTCCCTTTTTTAAATTCTCTCTTCCCCCACTTTTTTCTCATTAGAATGGGGGGAGAAGGGAAGGTGATAGGGAGGAGAATGAAAATGTGAAGGGAAAATCTCCGACCAATGAAAAGTAGATAGTTGACCCACTCCTAAAAAAAAGCCATCTTGCTCCGACTGAAGACAATTGGAACAGCCCCTGTGAAAAATCACTCCATTCTTACATAAATATCTAATCTTAAAACACTCAAATTTGAAAATGTTAACTATTGGGCATAGCACAAGTCACTGCTCATATTCCAGATAATAATGAAGTATCCTCAGGGAGGTGCAAGCCATAAGGAACTAGAAAACAACAGTGAACTTGTGGTACCTGTCTCTAGGCCCATTATGATATCAGTCCTTCCCACGAGGGTGTACACTTGTGTGAGGTTACTACAGGGGAAAACACACACACACACACACACACACACACACACACACACACACACACACACACAATATGGCTAGATGAATGCAAAAAGGTCTTTACAAAGCTGATACCATGGTACAATAGGGCAGGACATTGCAAGTGTCATGGTGGGATATCATCCATTTAAAAGGTATGGTAACATGTGCTGCACCATTGTAGATCCTTTGCACACATTCTTTATCTAACTGGCTTAATTTAAGGCTACTTTCCACAACCAGGACTGCCTGCCTATCCATCATGTGACTGGAAAATTACCATTGCTCTACTTCCTCCCATATTTCACATCTGCATACCTTTCTGCTTTTGAAAGCAGTGTACACTTTGTTTAAATTCTCTGAGTACCTGACAGTCTGTGCAACTTTGTGTCTGGTTTATAAGTGCACAGGTGCTGAATTCAACCCAGAGTTCTTTTATATACCTGTTGCGTAAATACAGCTTGAGAATAGAGCTGACATTTTTAAAACCTGATAAAATGAGCTTACAAAAATACAAGGCAATTGGTTAGCACATACACACACACACACACACACACACACACACAAAACCACGTGGTTTCTGAGAACGATGAAGAAGAGCATTTCTCTACAACAACAAAAATAAACCAAGCAAGGAGCAGCAAAACACATTTATTAAATATCAGCAAAATCATTCACTGTGAAAATCTGACAAGAGGTTATTGACCGCAGAGGAGTACGTGTGCATTCACCACATCACTGCCACAGAGGTACAGGATGTTATTAGTACAATATGACCCTTTACTCAGCTGTCACTAAACCACACTGTGCTTGCTGTCAATTTGTTTACAGAATTCTAACAGACATTTTGTGAAATTGACTGTTCTATTTTAGAAGGCCCAAGTTCTGTTATCCACCTTATACGATAATTAAATCATCTCTCCAGCTATCATAGTATTAAAGAAACAAATCAAATTTTTTTCCCCAGTTAAAATAAGGGTACTGAAGTTGCACACTGATGACCTTCAAACACATATGCATGTGCTTAACTTTATTACCACAGGTACTCCCTAGCTTTTGATAGTTCAGGAGAGTTTCACTGGATTGCGTGGAAGTCAACAGCAAGAGTTCCTGAGACTTCAGTGAGACTGCCCATGACAGTACATTTAAGCACATGTAGGCTTACAGAATTAGGCCATTGATCTTGCCCTCAGTTAAGTCAGGGGGAATTTTGCCACTGACTTAATTGCATGTAGGACTGAACCCTCTGAACTGATAAAAATTGATGCATATTTCTCACCAAATAGCTTGATGCACTGGACCAGGATGGTTGTGACTATTTTCTTCCACTATTTGATCTGAGGAAGTGGGTCTAGCCCACGAAAGCTCATCATCCAATAAACCATCTTGTTAGTCTTTAAAGTGCTACATAGTCCTGTATTTTGTTTCAGCTACACCAGACTAACACGGCTACATTTCTATCACTGGACCAGGATTGTGAAGCTGAAGCTGGATGCAGATATTCTGAGGATTATCTCATCTGCAAAAGAGTGGAATTTACCCAGGGCTGGATCATGAAAGATATTTAGGCACCTACTGCAATTGTCAAAAGTACGTGGGCACTTACAATGTATTGATTTCAATGACTGTTCTATCATTATGAGAAGACGCTGGAGATGGATAGGGCACGTGATGAGAAGGGAGGCAGACGCCATTGTAAAGATAGCACTTCACTGGATGCCTGAAGGACGACGCAAATGTGGGAGGCCTAAGACAACATGGCAGCGTACTTCTGAGGCAGACATGAAGAGAATGAATTACAACTGGTACACACTGGAGAAAATGGCCAAAGACAGACAAAAATGGAGAACCTTCGTTGCTGCCCTACATGCCAGTGGGTGTAATAGGCATTAACTAACTAACTAACTAACTAACTAATAGGTGCCTAAATACTTTGAAAGAATTGGCCCTTGTGCTAGGTCATGAAATGCTCATCTGACGGACTCTGTCAATAATAAAGTTTCATGACACACAACTGAGTTATAGGGAGCTGAAGTGACTTTTTCAGAGTTTCACAGTGACCAGCACTAGAAATGCAATTTAGGGTCCTGACTTTAATGCCTTTCCCTGACTAGTAGGACATACACCAAACAGAAGGAGAGACCATGATTAACAGAAACAAACAAGCATTAAGACACATGCAGAGGGGGAATTGCAGTGAATTTACAGAGATTGTTAACACACTTTTAATATGCTTAAGTGCAACTGGCATGCAATGTTCCACTCTCAGCTACATTACCAGACACATGTCTGTTCATGTACAAGGTACATAATGTGACAGCTTTTATTTGTCTTACTAAATAAAACAAAATACCTCTGATTTCAGGCTCCCATTATCAACCTTGCTCCCTTTTACCTCAAGTACCTCTACAGCTACCTTTTTGCATAGTGAATTAATGGCACTATGGCAGTTTAAACCTTTGCTTTGTGTACTCTGGGTTCACTTCTGAGTCACGAGGATATTCTTTGTTCTCAAGCTCACAGTTTCAGGGCTGAAAAAATATGATTTCCTTCTTCCCCCACACCACACGCATAGACACAGCTCAGTGGCAGAAGAAAGATACAAACGTTACTATTCTCATTTCCTTTCTTAGCTTATTTGAAGAGATCCTCTCTACCCTAAAAGTAACAGGGTCTTGTTTTATTTATATTTTTGCTCTGACACTGATGCAGGTACAGACAAGGCAGAATAACACATGTATCTGGGGCAGCAAAGTCTGGTGACTCATTTCACAAAACACAAATGTTTGTTCCAAAAACTGAAGTTCTGCCAATGGGAAATTCACAAGTCTCTTCACAGAATCTGAAGGGGAGATTAGCACTTGCAGTTGCATGCAATTTTTAAATTTCCTCAGGCAACATTTCTCACGCTGCACAGGCAGGGTTGCTGTTTTGATCACTCAATAAACATCTTATAGAAAGATTGCTAGATCACTATCAAAGCTACATTTGTTGGGTTAGTGATTATATGTGCCAATAATATCTACATCTGGCAAACAAGTATTCTGTGAGCTTGGATGAGGGTAGAAACAAGGGAAAGTGTGTGACCTCAAATCATTAGACAGATCCATAGCTTGAGCACTGTTAGAACATAAAAATAAGGAGCAGCTGCTCCCTTCATCTTGTCAGCCTAAAATTCTGACTTGGCCTAAATGTTCATGTGTGGCTAGTGAATTAGGGTAGCTACATTTTTGGGAATCCTGTATTACTCATCTGGAAAGGCTGACTTCCAGAAGTTGGGATCTGAGCACTTTCTGAAATTCAGGCTCCTTTCAGTAATCCCAAGTTGGGCACCCAAAGTCTGAGTCCTCCTGCCCCCCTATTCCCTCCAAAATCACTAGTTACTTTTGAAAAATTGGGCCCTGGGTATACTCAAATCACCATTCTCAAAAGAATTCCTTTTGAGGTACAAAGCCTGGTGCATATATGGAGGCACCTAACATCCTACTTTATAGTGCAGGTGCTGTAGCCTTACTGGACTGGAATTCAGAAAACCTCAGTTCTATTCTCGGCTTTGCCACCGCAGCTCCAGCAGGCACAATTGGCTGGGTGGTGGACGGGGAAGGGGTGCCTGTACCACAGCAGTGGAAGCAGCAGCTTTGGGGCAGCTCCAGACTGGGTGCTGTGGCTGGGAAAGAGGCACCCCTCTCCTGACCCCAGTTTGGAGCAGCCACAGCCAGGGGGAAGGGAGCTGCCATGGCTAGGGAAGCACCCCGGCCTGAGTACAGAGCTGCCACCCACCTGCACAGTTTACAGGGAACTTAGGTCTGGATCCCCAATTTGGGCATCACTGGTTGCCCCTGTGAAATGTGTATAGTATAGGGTCAAAGCACAGAAAAGACCAGATTTCATGGGGGGGAGCCAGATTTCATAATCCATGAGGCATTTTTCCATGGCTGTGAATGTGGTGGGGCCTTATTTATGAAGGTGAGGACCTTCCTCCTAGTCCACCCCGCAAGGAGAACAGTCTCTGGCCCTCTTTATTACCAGTTTTCCATTCTGAGTAATGTAGCCCCGATATATGTAATTCATAGATCTAAGTAAATGGCTGCTTATTGCTGACATGATGACTAAAAACTCTTGGAAACGATGTAAGATCTCTTTAATCTTGGAAAGGATAGAGAGAACCTACCCACATTTTATGACTCAGCCCTCAGGCTGCTAGGTAGTATAGAACAACTCAGGGAAAAAAATCTTCTTTATTTGTAACAACTTCCAAAGAAACAGCTAATAGCTTTGTACAGCTTGTTTTGTTACTGCAGACTGGACTCTGTCATGCAGAGACTGCTGGAAATTTTATATAGCCCTCACTTACTTTTTTTTAATAAACGTATCAAAGTACTTTTATGACCCACATCACCATAATAGCGGCATGTCTCACAATCATTAATGGATTTTATCCTCACAGCTCGGCTCTGAGGCAAGGAGTGTCTTTATACAGGTGGAAATTGAGGAACATGGTAAATCAAGAGACTCACCCATCATCACACAGGAAATTGCACCTAGCTCTCTCACTCCCTTGCAGTCTACTCACACACACATGCATGCGCATATCTAGACACACGTAAACACACACAGGTCATGACCCATTTTACTGAAATGACTGTATTTAAATTGGTAAGGACAAAAACTAAAGAGGAAATAAGCAGTATCACATTTCTCATTAGTGATGAAACTCAAGCTCAAAAAGGGGAATGAAGCCCAAAAGTTGCAAGATCCTTATAATTTACTTATAATTAACCCTTGTGCAGGCAGGCAGCCTTAAGGCCTATGTAACATTTAAGTCTCATGTAAGTAATCAAAATAGTGCTGTCACCCTAAGAAGCCCTTAGGGCCAACTGGCAAAGGGTTCACTGTACAGCAATAGCAACTATCAGGCCTGACAAACTCACTACACCTAACACACTGCTTTCTTAATATATACCCCAAAAGGGTTGTGTGAGGTGTATAATGGAAGCTTACATCAGATGACCATCCTAATAAGCATGTGATGCACATACAGGGGATATCTGAGAAACGGCCTGTATTTATTGAAAAATATGTTTAGAATTTGTGTTCTGAGCAGATTTTTGCCAGACAAAAGAATGTGGAACATGGCTGGGGAAGATGCAGCCCGGGGGCTGGATCTGGCCCACAGGCTGCATCTAGCCATTTTCTATTTATATCCTGCTGTCCATGACATCAAATTTCCATGCAATGGCTGAGGCAGCAGGATCCTATTTCAATGGCTCACAGCTCATGGTCGTGTTGGTACCCCAGCAGAGGCCAGAGCTGTGAGCCCTTTGCTGTGTCTTTAATTCAAAGCCTCCAGCCCCAGAAAATCTGGGTGGAGGCTAGTCCCAGCCCCACCTTTCCACTCCAGGCCCCGCCCCTTCTGTGGTGGAGCTGGCCCGTGACCATGTACCAAAACTCATTAAGTGGCCCCCCTGCAAAGATTATTGCCTATCCTTGATGTGCACTCACATGCCCGCCTAAGTCTCTCATGTAAATTAAGTATTGTAAAGCCCACTTACAAAGCAAGCCCAATTCCATGTAAAATCAACAGCGGCACATCTAGACTACATTTTACTTTCGAAAGAAGATATGCAAATTCGGGAGGAATTTGCATATCTTCTTCCAATCACTTTTTCGAAAGAGTTTTTTTTTTTTTTTAAGCAAGCAGTCTAGACACGGTTCATTGGGAAAAAAACATTTTCCAAAAGAACCTGTAAACCTCAATTTTTGAGGAAGAAGGTTCTTTTGAAAAAAGGGTTTTTTTAAAAAAAGAACCACATCTAGACTGCTTCCTTTTTTAAAAAAAATTCTTTCGAAAAAGCGATCAGAAGAAGATATGCAAATTCCAGCTGAATTTGCATATCTTCTTTCGACAGTAAAACATAGTCTAGATATACCCCAGGAGAAACAGCTCCCTAGGGAATGTGAACTGAACAGGGAAGAACTCGCCATAATTCGAACCCCCTATTAACTTTGTAATATAAGGAGGCAGCACCAGAACCCTTTGGGCTGGTGTCTGCACTTCATTTGGGCTGTGTCTGCACATAATGGAATGGAAAAGAGATCCTAGGTATGGTCATGTAAATCCAGTTCAGCCAGTGTGATAGGACTGACGGATGGTCAATTGCTGGAATGGAATATTATGTATTGTAACTAATTTGGCTGTTGTGGGATCACAAACCATGTTAACCCTAAATGTAGGAATTGTAAAATATGACCACCAGTGCTTGCAGGAGAGACCACTGTAATTGTAAAGAATCTCGGATGCACAAGCCTCCCTCTTCCAAACTCAAGTGGACTGGATTGGGGTGAAGGAGCTTGAACCAACAGGCTACATGCCCTCCAGGTGTGCACCGTAAGACTGGTTCAACCTGTCTCTTTCCCCCTGTTCTAAAGATAGACTTAAAAGAAACTCCATACGGAGACTTTTTATTATTTTGAAATATTATTCCAGTGGAAGCTGGAATCTTTTGGCCAGCCTAGGCGGGGACCAACAGCTGAAATCACTGAAATACTGATAAAGAGCTGAAATCACTAGGTTTAGTCCAGAGCCAGACCCATCGCGGAAGCAGCAGCAGGTCGCCAGTGGGGTGGCTGGCAGGAACAAGCAGCCAGCTGGCGGGAGCGGGCGGCTGGTGGGAGCAGTGGCAGGTGACCAGAGGGGCAACTGGCATGAGAAGCCAGCACACGGCCAGTAGGAGTGGTGGCAGGCAGCCAGCAGGGAGGCTGGCAGGAGCAGGTGGCCAGCAGGGCAGCTGGCAGGAGCAAGTGGCTGGCAGGTGGCCGACTGGTGGCCAGTGGAAGCAGCAGCGAGTGGCCAACGCAGTGGGTGAGATATCTCCTATCCCTGCCCCCCCAAGGCTGGCGGGTGAGCTCCGAAAATCACCTCTGAGCTCTGGTCTGCCCTGACCATGTGCAGCAACTGTGAGTGGGATACGGAGAAAGGATGGACATGTGAATGGGACACTTACATTGCTGGACTTGTGAGCCTGAGGGGCAAAATACATTGCTCAACCCACTTGAGCTGGGATGTGTACTCATGGTTTGGTAATGAACTCTGTTTGTGGTGTTTTCCCAAGTTAATGCCATGTTACTTCTCTCCCTCTTTCATTAAAAGTTTCTTTCCTACACTCAGACTCTGTGCTTGCAAGTGGGGAAGCATTGCCTCCCAGAGGCACCCAGGGGTGTGTGTGAATTTCCCAGACTACGGGGTGAGGGCTTGAGAAAATTCTGTGTTGGATGGATGAAAAGGAACCCCTAGATATTGAACCCGGCCCTAGCTGCTGCCGGCACTACCTGGCAGAAGGGTTACACATGAAAACAAGTTCTCAACTGACTTGGACTGAAACATTGCAGAAAAGGTTTAGGTGAGATAAGACTGCTTTAGATAAGGATTATAGCCTGTTAATTTTTAGTCTCTAATAAAAGACGATATGTTTATTTGTAACCTGTTGTTCTTATTATCCTTGCTTACTATCTTTTAAACCTTAACCTTAGTTAATAAAAACTTGTATTTGTTTTCACTATAAAGAGATTATGGTACTGTGATATATTAGACCTGAGCTGATACTTAGTTCAGTGGTTTTCAAACTTTGTTTATTGCAACCCAGTTGAAGAACATTGTTGATGATCATGGGCCAGCATAATTATATCTTTTCAGTAGTGTGCAGTATGCAGGGTAGGGCTACAGGGATGACCGGTTGAAAGTGTGGGAGGTAAAGGCTTTGCCCAAAGGTGTGGGCTTGGGGGATGGGCCAGAGATGAGAGCTTTGGGGTGCAAGCTGAGGAGGGGGCAGAGGATTCAGTGTGTTAGTGGGGACTCTGGGTTGAGGCATGGGGGATACACAGGATACAGGCTATGGGGTGGGGCTGGGAATAAGGTATTTAGGGTACAGGAGAGTTGTGGGGGGCTCAGGGCTGGGACAGGGGATTTTTGTGGCACAGGCTTATCTCTGGCAGCTCCTAGTCTGATGCCATGGGATGGTAAAGCAGGCTTCCTACCTGTCCTGGCACAGTGGACTGGACTGCACCCTGGAAGTGGCCAGCAGCAGGACCAACTCCACAGTCTGCCCCGTCCCAAGCTCTGGCTACACACTCCCATTGGCCAGTTCCTGATTTGTCTCCAGGCAATGACAAGCAAAAATGGACAGAGCTCATTTTAGGTCTGTTTTAAAATGGGTCGAGCTTCATTTTTTGGCTTGTTTTGCTTTTTTATCTTGTGAGAATTTGCTACTTGCCTCTACCTAGGATGGGGTGGGCAATAATTTTGGGGGGGGGGGGCACTCCAAGATTTTGGAAAATGGTTGAGGGCTACACTCCTCCATGATATTAATGGAGATGTGGGGTCTGGGATGGAGGTTGGGTGCAGAAGGGAGCTTGGGGTAAGGACTAGGCTGCAGGAGGGAGACTGGAGTCTGGGAGGGTATGTCTACACTGCCACCCTAGTTCGAACTAGGGTGGCTAATGTAGGCATTCGAAGTTGCAAATGAAGCCCGGGATTTAAATATCCCGGGCTTCATTTGCATCTTGCCGGGCCCTGCCATTTTTAAATCCCTGTTAGTGCGGACTCCGTGCTCATGGCTACATGCGGCAAGGAGTAGGTCGTTCAAATTAGGCACTCTAATTCGACTACCGGTACACCTCGTTCCACGAGGCATGGAGTCTGCACTAAGGGGCTGTGTCCAGACTCCATGCCTCCGTCGACGGAGGCATGTAGATTAGCCAGATCGGAAGAGGGAAATGAAGCCGCGATTAAAATAATCGCGGCTTCATTTAAATTTAAATGGCTGCCCCGATCTGCCGATCAGCTGTTTGTCGGCAGATCGGGAGAGTCTGGACGCGATGCCCCGACAAAGAAGCCTTTCTTCATCGACACAGGTAAGCCTCGTGAAACCAGGTTTACCTGTGTCGATGAAGAAAGGCTTCTTTGTCGGGGCATCGCGTCCAGACTCTCCCGATCTGCCGACAAACAGCTGATCGGCAGATCGGGGCAGCCATTTAAATTTAAATGAAGCCGCGATTATTTTAATCGCGGCTTCATTTCCCTCTTCCGATCTGGCTAATCTACATGCCTCCGTCGACGGAGGCATGGAGTCTGGACACAGCCAGGGGGATTTAAAAATGGCGGGGCCCGGCAAGATGCAAATGAAGCCCGGGATATTTAAATCCCGGGCTTCATTTGCAACTAGGGTGGCAGTGTAGACATACCCGGAGGGAGTTGGGATGTAGCAAGTGGTTGTGACCTAGGGCAGGGGACTGGTGTGCAGGGGTTTGGGATGTGACGTAGGGTAGGAGGAGATTGTGATCTGGGGCAGGAGATTGGGGTGCCAGATCTGGGAGAGGGTATGGCTATCAGAGGGGGACAGAATATTTGGGTATGTTGAGTGCGGGGGCAGAGAGTTGGGGCAGGAAAGGGCTATGATGCCAGAAGCAGGCTGTGGCCAAGAGACTTAATTGTCAGCTGCCAAACTTGCCTCCCTGCCTGCAGAGCTTAAAATGTTTCCCAGCCTGCCAACTTGCTTGCCTGGCCACGTGCTTCATGAATAACTAAGCCCAGAAGAAGGTTAGGGGGCATGATTCTTCTTAGCTGTCTGTTTTTCTAACAAGCAGCTCCCATTGGCCGGTTTCTGCCAGAAACTGGCCAATGGGAATGTGCTGGGGGCGGGGCATCTCCTAAAACTTCCCCCCTCCCCTCCAGTCAAAAAATAGAAACAGAGCCCTTCAGCCGTGTTTCTGCACAGCGCACAGGACTACAGGGCAAGTTGGGGAGCCTTCTTGTGAGGCTCCCCGCTGCCTCCGCAGGCTGGATCTGGTGGCTTGGTGGGCCGTATTTTGCCCAGGCCTGACCTAGAAGCTAGAACTGCTGCTGGCTGCTTCCAGGGAGCAGCATGATCCGCAGTGCCTGGACAGGCAGGAAGCTGGTCTTACCACCCCTGTTGATCCCTACAGCAAGGCCACCCAGTGCCTGAATTTCCACAATCCAGCAGAGTCACAACCTCTTCAAGAGGGCTCAGGGACTGAGTGCATGTATTGTTAATCTGCACAGCACAGTAGGACTTGTAGGCTCCTGAGCAGAGTGCTTGCATGGTAGAAAGGGTGATGCTGTACAATCTGACGCTCAATTCTCACAAGAAAGATTTCTTTATACTGGAGGCAGGTATGCAACAAGGTGATTCTGCCCCAGGCATATCAAGAAAGGGCTTAAGCAAGACTTAAAATTGTACATGGGTGTCTGTTGGCTCTCGGAACAGGGATAAATTTCACCTTCAATGATCATACAACCAAATTCTCCCTTCAGGTGAATCCACACTGTTTCCATTGCCGTTAATGAGAGAGTGACACTAGCACATACAAAAGGCAGAATTTGACCCAAAGTAGACAAGAACTCGGTTTGAGCACAAGTAGGTGCCATGCCTATTTCTTGACGTTTGTTTCTCACATTTATATAAAGAAATGACTATGAAATTGCTGGAAGAGCAGTCTCGATAGTGGTTGGCATGCGTATGATTCCACCCAGCGTCCCACTTCCATTCAGAAATCCCATGACCAAGGTTACATCTTCTAATCCTAGCCCTACATTTCCGTAAGGGACCTCAAGAAGTCATCAAATCCAGCCCTTTATGCTGTGGCAGGAATAAGTAAACCTAGGCTACGGCTACACTGCCGGTTTTGCCGGCAGTGAGTATGCAAATGAGGCATGGATTAGCATATTGTGTGACCTCATTTGCATAATTTATTCAACTTGTTTTTGTGGAAAAGAAGTAGTGTGGACAGGTTTTTTGTGGAAAGATCCCGTTTTCCGCAAGATCCTTATTCCTCTCTGAGGGGCATAAGAATCTTACAGAAAACGGGGTGGGGAGGGGGCTGCGCAAAAAACCCCGCACACACTACTTTTTTTCCTGCAAAAACCCTTTGCGCAAAAATGGCTTGCATAAATTATGCAAATGGTGCATGGCAATATGCTAATCCGCTACTCATTTGCATACGCACTGCTGGCAAAACCGGCAGCGTAGAGAAAGCCCTAGAGTATCCTTGACAGACATTTGACCTAATTGTTTCAATAATCTTTCAGTGGTGGGATTCCTCCTCCTCCCCTGGCAGCCTATTCCAGAGTTTAACTATCCTTGGGGTTAGCAAATGTTTCCTAATATCTAACCTAAGTCTCCGATACTGCAGATTAAGTCCATTACTTACAGTCCTACATTCAGTGCATATGGAGAATAATTGATCACCATCTTCTTTATAACAGCCCCCCCCCTTAACACACTGGAAATCTATTATCAGGTCTCCTCCCCTCAACCTTCTTTTCTCAGTACTAAACATGACCATTTTTTTTTTCAGCCTTTCCAAGTTTTCTAAACTTTTTGTCATTTTTGTTGCTCTCTTCTGGAATGTCTCTAAGGTGTTAAATGCCTTTCCTAATGGGTGATACCCAGAACTGGGCACAGTACTCCACCTGAGGCCTCACCAGCGCCACATACAGTGAGGCAATTGCCTCCGAAGTTTTACCTACAACACTCTTGTTAATATACCCCAAGATTATATTAACCTTTTTTATAGTTGCATCACATTGTAGAGTCATATTCAATTTGTCATCCACTATTAACCCCCAGATCCTTTTCAGCAATACCACCACCAACCCAGTTAGTTCCCAGTTTGTAGATGTACATTTGCTTTTTCTTTTCTATGTGAGTACTTCATACTTGTCCTTATAGAATTTCTTCTTATAAATTTCAGGCCAATTCTCCAATTTGTCAAGGGCATTTTGAATTCTAATTCCATTATCTAAGTCATTAATGAAAATATTGAATAATACCAGACCTAAGACTGACTTCTGTGGAACCACACTAGATACCCCAGCCAGTTTGATAGTGAACCCTTGGTAACTATTCTTTGAGTAGGTCTTACAACCAGTTGTGCGCCTACCTCATAGTATTTTAATTTAGACCATGTTTCCCTAGTTTGCTTATCAGAATGTTATTTGGGACTGTGTCAAAATTCTTACAAAAACAAAGATATATAACATCTACTGATTTCTCCCCTAAGCAGAAGATCAGAGACCTGTTAAAAAAAGGAAATTTGGTTGGTTTAACCTGGCTTGTTCTTGAGAAATCCATGCTAGCTTTTGCTTTTACATTTATTATCTTTCAGGTGCTTACATATTTATAAATATTTTTTGTTAGCTTTCCAGGTACCAAAAGTTAGAATGATCTGTCTATAGTTGCCCAGGTCCTCTTTGTTCCCTTTTTGAAAAACAGGGCATTTGCCCTTTTCCAGTCATCTAGGATCTCACCTGTCCACCAAGAGTTCTCAAAGATAACTGCTAATGATTCCAAGACTGCTTCAGCTATTTCCTTAAGTACCTTAGTATGAATTTCATCAGGCACTGATGACTTGCATACATTCTGCTTACCTAAATATTCCTTAAACCATTTTTCCCTATCTTGGCTTGCATTCCTTCCCTCTTGTCATTATAGGCTATTGGGCCTGTGACTTTACAAAGCAGAGTGGGATTATTTCTGTAATGACAAATTATTTTCCAGCCAACTCTGTGTTCATGAATGGTTCACGAAATAAAAAAGACCATCAACAATGTTTTGTCAATAAAGTGGTGAAGCTGAAGGCAGATTAAGCCGAATAAAGTGAAACATTATTAAACTCTATAGATTTCTCTGTCCATATGGCTGTGTTGCTTCCAGCATAATTCCACCCACTTTCTGTTCATCTGGCATACCCTCAATAACAGTTCCTCCAGGGAACATGAGCCCTCTGACATCAGTTCCACTCAACATGAAACAAAGTAGATGTGCAACACATGAGAAAACTTTGGCAGTTTCTGTCAGTCATGGACATACTTTAGAGCAGTGTTTCTTAAACTGTGTTCCACGGCACACTGATGTGCCGCGAGGCAGTCAGAGGTGTGCTGCAGAGAACAACAGAATTCAAAATGGTCGCCCTTAAAGGGGCATGCAACTTTTCCCCCTCAATAACTTCCCCCCGACCCTTCCGTCCGCCCAACTTTTTTTTTTTTTTTTTTTTAAATACAAAAAATCCTGGTGTTCCTTATAAAAAAAATTATTGTTTGGTGTTCCTCTGTCTTAAAAAGTTTAAGAAACACTGCTTTAGAGTCCAATTTCTATTCTCTGTCAATTATGGCAAAAGAAGACACCAATATTCACTGCACCAGATATGATCCTGGGTGCATTATAGTGGAACTGCACCTTCTTACACCGGAGGTGAAGCTGGCTTATTATAGACAACTGTGGATTTCCCAAAGTCAGATACCTTAGATCAGAAATAGGATATTGAAATGGATTGTTTATCTATCGAATAGTTTTGTGAGAAGGTTTGTGGCTGTGGGCTTCTTGAGAGTGAAATCTAAGAGAACTCAATGCAGTGCTAGAAATAGGAGGCCATGTGGCCCTTGTTTCCTTTTGATTATCACCAAACTCTTCCATTGACTGACCATGATTAATGGACAAATCCTTTTCCCATAGGACTTTCAATACTGACTCCACAAAGACCAAAATTTGCCCCTAAGTGCAATACCAGTTGTGTTTGACACGTCCTAAAAGGGATCACATATCCTTAGCACTTATCCGAACAGCTGCTCTAGAAAGAAATACCAGTGGTTACACCAAGCATTCATTCTCTATTTAGAGATTTTCAGTATGAGTCGAGACTTCCACTTTCTTGCAGTGTAACTTGGAGGAAGAATAGACGTCTTGTGTGAACATGTGCTGTAGCTGAGCTCTTGTAGATTTAAATAGTAAATTTACTTTTGTAAGCTGAACACTCCTCTCCAACCACATGACTTTAAAACAAACACCAGTCACTAGAGAATGACCAGCTGTTCTGGTTAGAAAAGTGCATTCATCCTCCCCAGACCATAATTCCCCCACCTCCATGAATGTAGCAAACAGACTACAAAAATATAAATACATTTTCTGTCAGGCAGATTTATTTTATACACTCACACACACAGAGAGAAAATAGGACAAAGGCACAGAAGTGTGACAATCAGATCACAAACTTTGCAGACACCAATCTTCCAATCTTTTTCTAAATATATAATCAATCCATAAATACATATGAAAAATAATCAAAGGCAGCCAGTGAGGTGTCTCTTATATGTTAAGCAATCCACTTAGAGTCCTTTACTCACAATGATGCAAGATCTTGGCAACAGAGCTTGCTCTGCAGCAATCACAGTTTCTTGGCCTTTTTATTATTATGAAGTTGGACAGGGTTGATATGGACAGTTAATCTCCCTGTTGATGTGAGCAAGAACAGAAGTGTTTTGCATGTAGCTTTTCACCAAATATAAAATGAACGGCAGTGCTGTTTACTCTGTTAATCTTTTCTCAAGGAAGCTAACGTGAAACCAGTTCTAGTGCAGAGTGCATTAACACAGACAGTAAATTATGAACCATTGACAAGGAATTTAGTGAAGGAAACACAACTCTGCATCAGTTTAGCCTTACAGAAAGATCCCTTAAAGGGGAATGAGGTTTGCATGATCTTTGTCACTTCAATCCAGGTAAATTATCCAAATTACCTGGGCTAGTCTAGAACCATACAGTCTGCCCTAAGGGAAGAGGTACATCTGCACCACATCTGCAGAAAGACAATTCCTCCCCTGCTCCCCTCTTGATCTATGGGGAGGAGCTAACTACTTCTCCATTCTCCCCCACCCCAAAGAGCGCCTTCCCTACGTCCATCCAGCTACTTCGATGGACAAATGGGGTGGCAACAGGTCTCACCCCACTCTCTACTTGCCCATGTGTTCACAATGGGGACGTAGCAGGAGAGCAGCCACTGAACCATGCCTTGTGGTTGAAGTCACAATCGGAATAGGGAAGTAAAGCAAGAACCCTGCATTGCCAGGTGAGGGCTATGACATCCTAAGTCTTAATGCTTGACTGCAGTTGTGAGAAATTCAACAGTTGCAATTTGCACAGGTTGTAGGGGAAGTGGAGGATTCAATGGATCAGGAGCAAGATATACACACCTTCCATCAGAATGCCCTTCTAGCATGGGAATGGCAAAAGAAAGTATGTCATCATGAAAGAAAACACAATCTGCGTCACTATGAACCAGAATGGCAGCTGCCTTCCCTCAGCAGCAGGGTAGGTGAAGCATCCCCCTTTATAGGTGCAGTGGAGAGATAAGTTATCACAATAGAATCAAGCTATTTGCCCCACGCCAGGTGTTCTGTTTTCTTTTTAATGGGTTCATACCCATGAATTTCAGTTTGAATTTCACACTCAGACAAGCCCTAAAACTCAAAATGAAATTCAGATTAAGTCACTGTGATTTGCCTTTTTCCACCTGGGTGTTTCCATGCATTGCTCCCAGACACTAGTTTAGTGTAAAAGGTACGTGAGCTTTTCAGTGAATCTGGCGTGAGTTTCAGATTTATAATGAACCTGCCTGGTTTTAGATTTTGTTATGAATGCTGAGCATAGCTTTGTTTTAACCTTGTTCCTGGTCATGTCCACTTTCTGTGGCATTCTCATTCTAGGAAACATCCCTCAGAATCATAGAACACCCAGCACTAACCTTTTAATGAACTATAGGTAGCAAAAGTGGTTTGGCTCCAACATTTAAAATTGAGTGCACCTCAATCTATTTGTTAAAAGCCAGTGTGAAAAGATCATGTTTTGGTCAACAAAATTTCTTGTCTAAGGTCTTGAACTGCTCATGTGGGGTTGAAAACAAGTAGCACTGTACAAGCTTAGAAAGATTTCACTAGTGTGTTATTTGTATCAATGTTAATCACATACAAAATACTGTTCCTACTGTACCTTTGTATTAAGGTTTCAAAGTTAAGTACCCAAAAGAGGAACAAACCCAAAATCTCTCCTGCAACTAAGTTTGTATGTGGGTTCTATCTGAGGGAGCTAGTTAAAATTTCCTGACTCAAAGAGCCAGCCCCTGCTGAAAGGCTGTTCTAAGTAAGGCCACTGGTACAGGATACTTAATGGACTGTTTGCCATTGTAGATTATGCACGGCAGAGTTCTACACCACAATAATCTTCCCCATCCCAACACACCGCAAAGAGGGAGGTATGTGATACCAGAGCTAGTTACAGCAGTTTTCTGTCAGTATAAAATTTCCACTATGCCATTTTCAGACAGACTTCAGCCTCGTGGAGCTTCCTGAACAAAATACAGCCCAGCGACCCAGCCTGAAAGATCGCATCACCTGTGTTTTTAGCATGGCAATACAAATGGGTGTGACAAATGTGAAAAGGGGTGAGGATGGGGAAGGATGAGGGTTGCACAGCTGTGTGTGCATGTGGTTATTCAGTTTAAGTATGTGCCAATCATGGTGGTTTACTTGAGTTGTTATAACTAAGGAAGATTAAGAGATACAACTGGGTGCATTATTGAGGCACAGGGCATGGACATTATGAAAGAGATGCATTTTTCAGGAGAAGCTATAGTAGGAGTGAAATTGATTGGTGGACCAGACCAAGTAGAGCACTGTGTATCCATCCATCTTTTTTAAACCCTTGAACTACATTTTGAAAAATAAATTGTTTTGAGCCAAAAAGACGGAACTTTTTTTTGTTTTGAAGGGATGTCAAGAGAAAATTTTCCCCCCAACTTTTTCCAAAATGGGAAATTTATCACACTCAATCCTTGCCTATGAACAGCTTTGTTTTGGATGTATCATTGTTTTCTGACAAAAATTCCTGACCAGCTATAGTAAACAGGCAGCAGGAGGCTGACTGAAGCAAAGACTCCTGTCAGTTTCCTTTACTCCTCACAGGAGCAGGAGTACTGGCCGCAGACAGGGGTGCACTCTGATTTCTTATCTACCCCTGCTAAATTGAACTCCAGAAGACAGATTGCAGCAGTATCCATCTCCCATTCAGTGAAGACACAGCTGAATCCTGTCACTCTGTGTATGTTTACACTGCCATTAAACACACACATCTGGCCCATGTCCGCTGACACAAGCTACCTTCCCATCTCACAAGGTGCTAGAGCCCAGGCTCCAGCCTGAGCCCCAACATCTGTACCACAATGAAACAGCCTTACAGCCCGAGCCCCTTGACTCATCCGGCATAGGCCAGAGAGGTTTTTAATTGCAGCGTAGACACACGCTTCGTGCTGCCATCTCCCAGTTTGTACCGTTGCTGAGACAAAACTCAAAGTAGCTGAGGATCTGGTTCATGACTGGTGACTCTTATGTATTGCTTGTGTATTGCACGTTGACATGATTATGAAGCAGCTAATGGATAATTCTCCACACTTAATGGAATTTGTGAAGCAAGTGAATGTCACGATCCATACATTGTCACTGTCTTTCTCATGCCGAGGTAAGTGGGAGTTTTGCTGTTGATTTCAGTAGGGACAGAAAGGAGGCCAATGGAACTGAGACTATTCAGTGTTTCATGTTGTGTTTTTGTGACAAACATGTGACACAATTACAAGCTCATCTTCTACTGCAGGAGTCTAGGCCTGGATCTTAAAGGTCCTTAAATGCCCAGTGCTTAATCTGTTTCTGACAGCTGTCATAAAAACAAATAAATATTATTTATGTTATTAGATAATGAAATCCACCCATCCAACAGCAGCACAAATGAGTTTCGAGCCTTTTAAACCATAGTTATTGCTTCATCCTTGTTTACACTATTGTGTCAGTTAGGATGGGATTTTTAAAAGCAGAACTGAACATTTTTTATATAAACATTTGTGGTAAGCATTGAGCCATAACAGTGTCGCAACCAAAATACAGTTGCTCAACTGCACCTGTTAGTGCAATTACTTTGTCATAAAATATGTGTTCTTCGCTGTTCTCTACAGGGAAAACCAGCAGCAGCCTGTTAACCTCAGTTCCAGCTGGCAACAAACTGTGTTACCTTTTCTTGATCTTGCATAATGTTTTCATTTGCAACAACAGAATTCCAGTGGTAAAAGCTGGGGGGTTTTCCACTTATTATCAAATGCAAATAAAGACCAGTAACTAGATAACCTTGAGGACTGAGGTTCAACTGAACTATGTATTTACAGCCAAATACTTCCACAGGATGTGCCTTTATCAATTTCACTGGGAGCCAGGCATAAACTGAAAGCAACATTTTCCCTTTATGTTTAGCCACAGCTAAGTTTGTGCTAAAGAGAATCAAAGAAATGGAGGGGCAGGAAGGGATGTTGAGAAGTCATCAAATCCAGCCCTCTGCTCTGTGGCAGGAGCAAGTAAAACTAGACCAGCTCCAACAGCTGTTTGTCCAGCCTGTTCTTAAAAGCTTCCAGTGATGAGGATTTCACAATCTCCTTTGGAAGCCTGCTCCAGAACATAACTATCTTTATTATTAAAAAGTTTGTCCTAACATCTAACTTAAATCTTCCTCGCTGCAGATTAAGCTCATTACTTCTTGTCCTGCTTTCAATTATGGACAATAATTGATCACCAAAAGCCCTTAACATAATGGAAGACTTATCAGGTGTTGTCCTCCCCCAGACCCAGCCATTTTCTCAAAACTAAACATGGCTAGATTTTTATAATCTTTTCTTAAAGATCACATTTTCAAACCCTTTTTGTCACTCTCCTCTAACTCTTCCTATTTTGTCCATGTTTTCCTAAATTGTGGTGCCCAGATTTGGATACAGTATTCCAGCTGGGCCCTCACCAGCGGAGCAGGACAATTACCTCTGGCATCTCACATACAACATTCCTGTTAATATACCTCAGAATCATAATCAGTTTTTTTTTTCAGATGCATCATATTAAGGACTCGGGTTCACTTTGTGGTCCACTCTCCCCTCAGCCTTCACAGTAGTGCTGTCCCCTAGTGCTTCCCCCATTGTGTGGCTGATTTTATTCCTGAAGGACATCCTTTGGACTTGTCTTGACTGAGAAGAAAAGATAGTAGCCACTTGAAAGTTTTTTTGTCTTATTGAACCTAAAGGTTCTTCCACGGGACTAAATGTTCTTACACAGAGACTTGTAAATAGGGAAGAGGACACTTGTAAGAGCCAGATCACAAGCCGCTCTTGTGTGTATGCTAAGAAGTTATCTTCTATTTGAGCTGTAAAGGCATCTCAAGGTATCTCTTCTTCCCGCCCCCGCCCTCACATTGCTTCTGCTTAGGTCATCTGTGAGGACTGAACCCAGAATCGCTGGAAACACAGGCTTGACCACAGGTCCCTTAGCTCAGGCTCATTAAACTCTACACATGGGATAGCTACTGTCAAGGAGGTCATGTTAGCATGAGTTATACAGAAACTGCTTATTCCTGCTCTCTCCAGGAGGACTATACCTGACTGAACGACAGTCTCTCCAGATCTCCTCCTAGGGCAGTGGTCCCCAACACGGTGCCCGCGGGCACCATGGTACCCACGGGACCATTTGTATGTGCCTGCCAAGTGCTTGGGGCTGGCCTGGCCCCGGGCACATGGTGCATGCGCTGTGCTGGAGCCGGCCTGGGCGCATGGTAAGCGCCGGGCCCGGGAGTGCCGTGAATTGGCCGCTCGCGCCCCGGGAGCGCGGTGGTTACAGGGGGGGCCTGGCCCCGGGTGCGCGGCGGTTGCAGGGGGGGCCCCCCAGCCCCGAGCACGCGGCTATGGGGGGGCCGCCCCTGGGCGTGCATGTGTCCCCGCCCTCTGGCACCCGGCAGGCGAATGGCCACGCCCCCTGGCGCCCGGCAGCCGCTAAAGGTTGGGGACCACTGTCCTAGGGTAATGCATCTCTGTGGTAGGCACTATATGGCACAAATGCCACAACATGGCTCATAATATTGATTGTTTCTACACTATCACAGAACATGTACAGTGTCTTATACAGACCATCTACATGGTCAACTCTAGAGTAAATGGCATAGGAATTAGACAGGAGGAAAAGTCGGGAAAAGAAGCAGATAGGGGGATACAAATTTTCTCAGTAAAGTGAGAGAGAAGGATGTTGAAGGTGAACTGAAAAGCCTGCCAAGAGTTTCTTTCAGGCTTAAAGTCCGGACACTGCAAGGGGCTGAGTGCCCACTGAAACCAATCAGAGTTAAGCATGCTCACAGTGTACTGGGCCCCACACGATAAGGCCCCTCCAGCAATTTATGGAGAGGACAGGAAAATCCTCTGCATCTAAGCAAGTTCACTGCATCAGCTGGTGAAATCTGAGATGCACCCAAGCCTTTCAGGCTATGGGACAAGATCTGGACAAGCAGGGCCTTCTAAAGGAATTTGAGGAGTGCAGTTTGGGTGCTCTGAAAGCAAAGAGGCAAAACTGAAATATATGAGATGTGTTCTGAGTCCATTTACAACAGTGAACAAGTAGCAGAGGAAACCAGAGAGCTTTAGTTATTTTTAAAAATTAATTTCACCTTTAAAATCAGAAAAATAAATCTCTGGGACACAGCAAAGGGTTCAGAAGAGTATACTTGAGGGTCTTCTTTAAAACTTGCACCATCAACATTGGATGATAACAAAAGGAATAAATGTCAGAGGAAAAAAACATTGTGTACAGTGCTAGCAAAAGGGTATTACTCAGAGTCTGATATAAACAGCCAGCAACTCCTACCTGGCAACAAAAGTCTTGGTAAAGGAAAATATTCTAAACCAGCTGCTGTTGATAATTGAGGTCTGTTTTGGGAAATACCTTCAGGATCCAACTGTGACTGCAGCAGAGGAAATGACATGCTTACATCCAAAATAGCTAAAAGTCCACCAATACTTGAGATGTTTCAGAACAGTAGATGCCTCCAGAACTGAGAAACAAACGTAATTGAATCTGTCACATGATATGCATAATCCAAATACATGTTTCTATCCAGCTGCCTGGGTCACAGTTGAGTATAGTAAAGGGGGCTCACTTGAACTCACCAATCTACCTCACCCACAAGTCGACTGGGCACATATGAGCAGCAAAATGTACTGGACTAAATGGGAAAAATGCAAACTGAAAATGAGGACTTACAGACAAGTCTAGAAGAGAGGCTCATTCATATAAGGCTCATGCCAAAGCCCACTGAAGTCAATGGGACTCATTCCACTGAGTTCAACGGGCCTTGGCTCAGTCCCATATTGCTAAATCCTTGCCCTGGCATGTTTACAGTGTGATTCACAACTGTACTGCCCAGTTAGACTCAAAGGCATGGTTCATATCCTTAAAAAATAGCTAATAGACAGAAAACCATGGCTCCAGTTCTGCAATTGTTTCTGCATAGGTGTTAGCCACATCAGTAGAAAACCAAACAACCACAAAGAAAGCCAGAGATCAATGCAAGGGCACTTAAAGGGGGGAAGGTGTTACTTATGGACACTGACATTTTGGGGCAAAATCAAAATGTTTGCAGTAAGATCAAGATCTTTAGAAAATATTCCAAGCAGAATTTTTAGTTTTGCTGCAGCTGGACTTGACAACTTCATAAAGGAACTATATGAAATTGGAGCTGATACAGCAGAGAGCAACAAGAATGGTAAGGTACCTGTAAGGGTCTTCATGTTGAAAAAGACAGGAATTTAAGTATATATTTTGGGGGGAAAGATGGAGGAAGAAAAGGGGATGGAATACGGGTACAAAGAGCCTATTTCTGACAAGTCTATCTGGAATATGCAGATGAGATGATTTAAAGATACACGCATTGAAATTAGAGAGCCCATCCCTTGTAGACAGAATTTTTTATACACTCCACTTGCCACCTTTTGACAAGCCCATGGTCTCCACTCAAACTAACCATTTAAGCTGGGAATGGAAGATAGTGTTGGAGGGGAAGAGGGAATCACTCACAAATGTGTACTGATCCCGTCCTCCATTTTAAGGAAAAGCATCTGAATTATGCACAGACTTCTCTAGCATGCTATTTACTGGACTCACAAGCAGGAGAACGTACTCTGCACTGTGCAGCCTACACACATGTATTTTATTGGCCATTTGCTGGAACATGAACAATGACATAGAATGAATTTATAGTGTAGTAACTATCCTGGAGGAAAGGCAATTTCTCTGCAAGTTCCATAGGAGCACAATAGAGCCAGATTCTCTGATGTCCTGCCTCTTGCAAAGCCATTTGCCCCACTGCTAACTGGGTATAACATGCTACCTTTCCAATGAGGCAGCATTCTGTACTTCGCATTCTACATTCCCAATGGCTTCAATGGGGCCAGGATTCACAACCCTCCCAAGGGAAGGTTTTTTTTCCCCTTTAGACTTGAGCTTAGCATCGCTTTGCCCTCTCCCTCCTCCACCCCCACTGCAACTGTGTATTGTGAGAGCGGGGGAGGAAGGGGTCAGTGGGATTGAATCACGTTCACACATTTTGAATCTGATGAAGTAGCTTTTACCCATGAAAGTTTATGCCCTAATACATCTGTTAATCTCCAAGGTGCCACGGGACTCCTTGTTGTTTTTACTGTTTTCTTCATTATCTTCCTTAGCTCCCCATGAAGGTTTCCACCACACTTTTATAAAGGCTTCCACACTGACCTAGAAAAACTCCTAGGGTATGTCTACACTAGCCCCCTAATTCGAACTAGGGAGGCTAATGTAGGCATTCGAAGTTGCAAATGAAGCCCGGGATTTAAATATCCCAGGCTTTATTTGCATCTTCCCATCCGGGTGCCATTTTTAAATCCCCTTAGTCCGAACTAACTGCCCGTGGACATCAACAAACTGCCCATGGCTACACGCGGCAGTCAAATGTTAACTCAAACTAAGTCCTGAGTTCAAGTTAACTGTTACACCTCATAGAATGAGCTGGTTTCCTCAGCTGGCCTGTCGCCGGCTGCTGTGCAGGGCTTCCCCCGCCTTCCTGCAAAACGGCGGAGGGTTCACCCCTCGCTGCGCCATTCCCCGCCCACTCCCCGGACGCAGTGCGGGTCCCAGCAGACCTGTTACAGCCCCCCGCCAGAGTACATCCCGATACTCCGGCATATCCGATAATCTGTCACCACCTAGGTCCCAAAGGTGCTGGATTATTGGAAGTCTACTGTAATTTCGAAATAGTGGTTTGGCTGTGTAGACGCTAGTAAAGTTATTTAGAAATAACGGCTGTTATTTTGAACTAACTTTGCTGTGTAAACATACCCTAAATGTTTATAGGCTCATAGTTCTAGCTCTTCAAAGTAAACTATTTATTCAAATAAAAAGTTTTACTTGGAGATTAGATATATACCGTTTTCTTAAACTCAGAGGTGGCAGTATTTTTGCATTCTGTTATAATTCTGCAGCAAACCACATTGATGAACAGAATTCGAAGCATGAATACACTGAATACTTTTCCCTCCAATCTTTCTGTCAAGCAAAATAAACTCATATTCACCAAGAAAAAAAATCGTATTTTGTGAACTGCTTTTCTCTTATTAACACCAAAACATTTCTGAGAAAAATTAAATAAAAACTGAAAATGAAGGGCCCTACATATGGCACAAAGGTTCATTTGGAAATTGCATTTGGGAGACTACCCATTAATCATTGTGCCCCAGGGCTGCTGCTACCTAAGACCTCACTATTTGCACCAGACCTAGATGAGAGCATAATTTTATCATTCAGTATTCGAAAAAGGGGGGTTGGGCTTGGTTTCAGTACAGCCCTGCTCCAAAGATAGTTTATTTTCACAAAATGAAAATGAAAACATCATTTTACCAGCTGGATTTAAGAACTGGGTCTTATCCCTCCCCTTCCCCTGTTATGGGGGAAAAAAGTGGTTTAATAGAAATATTTACTCTAGTTAACTGTAACCTATGTTTAGTAGCTTGGAGGCCAAGTTCTACAACTGAATCAACATACTCTGATCTCTTATTATGACTTTTATATCATTTTCTCTAACAAAAATAGTTAGGGGTTCATTCCAAATCTCTGCAGTTCCATTATAAACACTGCCCATTAACCATTCGCTGTAAGGTTCTCAGTTTATGTCTTGGTTTCCAATAACCTGACAGAAGTTGCATTGAATTTGCTCAGGAAGCAGGACAATGGCAGACTGTGCAGGTTTGCTTTCTCAAGCAACCTCAGACACATAAGAAATATACATATAAAAAGTTCAAACATAAAGTGGTCATACAAACGCACTATATGTACACAATCCTGTATCCGGACAGCAAAACTTTCAAAGAGCTTGTCAGGCAATGAAAGAAAAGAAAGGAGTATGAAAACCTCTCTTTTCTTTTAAATGCTTTGTGATTCTTATTGTCAAATTAAATTGCTAGTTTGGAAAATAGTCAGCTACTCATTCTACTTGTTCCAATAAATGAAGTAATGAGTTGGGGGGGGGGGGGAAATGTCTGCTCCTCAGTGTCTCAGCAAATATGAAGTTTGACACCAAATGTGGACATAATTATGACCATCCTTTTTGCACTATTGGACCATATCCCTGCCATACTAATACCATACACAAACAAAACCCCAGGTTCAAAGGATCTTCTTTGAGCTGCAAAGTCAATCACTTAAATGCTATGAAATTTGCCGGTGCAACCTTAATTCAGTCCCTTCTGAGTCTACATTTATACAGTCTGTAGCTACATGATTACAGACTAGCTTTTCCACAGGAATCTTGACTCATTCAGTGCACAGGAAACATAATGCTCCAGCAGGTATTCAATAGTGCACTTTATCCTCATTGTTCAAAGCCTTATGCCTTATTTACTTTATGGATCAGCCACTAGAGAACAATCTGACTCATACACTTTGCCAGTGGGTTTCATGGATGTATTTGCTCAGGGAAGAGGAATGGTGAGATGCAAAAATATTAGGGCTTATCTCCACTACTCTGGGGATTAGTGCCACAGCAATTTGATCCACCGGCCATCAATTTATTGTGTCTGCTTAGACATGATAAATCCAGCTCCAAGTGTTCTCCCATCAACTCCAGTATTCCACCAGGATGAAAAGAGTCGTCGGCATCAACGGGAGAGCAAGCCCGCACCGATCTTATCGCATGCAGTCCCTGAGTCCTTCCTATCCCTATTGGTTCCTCATCCCTCCTTAACCAACCAGGCCAAGTCTGCGACTGTAGGCTCTCCATTTAGGTCCCAATCTTCCCTCCATTCTCCATCCATTTTGGCAACATAATGTGTGCTCCTCACCCTTACAAGTGTCGTTTCTTTAGAGAGCTTCATATTGCTGAAAGGACTTGAACATCGCAGGACCTGTGTACCAGAGGAAGGAGAATATCTTATCTCCCCACCACCCTTTATGCAACCACACAGGAACAATCACAATCTCACCCTAATAGTGTAAAGTCCAAATTAAGTTTCTTAGTATAAGGAAATAATAAAGAAAAAATCCAAGGGCAAGCATGGGTAGTAACTGGGCTCACCAAACTGATCATATTCAGAAGACAGCAGGATCAGTTAAGAAAACAGCTAATTCATCTTGTTGAAACAATGATAACAATATCAGCAGAAGAAACAAAAAGAACACAAACAGAATGAGACAAGTGATATCAACATGCCAGAACAGGAAGAAGCAGCATGTTGAATGGTATCCACACTGCAAGAAGAAAAAGCATCCTGAATCTTACTTTTAGAGAAAGTAGTGACCTAGCCATTATAGCTGGTCAAAATTTTAACCCTGATGAAAAATGCCTTTTCAGTCAAAATGAAAATGTTCATGGGAAAAAAACAAAAAATTCAAAAAACCAAAACAAACTGAAAACTTGGGAACTTGGGGGCACTGCTAAAAAAAATTAAACTAATTTTTTAAAATAAAAAACAAAACTTGTTAAATTACATATTTAATGGTACAGGCAGTCCCTGGGTTACATGGATCCGACTTACATCGGATCCCTACTTACAAACGGGGTGAGGCAACCTCGCACTAGCTGCTTCTCCCCAGCAGAACAGGGAGACGCGAAGCTAGCGCGCCCCCCCTCCCCCAGCAGACCAGGGAGCCGCGGAGAGGCTTTTCTCAGCAAACACCTCAGCTTGAAAATAAAGGACTGAGGGAAGTGAGGTGTGGGAGAATAAAACTGAGCTCTGGAGAAATGTTTGGCTAGAGTTTCCCCTACAATATGTACCAGTTCCGACTTACATACAAATTCAACTTAAGAACAAACCTACAGTCCCTATCTTGTACGTAACCCGGGGACTGCCTGTATTATATATGAAATTCTGAGGACAAAAATCCTATTAAAAATCCTCATTTTTCAGCTAATTCTGAGTCATTCATTTCTACACATTCGCTGGGCATGAACCAGAGGGCTAGGAAGAGGGCATTTGTATAATCTATGCTAATATTTCAGGGCCTCCAAGGAAAAATAATGCAATTTAATTGAACATGAAATTATTGGACAAAATGAGCTAAAACTTTCCATACAGGTTATACTGGAAGAAACACTATCTGCATTCTGCAGTCAGCCTTTTAGTAGATTCCCATTCCTGAGAGAGAGAATTCTTAACTAACCTAGAAATCCACTTAGGTAAATACAATCAGGTCATAAGAGACCAATTTTACTCAGTCAATGTTATTAAACAAATTAGAAAGTAATGTAGAGTTAGCAGTAAAGGTACATGAGGCGAACAAGTCTGTAACCTCAACTATCCAATTTTTCATATAAAACAATTCCAAAGTTGCAGCATTGGCACCTGGAACTCAGCAAAATGGAACTTTGAATGAGATCAAGTTATCATCCAGAAATGGGAAACTGTTTTATGAAAAAACTCTGAAGAACAGTGTCACATAATTTCGAGTGGAGATTGTGACAGACTGGGTGTGTTGCCTCAGCAACCCAGGATGTCAAAAGAATCAATTACTGAATTAATAAAGTTACGGATTGAAGGTTGAGAGGACTGATAAAAATGCAAATTGAAATGGCCAAAAATCCACAAAGGACAAGAAATGGAGCTGAACC
The DNA here is from genome assembly GCF_052426305.1 of Pelodiscus sinensis. NCBI lineage: Eukaryota > Metazoa > Chordata > Testudines > Trionychidae > Pelodiscus > Pelodiscus sinensis. Next base: position 81,135,532 of record NC_143052.1, read on the forward strand.
CAGAAAGCAGCTCAGCCAGGAGGTTAGCTAGTGAACCAGGAGAAGGATGAATAACAATGAATTGTTGAAAAAATGTGATGAAAATACTGATACAGAACTGCACACAAATGACATTAAAGCACCAGGCCAGGAACAAGTTAAAAAGCTAAAACCCGTCACTGCTATCCTACAGCTTAGAGGAATATAAAGCTGGTGATTATCTTTTCTCAACATGCTGGGGATGAAATGGCCATCTCCACCAATACGAACATAAGGCTGGCCAAAATAACAGAATAAACCTTAATAAAAAAAATGAATGAGGTAAGTAGGACAATGCACCAAAATGCTCATTACTAAGGGGAATATAGCCAACTACAATATGTTAATCAGCCTTCATAAAATGGCTGTGTAAAGAACATCTCCCCCCCCCCTCCCTGCCCCAGGACTACAGGAAACCTGTACTCTCTGCTGGGTAGCAGACATGGAGGCACTCTTAAAGGTAGCCCAGTTGCTGCAACCATGGTGGTGTGCAAGGCTGCAATCCAGAACCCCTCCGATATTTTGAGAAACCCTAATGTAAGAATTTAGTATTTCAGAAGGTGACCTTCAGACTCTTCTTTTGGGTGGTGATTACTCAGGTGAAATGTGGAGGGAGCTGGTTTTTGAGATTTCATTTGGAGTTGCCATAAAAGTGCCCCTCCAGTTTTTTTTCAGATCTTCTATGAGAATATGTTCCACTTCAGTGAAATTGCTTGTTTGGATGTCACATTCAAGACCACCTGCACGTCCAATTTCCACAACTGGGTCAATGACATGTCACTGATATAAATATTAAAGAATGATGATGCCTGGGTAGATCCCCGGGGAAGCCCATTGTTCAGTAGATAAATCTGCTAGTCTGATCCATTAGATGTATCCAGAACTTGCAGTTCACGCGCATAATTGTCAATAGGCACAGAGTTGTTCTGCTGCATGCTATTTTCAACACTTTCAGCAAGAGGCTGTGCAGTCAATACATGTGGGATGCGGAGGACAGGTTCCCCAAGGCTGCTGCTGTTTTGAGCCTGTTTTGTTAGCTGGCTTTGACGTAGGTCATCAGTGTGATCACTTGGTCACAGATGCTTTATCCCACTCTCAGCCCTGAGTGCTTTTTAGGGATGTCATCTCAAAGATGTGTGTAAGTCTCTGAACTGAAGGCAAAGTTCTGTTATTTGGCAAGTTAGGGAATGAGGGATGCCAATTAATTGCATACTCTGGTTTATTGAGAGTTGTACTTTATGAACAGGATGTCAATTTTGAAAGAATTAGAGTACAATGAAATGAATATAATATAAAACAGAATACAAGTACTCACCAATCCAGTGGTAGTACTGCCTTTAGAGTGGTTGGTTTCTTGAAGCACTTAAGTGAATACAGGTAAAGTTTTCTATACTGTAGGTTATCTTATGTCCTTATATGTCAGTATGGACAGTGAATGGTGTACAGTCATAAATACTCTTAACCCTAAAACTGTACCAAATATAAATTAATCTTTATTTTAATCTTTCTTTGATATAGGATCTTGCAGTGCCTCAGGGTCATCATTATCTACATCAATTATCACTATAGATGTAGGTGTATGAGACTGGGCTGAACCTGTAATGATGCCATGACATGCCCTGGAAGCTGCATTTTTGAATAAATCCCTGATTTCAGCTTGCTTGCTTACTTGTCTTCTGCATCTTTTGCATGGAAGTAGGGTGCAGAATATGCAATTGCATAACGTGAATACTAGTCCTGGTTACTAGATTGAAGATTTGTATTGGGAAGTCTCAAAAATACTGGTTAACTGAGTTTTCTGGCTAATTTAGTGCCAGATAACACAGTTGTTACTGTAGCTTCCTTTCCCAAGAACTTGTATGTTACACACAATAGTGATATTACCCAGGTGGTTTTATGGATCATCAGCTGCTTTCCCCAGTTGGAGGACAATAGTGACCTTTGCCTGTTGCCATACTTCAGGTATTTGGCCAAAGACATGCTTGTTGACAAAATGCATTAGCTAGTTTCAGGCACACTAACCTAGTTTTTAAGGAATTTTTGGGAGGATGCCATCTGAGTTTGGTAATTTATCACCTTGTCTACTTCTCTAATGAATGTCTTTGACATATTCAATATTGCTGGGCAGTAAGAGTGAGAACAATGAAGGTCTTTCTTAACTTTCCTTTTATGGTATTATTTGGGCTTTGGAATTTGGGAAGCGATAATATTAACTGTGACCAAGGGTGCCATTTCAGGAGGGCTGGGGGAGGGGGGCACAGACACTTGCACCAGGATTCTGTTTGTTCTTCTTCCCCTTCCCCTGACTATCAGGGAGTGAGAGAAAAGTACACTGCTTGCATTTTTCTTCACTTTTTCTTCTGCCCCTTTCCCTCACCAGCTGGGAGTGAGAGGAATGCATGTAAGCTGTGTACTTTCCCCTCGTTCCCTGATAGTGAGGGGAAGGGAAGTAGAGCAAGCAGTGTCCTGGTAGCATCTCCCTCCCTCCCACTCCAGTCCTCCTGTAATGGAACCCTTGACTGTGACATATTGGCATTCTGCACTAGGAGGGTGTGATGGGATCCCCAGGATACAAGCTGAAAATATGGTACTGTGGTGCCCTTTTAATACTGTACCCTGGACTGGCTCTCATAAGGCTTTGCTAGTGACTAGCAACTCTCCCGGAGTTGTGATCATTTAGCATAATACAGCTTCTCTCCGACTTATGAACCAGTTATGGACCAAGCAATTGGTCGTAATTCAGTTTGTTCATAAGTCAGACCCCATAGAGTTACCTGCGACCACGCTGTTCGTAAGCGCGGATCGTGTTCCTAACTCTGGGTCCGCCATTTACAACAGCTTTGGTCGTAACTGCAAACGGTCATAAGTTGACCGTTTGCAACTCGGGGACCGGCTGTAGTATGTAGTGCCCACATCCAGCTAGACTGCACAAATTAACATAACATAAGCACATAAGAACAGCCAGACTGGTCCAAAGATCCATCTAGGCCAGTATCCTGTCTTCTGACAGTGGTCAGTGCGAGGAGTCCCCCAGGGAATGAACAGAACAGTTAATCATCAAGTGATCCATTCCCCGTCAGTCACTCCCAGTTTCTAGAAAACAGAGGACAGGGATCCTATCCCTGTCTATCCTCGCTAACAGCCATTGATGAACCTATCTTCTATGAATTTATCTAATTCTTTTTTTAACCCTGTTATAGTCTTGGCCTTCACAACATCCTCTGGCAAGGGGTACCACAGGTTGTGTGAAGAAATACTTCCTTTTGTTTGTTTAAACCTGCTGCCTTTTAATTTCATTTGGTGATGCCTAGTTATTCTGTTTTTAAGAATAATTAGCACTTCCTTATTTACTTTCTCTATTCCAGTCATGATTTTACACACCTCTGGCATATACCCCACTAAGTAATCTCTTTTCCAGCAAAAAAAATCCCAGTCTTATTACTTACTCTCTCCTCATATGGAAGCCATTCCATGCCCCTAATCATTTTTGTTGCCATTTTCAGGACCTTTTCCAAGTCTATTAAAACTTTTTGAGGTGAGGGGAGCACATCTGCATGCATATTCAAGATGTGGGCATACCATGGATTTATATAGAGGCAATATGATATTTTCTATTTTATTCTCTATTCCTTTTTAATGTTTCTCAACATTCTGTTTGCTTTTTTGATTGCTGCTGCACATTTTATGTTGAAGTTTTCAGAGAGCTATTCACAATGACTCCAAGATCTCTTTTTAAGTGGAAATAGCTAAATTAGACCCTATCATTTTATATGTGTAATTGGGATTATGTTTTCCAACATGCATTATGAAATTTCATATGCCATTTTCTTGCTCAGTCACCCAGTTTTGAGAGATCCTTTTGTACCTAGAACTTAACTATCTTGAGTAGTTTTGTATCATCTGCAAATTTTGTCATCTCACTGTTCACCCCTGTTTCCAGATCATTTATGAATATGTTGAAAAGGACTGGTACTAAAACAGGTCACGGCAGAATGCTACTAATTACCTCTCTCCATTCTGAAAACTGACTATTTATACTTAACCTTTGTTTTCTGTCTTTTAACAAGATACCAATCCATGAGAGGACTTCCCTTAATGCTCCCAAAGCACCTCACAAATCACACAGAGAAAGGTATCAGCCAATTTCCCCAGCTCCCCAGCCTTACACCCCAGAGCTGTACCATCTAGCTCTTATCAGAAGCCCGACCAGTGCAAATTTATTACCCTGTTCACCTCTTCCTCAATGTAGAGAAGACATGAATCACTGTAAATTAAACTGAAATTTCTCAAACACTCAAGCAAAATACACTGTTTTAGGTAAAACATAAAACTGATGTATTAACTTCAGAATAACAGATTGTAAGTGATAGTCAAAAGGTCAAGCATAGTAACCAAAGAAAATAAAGGAAACACAGAATCTAAATCTTAAACCTTATTACATTAGGGAGTAGTTAGATCAAGCAATTTTTTTCCGCCAGGGGATGTTACAGTTCATAATACAATGGTGTCACATAAACCTGGATCAATCTCCTCTGCTGAAGTTTTTATCTTCTTGGTGGTCTTGTTGCTTTCAGCATAGGTTGGGAGAGGGAGGGCAAAGACATGCTGCCAGGATTCCCTACCGTACATCCTTGGTCCATGTGCCTAGAAAACACTTGCCCAGACATGTCCTGGTGGGTTTTGCTGAGTCACTGGACTGGGCAATCCCTCTGAAGTGGTCTTGGCCAACTGAGTCATAAAATTGAGTGGTCCCCATTGTGTGGTGCTTGGACAGCTGCCATTGAATGATAAATCCATTGATTATGCCTTCTCTGCTGATTAATGGTTGTTGAACACCCTGCTGGATAGAGGCCCTTTGTATGTCACTAGCAAACTTACAACATATTTCAGTAACAACCATTTAACACAATCCGATAAGTTGATATATACTAATAATATACATATTTGGACAGAGCAATGAGTTTTGACAGAACATGAACTTCCATAATTTTATGACAGTGATGAATATGGGGTTTCCAGAGTACTGCTTCGAGGTACAGAGTGCCACAAAGGGGTAGCACCGCAAAAACTGAGTATAGTATGTGTGATTGAATGGGTGAAGTCTAGACTCTGCATCTCTTCTGCCCATTGTTTTTGACTGGTGAGAGTTCAGTGATTCTGAGAGAGACTGCTGCCAAGATAAAGGCAAAGAATAAAAACCACAAACTAGCCAAGACTAGTTGTGAACCTGATGCTAACACTCTGCAGACAGCCACCTTGGCTCTCATCTTTTCAGCAACTGAATATTGTGCACCTATATGGGCATGTAGCCCGCATACAAAATTTGTTGACAAGCAATTGCACACTGCTATGAGAATTACCACAGTGACATCCAGCATCAACAGTTTGATTCTCTGTCCTCACACATGATAGGAATTACTATAGAGAACTTTCTGGGTGTCTGGCTGGTGAGTCTTGCCCACATGCTCAGGGTTTAGCTGATCACCATATTTGGGGTTGGGAAGGAATTTTCCTCCAGGGTAGATTGGCAGAGACCCTGGAGGTTTTTCGTCTTCCTCTGTACCATGGGGTACAGATCACAGCTGGAGGATTCTCTGCATCTTGGGGTCTTCAAACTACTTGAAGGCTTCAATATCTGAGATATAGGTGAGAGGATTATTCTAGGAGTGGGTGGGTGAGATTCTGTGGCCTACATTGTGCAGGGAGTCAGCCTAGATGATCATAATGGTCCCTTCTGACCTTAAAGTCTATGAGTCTATCTCTTCAAAGGGATGGCAAAAATATAAGCAGCAATGATAATGAGAATATCACTGTGCAACCTTGGATCCCGACTTGCCCACCTCTGAGGATCTGCCCCAAGATGGTGCTGTACATCCAGAAAACATAGTTCTCAAAACCTCAGGACTTTTACCAAAAGAAAAGTGGCAGAGGCTGTGAGAAAACAGCAGAGTTAAGGTTCAACATCATGGAAAGGGCTGGTTTTGTCCCCCTGTCACCATGGTGTCTGTGGGGGGATCCCTTTGCCATCCTGTGGAGGCAGGGAGCTGCAGGAGTCCCCCCTGCAGCAAGACCTCTGCCCTGATACAGTGACTCAGAGCTTGAGGGCCCTCCTGCCTCAGGTGGAGAGGGGTCCCTCACAGCGCCCTGTCATTGTGGGAGGTGTGGGACCCTTCAACTCCCAGTCACTGGAACTGTCATCACAGAGGTGCATGAAAGTCACAGAGTCTGTCACTTCCATGACCTTTGTGACAAAATCGTAGCCTTAATCATGGATCCTACAGACCAGTCATCTGTTTTCATCATGTCACGCAAGTTAGGGATTAGAGCAAACTGCGTCAGAGCCTTAGACAGGCATTGCCATTGCCAACTACGCAAATGGAAAAGGAAGGACAGACCAGTATGTAACTATGGAGAAGTTATCCAGACCGTAAAACATCTAGTGCCCACTCAGCTCTTTCTCTGGAGGGCAGCCTTGATTCATTCCATGTCACGAGTAGCCAGAGTGGATGACAAACTGGAACAGTGACCTTTAATATTGCTTGTTAAGTTACCATAAGAAGCAAGAAGTAGCGATTGAGCCAATGAAACACAAGGGGCAATCACACACCCTGGCACCTATTAGGGTGGGGTGGGCAATAATTTTGGATGGGTATCGCTCCCAGAATTTGGTAAGGGGTCAAGGGTCACATCCGTCTATGATATTAATGGATAAGGTGGGGGGGGTCTGGGATGGAATTTGGGTGCAGAAAGGAGCTCAGGGTAGGTGATTAGGATGCAGGGGGGAGTATGGGGTTTGGTGATGGTGGGGGTTGTGACCTGGAACAGAGGATCAGAGTCCAGGAGAGGGTGCATGATCTAGGGAGGCAGGATCCAGGAGGAAATTGTGACCAGGGTCAGGAATGCAGGAGGGGGTTAGAAAGCTTGGGTTGTGATTTAGCTCAGAAGGCAGTTGTGAGTGACTTGGGGCAGAGAATTGAGGTGAAGGAGAGGGTGCAGAGTCTGGGTGGGGATATGGGTGCAGGAGAGGATGCTGACCTGTAGGAGGGATGTGGGAGGAGCTTTAGGGTCTGGGAGGGGATTGTGACCTGAGGCAAGGGTGCAGGAGGAGATGCAGAAGGTTTGGATGATGACTTGAGGCAGGGAGTTGGGGCAGGGGTGAAGATGCCAGGTGCAGGCTATGTCTGGGAGGCGTTTATCCTAGATAGCTCCTGGCCAGAAGCCTGGTGGAACCCTTGCACAGACTACCTGCCTGCCATGACTCTACATGCTGCACAAAGAGACTGGCTGCTGGGGCCATGTGTGTTTCTGTGTAGCACATGCTCCATGTGAGGAGTGGGTCTCTGCACACTGCCCCCATCACCAGCAGCTGGTCCATGGGCGCTTCCTAAGAGCTTTTGGCACAGGCAAGGCAAAGAGGACCCCCCTCCAAAGGGATTGCTGCAGAGAGATGCATATGGCCCCAGCAGCCAGCCGCTTTGCTTGGAGTGTGGCAGCAGGGCAGGCAAGGGGTCTGTGTAAGGATTCCACTGAGCTGTGGCCTGGTAGTGGGCCAAATGCAAAGGTTTAGCAGGCCAGATCCAGCCCGCAAGCCGTATTTTGCCTGTCCTTGTTTTACGTGTATCTTTTCAAGTATATATTTCTATTGAAAAATAGCCACCAGTGACTGGCCCTTCCGTCCTCTTAGGGTATGTCTAGACTGCATCTCTCTGTGGGCAGAGGGATGCAGATTAGGCAGGTTGACATTGGAAATGAGGCAGGGATTTAAATATCCCATGCCTAATTTGCATAAAAATGGCCATCGCGTTTTGCTGACTCAGCACTTTGTCAGCAAAAAGCAGCAGTCTAGAAAGCCTTTTTCAACAGATCCCTTATTCCTCCTGCAAGAAGGTTTACTGCTACACAATCCCCATTTACATGTCCCCCTCGGTGCGCCAGAGGTCGGTCCTGGCAGAAGTCACCAGGATTAGAGACCTCCTGGACTATGACCGGGGAGACTGGGTGGATCCTCCAGCACTCGCCCAGCACATGGGGCTCTCCTCCCTATGTACTCCATGGCGCTTACTTCAGGAGGTGAAGGACACTTTTCTGCCCACTGCTCGGGTTTACCTGCATGTGTTGCAGCTGGTCCCCTTTCGAACCAGGCCAAAGAGTCATCTGTATACGCTCGTGCTTCACACCCTCCTGTCCTGCCCAGATACCAAGTGGCAGGACCTTCTACCATCAATAGAGGGTGGAGAGCCCTGGTGGACCAGTCTCTATTCTGCCTTGGTTCCATGGCCCACCAGGGACATTAGCTGGAGAATCCTCCACGGCACTGTGAGCACGGGTGTGTACTTGATGCAGTTCATCCCCATCCCCAACACTTGCCGCTTCTGTGGCATGAGGGAGACCCTGATGCACGTCTACCTCAGGTGCGCCAGGTTACAGCCCTTCTTTCGGCTCCTCCAGAACCTCTTGTTGAGGTTCTGGCTGCACTTCTCCTCTCACCTATTAATCTATGCACACCCCATCCATGGCCCCACAAAGTCACGGGCACTCCTGGTCAACCTTTTCCTGGCTATCGCCAAGATGGTAATTTATAAAACCAGGGAGCGGAGGTTGGCTGCAGGAGGGGCCTGGGACTGTGGGGCCTAATTCCTCTCTTGCATCTGTTCAAGCATCCAGGCAGAGTTCCACTGGGCAGCATCCACTGGCTCTCTCGAGACTTTCAAGGGGCAGTGGGCACTGTCCTGGGTTCTCTGCTCCATGTTCCCATCCAGTTCCCTCATTTCAGCCTTTTGACCCCCCCACCCCCACACCAATCCCTGTTTTTCTTTTTCCTTGTACCCCAGAATTAGTTGGTGGCTAGGGCTCTTTGGATCCTCCCTGTACTTTCCACCCCATCACCAGGATATAAAGGAAAAAGCAGGTTGCAGCAATCTGGAAACAAACAAACAAAAAATTTTAACACAGCAACAACAATAAATAAATATAAATAGTAGCTTCAATGCCAAAATCTAGAAATTAGTAGAATAACCACAGAGTCCATGTAATAAACAGCTTTAAGTCTATGAAACAGTCCAGCAACCAACCAACCACTTTAGAAAAGGATGGTTTAGAAAACAAATAATATGAGAGACGTATTTGAATGAACTGACAATGGTAGCCATAGATACACTCTGGATAAAATTTGTTAGTAAGTGTCAATTTCATAAATGCAACAAACATCTCTAGGACAATGGGTCATAGGGAAATGTAGCAAAATTTTGCTGCGCACACTCTCCCCTCATATAGCTTGTCAGCAAAGTTTTGTTATTGCAGTGTTGTAATGAAGTCTCATCACTTTTATTTTGGAAAATATATCACAGAACTCCTATGGATACTATTAGACATTATTATAAGACAACTAACATTAAAATGCACTTGACATCTGAGGCTATGTCTACACTGTATGCTTATTTCAAAATAACTCAAGTTATTTAAAAAAAAAAACAGAGTGCACGTCTACACAGCGAGCCCATTATTTCAAAAATGATTTAAAAATAACAGGCTTCTTACTCTGACTCCTGTAACCCTTATTTCATGAGGAGTAAGAAGTCAAAGGAAGTGTGTTCTTCCTTTGACTTCCTGCAGTGTAGACAGCACCAAAAGTCGAGTTGAGGTACTTCAATTTCAGCTACACAATCAATATAGCTGAAGTTTGGTATCTTAATTCGACTTTAGCCCACAGTATAGACATACCCTAAATGGTTAAAACACTCATTGTGATGTAGTATCTGTGGGTACGTCTAGACTACAGGCTTTTGTCGACAGAAGTTTTGTCGACAGATACTGTCGACAAAACTTCTGTCGACAAAGAGCGTCTACACTACATTCAGTTCTGTCAACAAAGCGAGCTGCTTTGTCGACATGGTAGTGTAGACGCAAAGGACAGTTTACATGCAATAACACCTTCTGTCGACAGAAACTCTGTCGACAGAAGGCGTTATGCCTCGTAAAATGAGGTTTACCAGCATCGACAAAACTGAGTTCTGTCGACATAACGTCGACAGAACTCAGCGGTAGTGTAGACGCAGGTATAGTTTTGTCGACAAAAGTGAACTTTTGTCGACAAAACTCTGTAGTCTAGACACACCCTGTATGTTTGCTTGCTGCCTAGTTAGCAAAATTCTGCATTTTGCGATTAGTCACATAGTCATTCATGGGAATTAGCGAGGCTTTACTTTAAGAACAATTCTTAGGCAGTCAAAGGGCTTGTAAATCTTTGGGCTGAAGCTTCACAACACATCTACAGTGCATCTAAGCTGCATGTAACTTTGCTGGGAGAGCTAAGTTTACGTAGTGGATAATAGTGCAAGGTAGTGAACAGTAACATTATTGAACTAATCCAGCAAAGTCAAAAGCTTATAGTTACACCATAATATTTAAGGATTTGTTTCGGTTGTAAGAAACTGAACAAATAAACAAAAAGCAATTTCCACAAAGTAAAAAGAGTCAAAGTCTTCTCCTGCTTCACTCGCTCCTCCTCCCCCCACACACAATCAGGCTGTGTCTACACTGGCCACTTATTCCGGAAAATCAGCCGCTTTTCCGGAATAACTTGCCAGCTGTCTACACTGGCCCCTTGAATTTCCGGAAAAGCACTGACGATCTAATGTAAAATCATCAGTGCTTTTCTGGAAAAACTATGCTGTTCCCGTTTGGGCAAAAGTCCTTTTCCGGAAAACTGTTCTGGAAAAGGGCCAGTGTAGACAGCACAGTAGTCTTTTCTGCAAAAAAGCCCCAATCGCGAAAATGACGATCGGGGCTTTTTTGCGGAAAAGCGCATCTACATTGGCACGGACGCTTTTCCGGAAAAAGTGCTTTTCCGGAAAAACATCCTGGCAATGTAGACACGCTTTTTCCGGAAATACTTATAACGGAAAACTGTTCCGTTTTAAGCATTTCCGGAAAATCATGCCAGTGTAGACGTAGCCTCAATGTTTTGCATGACATGAACTTTAATTACACCTCTTCACTGTTCTTTACTGTGATAGATATCCCTAATTGACATCCATCCTACATAAGTATGCTATCGTCTCATGCCCCAATCCTGCAAACACCATACACATGCTTAACCTCACACAGATAAGCATGTTAAGCTAAACCCCCATATTTTTAATGGAAATGTGTTTTTGAATATGAATATGCATAACTTGAATTTGCTCATTGCAAAACAGGGCAGGTAAACTGTGATTCAAGAGTTTGTAATCCCCTGTTTTGTAATGCACTCTATGTATCTGCATATTTCATTCTTGTACATGAAGTTAAAATTATGAAATATTAAGCATATTTATATGCCTAGATGTGCCAGTGAAGGCCTTTAGCAGTACACCAGGAAAATAATAGCCCGATACTCAGGACAATGATTTGTGAATAGTCTTGTTTTTCCTGTGAACCTGGACACTGGTTGGTCCTACAAAGACATGTGAGCATGCCATTTGGTGGTGGAATCCATCTTGAATTTTGTACTTTTCCACTGGAGTGGGGGGAATGGAACAAAGACTTCCAGCCTATGGAAAATTCTATATAAGGAATGGGAAGCAAACAATGATTGTCTTCAGCTGGCTTCAGAGACTGCTCCCACCCTGAAAGGATACATGAAAACATCTGGAAACAAAAGAACATTAAGGACAGAGGTGGAGAGAAGCTGCTAGACATGGGCCAGGAAGAAAGATCAGCTCTGGCCCGAGAAGAACGTTACCTGAAATAAGAGCTAGGATGAGAAATGATTTGTAACAACTTCTCTTAGGGTACATATACACAGCACCCTAAACTCAAGTAAGATACACAATTTGCACTACACAATTTGTGTATCTTGTTTCAAATCTATTTAAAAATAGCTTGTTTTGAAATGTGGAGCGTCTACACAGCATCAAATTTCAAAATAACGTGCTATTTCTATCCATCCCTTAAACCTTGTGCACCAGGTTTACCAGGGTGGTGAAATAGCATGCCCATTATTTTGAAAAATAATAACTCTGTGCACCAGAGTTCTGTGTCAAGTCTCAGCCATTTCAGAGCTGTGCTGCTGTGAGCTGTTACCCCCAACTCTGTGTGTTTCCAGGATCATGGTCTAAATTATTAATATGTATCACGTTCATCATTTAACTGAGGATAGAAAAAATTATTTATGCTAAAGGAATACATCCCACATCATTGTAAACATCCAGAATGAATGGGGTTTATGTGTTTTGTGTGAGTGTTCTCGCATTTTGGACCTTTATTTCTCAGTGTGTCCCACATCTGCGTCTTGGCAGACTGCAAAGGAAGTCTGGACATATAATTTTGTTTCACAGAGACAGGCCACGAGCTAGTCAGAAGGAAACCAATGAAGATTACATGGCCAATGGGATTTCTGACAAATATATTTTTGTTTAAAAGTTTCTCTAAGTATGTTGGCTCTAACAGTTTTGCCCTCTTGCTTCATTTAGCCTTTCTAAGGCAGAATCTAAAACATGAACATGTTACAACTGTAAACTTGATGAATCCACTTTCCTTTTGCCTTGGGCACACCACTTGTATTCAGTGAAGAAAATAATACCCCACCTACAGCAGCTTGCCAGAAGCTGCACAGCAACAAGCCTCGGTTTCTTCCCTGTCTCTGTGAGACTGACATTGCCTTGGTGCTGAATAGTCTGGTGGGAAGAGTTCAATGCAGGGCTTGCACTTTCCCAGCCATTAGCCAGCTGCCACTGCATTTCATTATCTTAGGCAGGAGGGGTGCAGGCAAAGGGGGGGGAGGGAGCATATGCATCAAAGGCCATTCCAAACAGCGTGATGGTGTGGAAGTAACTGAGCCTGGTGAACATTTATAAGTTGCAAGGTTTTGTTGGTTTTTTGGAGGAGGGGATGCACAGATATGATGCCATCTGGCCCAACTAACTGCACAAGCCAGCAGTGATAGAAAAAAAAAACAGCCTGTCCTACCTATTGATGTAACAGTTAATCCTGATAAATAAAAAGGCCTTGAAGTAACTGCCTGATCTTGTTGAGCATATCTATTGTTTTGCAGGAGAAGAACTATAAAGAGCTAGGGAAAAAAACAAAGGTAGGACACAGGATTTCATGTAAAACAAAGTAAATAGACCATGAAAAACAGCCTGTAGTTGGCTTTTTGTTTGCTTTGTTTCTTGGCTGGGACAAAAAGAAAGAGAGTTGAAAAAGTGTTCATCCTTCTAAAAAAGTTGCCTGCAAACCAAAATAGGTAGAGGGCTCTGCTACCATTTTGGACCATTGTTCATATGTTTCAAGATACTTCATCTTTTGTCCCACTCCTATAACAATAGCTAATTACAAAACCCATATGCTTTAGCAACTCTTATCTATGCTCCCAAAAGCACTGGGAGCCTGGTTTCCATTAATAGAAACGTCTAATTAATAATTTCATAAAACTCTGAGTTTTACATTAAGGAAAACTGAAAACCTCACTGAATGTCACAGAATATTAATGAATGTCTGAACTGGGATTATTAGAACTGAGCTCTCTTGTATTTCAAACTTGGTTTACAGATCAAAGAAAAATCTCTAGCACATTTCTGAACTGCCCTAGCTAACTACTATAGTTTACTACCCCTTTCCCTTACTCAGTTAACTCAAGGCTTTTAAAAGCAAGAGTTATTTGAGCATTATGAATAAGATGGGAAGGAGAATCACATGCCAAAAAACATGCTTTGAAAAATGTGCCAACTTGCAACAGCACCTAAAAAAATATGATGCACATATTTCAACTTTTTTAGTGAAATGTTCAAGTTTTTCAAAATTGCTTGCTACAGCGGTATATCTTTGGCATTGTGGGAACTAAATTATAAGGTACTGAACTTGCAAGCTGATCCATATGGACAAACGTCTGTACTCATGCAGATTCCAAAAGAGATCTGTCTCTGCAGATCTGTTTATAATATCAGGACCTCCGGGTCCAATTCTGAAGTTCTTAGGTAAGGTAAAATCTCCTCCGACTCATTTGAGATTTGTGAGAGTAAGGACTGCAGAAGCACTGGGCCTTTGAACTGTTTCTGTAATCTCCTGCTGTTTTGTACTTACTGTAACAACCTGTAGTTGCAATATATCTTGCGGTAAGCTAACAACTAGATTGCTATCTCAGAGACTTATTTAGAAATTGTGCTCAGGGAAATGAAGCTGCTGGCAGCCAACATTAAAAACAAATCCCTGACCTTGACTGTTCTCAGGACAATAGCTCTTTCCTGCTGTTTTCTGAGCAGTAGTGGGAAAGAGGGGGCAAGAAGAGAGGGCAGAAAATAATAGGACAGATACATTCTCTAAAAATATTTTAAATATGTTTTATTACTATGCAAATTGTTAATCAAGTATGAAGACAGGAGGCTACTGTTGGAAAAATGCATGAGAACCTGATTTATATTCAATATAACCTCTTCCTTCTCCTGTATAGCATGGAATCAAGATAGCAGAGTTTTCTGAGCTTTTGCAATATTGCTGGAAAATATTTTTCCCTTACCCTCTCTATAAAAAACAAACAACCCTCCCCTGCAAAACACAGGTATTTGTGGCAGTAAGCTGTTACCTCCGCTTAAAATTAAATTGAATCTTACAAATCTCTCCTCTGCCTTCATTCTGGCTTTGTGTCTGCTTCAAATGGTGCTCTGTGGCTCTGTTTTGTCAAGTTGCATGCAAATTACATTCTTCTCCCTTTCCGAATATGGTGGGCACCCTTTGGTGGGTAGAAGTCAGAGTCTTTCCCAAGGAAAGGGTGGAGGAAGGAAAACAGTCTCATTCTATTTTGTTTATTTTAAGAAATCATGGACAATTAGGAATGTGCAGTGTATCCAAGCATCCACCAGGCAGATTTGTGCCAGACCCAGTGCTTCCTTAGCAGATCACACATGCTGTAAGTAGACATGGCAGCATTAGCGTTCTGGGGGGCACATTTTTGCATGAACAACTTGTCTGGACAAACTGTTCAAGAGCAACACGATGAATGCAAACCGGCTTTCCTTTAACATAAGGAAACTAGATAAATACACTGAAAAATCTCTCTTCAAAGAGCAATTTATTTCTGGGTGGCAAGGAAAATGTCACCGTTTAGACTTCCCTCTGTTCTGCCAGAGCCTCAGCTGATGTAAGCCAGCCCAGTTCAGTCCACATCAGTGCTGCTATATAGCAATTTTCACCAGCTGAGGACCCAGTTCAGTATAGCTCCATTTGGCTGCTATCAGCAGACCATAACACGCTTCATGGATAGCACACATCTGTATATTTTGAAGGATATCAGAGCAGAATACTAGGCAGTCAACATGCCTGTTCTGCTGTATAGAAGATTCACAAGGGAAAAGTATATTAATATTAAATCTCAGAGACCCCCTTCATGGCTGCTATTGCACAGCATAGGGGAGGGAGCCATGAACAGCTTGATTCTAGAAGGTGGACATACTGCTG
Organism: Pelodiscus sinensis; assembly: GCF_052426305.1. Taxonomy (NCBI): domain Eukaryota; kingdom Metazoa; phylum Chordata; order Testudines; family Trionychidae; genus Pelodiscus; species Pelodiscus sinensis. The sequence continues at coordinate 81,150,982 of NC_143052.1, forward strand.
GGGTGGGGGAAGAGGAGAGCACTGTGAGCTACCTATGTAGAAGCACTGGATTTCGTGGGGGCAGTGAACCCCCTTCCAATTTAAAAGCAGGTGGGAAAGGCAAATACCACTCTACATCAGGGAGGCATATGAGGCTACTCCACAAGTTAATAATATTCCAGGGCAGATACTCAGCTAGCATCAATAAAGCATCAATAAAGCCACGTCAGTGGGGCTATGCCATGTAGTGCCAGCTGAGGGTCTCTCCCTCAGGAGAGTTTTCAGTCAACCTGAGAGAGCATGGAACTGAATGATGGACAGGGGCATCATTTCAGATGGGGGGGGGGCACCTTTGCATACCACAATAGTGAGGGGGGGCAGTGTGAGGGCATTGGGAGGAGGCAAAGTGAGGACAGTGGCTTCAGCAGTGTTACCTAGTATGCTCAGTACAAGCCAAGAAGCTAAATCAGGCCAATAAAGGTGGGGGAGGGAGGAAAATGCCCCTGTCCTCCCGCCCCTACACATCACTTCTTTCTAGGGCTATTAAGACACTTGAAAACTCTAGGCTTTTTGGCAGATAACTTAACAATTAGCTGACAGGAGCACTGTATCTAATTCCTATATAAAAGAAAGAAAATTAAATAAATATTAGACCCATTCAGTTCTAACACTAACATGTTCTGACATCTTGTGGCAAGTGATTTAAGGGATACTGGTTAGGGTAACATTTTTAATGTATATTCTCTCTTTGTTACAAACACTGTGGGGAGAGAGAGACACTATCGGGATTCCTATCTCAGCTCTGGGAGGGAAGTGACATCTAGTAGGTTACAGTAGGGGGCAGATACATCTGGGTTCTATGAGAATGTGAGAATGGCCATACTGGGTCAAATCAATGATCGTTCTAGCCCAGTATCCTGTCTGCCAACAGTGGCCAATGCCAGGTGTGTCAGAAGGAATAAACAGAATCGGTATCATCAAGTGAGCCTTCTTCCTTTTGCTCATTTCCAGCTTCTGGCAAACGGAGGCTAGGGACACCATCCTGCCCCTCCTGGCCACTGATGGACCTATGCTTCTTGAATTTATTTCATTCTTATTAGAACCCTGTTATAGTTTGGGCCTTTCCACCATCCCCTGGCAAAAAGATCCACAGGTTGACTTTGAAAAAATCATTTTTTTGTTTGTTTTAAATCTGCCACCTATAAATTTAATTGAGTGACTTTCTTGTGTTATATTAGTGAAAGAGTAAATAACATTTCCTTATTCAATTTTTCCACATCATTCATAGTTTTCTAGTCCTCTAATATGTTCCCCAACCTTTAGTCATTTCTTTTACAACCTGAAAAGTAGCAGTCTTTTTAATATCTCCTCATATGGAAGCTGATCCTTATCCCTTATTCATTTCTGTTACCTTTTTCTAAATACAATATATCCTTTTTTAGATGGAGTGACCAGATCTGTCTGAAGTATTCAATATGCGGGCATACCATGACTTTATATAGAGGCAATATGATATTTTTTGTCTTATTATCTATTCCTTTCCTAATGATTCTCAGTATTGTGCAGTGGCAGTCTAAAAAGCCAACACTAAGCTGATGTTTTCAGTGAACTACCCATAATGATTCCAAGATCTCTTTTTTGAGTTGTAACAGCTAATTTAAACCCCATCATTTTGTATATATAGATGGGATTATATTTTCCCATGTGCATTTATCAACATTGAATTTGATCGGCCATTTTGTTGCTCAATCACTTACTTTTGTGAGATCCCTTTGTGACATTTGCAGTCAGCTTTGGTCTCAACTCTTTTGAGTAATTTTGTGTAAATTTGCAAATGTTGCCACTTCACTGATTATCTCTTTTACAAGAGGATTTATGAATCAACTGAACAACACTGGTCTGGATCCAGACCCCTGGAGCGCACCAATATTTACTACTACCCTTTGTTTCCTATCTTTCAAGTGGTGTACCTGGTAATGTTTTCATGATCATGGAAGGATCCTTCAATTACTTGAATGACAAGCCTTTTATTTTCTTAATCACCCTGCCCCCCTTTGCTTATAAACAAACTCCCTGCCCCAAAGGCAAAGCTGGGAATATCACAAGCTCTGCTGCAGTTAAAAGCTGCCTCTGGGACTAGGGTGTGCACATTAAGCAGACCCTTGAAATACAGAGGTTCAGATTTCAAATGGGGGGACTACATACTCCCTAGAGCCCTCTCAACGGCACCACTGCTAGACCCTGAATGAGTGTTTTAGGAATACAAACAAGCTGGAAATGAGAAGTAACAGAATATTGTGGTAGGTTGGCCCTGGATGGTGGTATAGAATGCTAGGGCTGTGGGTCCAATACTTCTTCCCTGCCAACAGCCAGCTAAGCAAGTTATAGATTCGGAGAAAGTAACCTGCATCCTTTTCAGAGCTGCAAATAAATTATTTCCCTCCACAAATGAAGAAGGGAGTTGGAAAGAAGTTGTGGCTATGGAGTCACTGGCTACCCTACTCAGGACCTCTTGCTCAAAACTAAGTCTTTAATTTATCCAAACCCTTCATTTGAAGCACACAGACAACAGAAAATCCATCCAACCCATCTCATTCACAAAGGAATAATAAAGCAACGTCCCACATGCAGGTACATCTCCAGCATGTCAGAATGCTGCAAAACACCAGGAGAGAGAGGACGAAGAAAAATAATGGCTCTTATATTGTTTTGAATGGTGTCAAGGAAAAGTTGTTCTCCAGAACTTCCACCTTTCCATTTCACTGACTGTCACTTTAACTGTGAGTTTCTAACCTTTCCTGTAAACACCAAGATGTTTTCAGGCAATATCACCATTAGAAGAGTGCTCTTAACATCAGCAACTAATGAGTAATGACAACCAGGTTTGATAGCACAATTCAAGAAAACAAAAATAAAATGAAAGGATATGAATTCTATAGGGAACACACTGCATAGAATACATGGTGGGTGGAATGCTCCAATTTCCTCAAGCTATATAACAACTTCATAACTCTGCTACAAATTATTTCTTGCTAGGAGATTAGGGTACTAGTTTATATTCCCCCCTTCATGTTCTGTTCATACCAACCTTCAGTAGCATTAGATTTTTTTTTAAATGTTGAGGCTTTTTAAAATACCAAACCCAGTCACTGAAAGAATGAAAATCATAATACAAAGTTACATTAACATAGTATTCCCAGGAACTGAAAATGTTTATTCCATCTTCAGCAATACAACAAATCATTAAGGATAAATCATAACAAGATTTTCTTAAACCAATTTAAGAATGTGTTAAAGTCTTTATCTTCTCATGAAGGTGCCTGCATTTCTCTTATTTTTAGTCATCCTCAGTCCTAGCCATCTATTTCTTTCTCTTTCATTTGTTCCAAAATTTGCACATATTTCATATGTAAAAAACACACCTACACCCCTGCTTAAAGCGCTAAACCAAACTAGCATATTAGGAACCACTGCTTTCTAGCATATGATGCACAGGCTGTAGCTGAAAATCATGTTGCATTGGTATATACAGCACCTACAGTACACTCTCATTTATCCAAATGGCCTGGAGGACAACCAAATATTTTGGATAAACAGGCATCAGATAAACAAAAATGCTACTTATTAACATAGGAGATACTGTGGATTCAGTTAACTAGGATTTTCAGATAAATGAAATTGGGATAAATAGAATTATGTTGTATTTGCAAGATGTCAGACTACTTTGGAATATAACATTGTGGATTATTACCCTGTTTAATGAGGACCATACATCTCCTTTCATTTAGGAATGAGAAATTCCTGCTTTTTAAAAAATTGTTTAAATGTTTTTTAATTTTCAGTTTTGCTAACAAAAATGTCTTACTTTTCATATTTTCTGAAATATCAGTAAGCTCCAGGTTTTCCAGGATATTATTTAAAGGATATCATTTTAAAGTGAATTCTGAACATAAAACACAGATTCTTCAGCCAAAATAAAAGAGCCTAGCCTTCCATGGAAGGACAAACATATTAATTATAAAATATTTCCAAGTCTGAGAGTCCTGTAGACAAAATGTGTTTTTTCTTTCCTTTCAAAAAGCACATACATTGAATCAAAATCCAAAGACAGTTAATCAGACTCAAAGATAGTTTCGTAAATTAGTGTTATGCAGTAGAAGATGTGTAGTAGCAAGCTAAATTTACTTTGACAATGTTAAACAGAAATGAATAGCTGCTACCCACAGGGAATACATACCTACGATTCAATTGATTGACCTCATGTGATTGCTGTGCCACATAACTACAGTTGACAGTACATTGATTTGGCAGTAAATAAGGTGGACCGTTAGGGAAGCTGACCGTGTTTGGCACATTCCAAGTCTCCAATCGTAATATTCATTATGTATGTACAAAGAAAAGAAAATAGTTCACTCATGAAAGATTCACATCTCTAAAGGGGAAAAAATACTAGCTACTGTTTAAAAGGACTAATTAATAGCATAATGTACAAATGACAGTATTACAGAGTTCTGATCACAATAATGACTCCCATTGTAGGGATTTCATATTTAAGAATGGAGGACAGATTATATTGTACACCTTGGTTTTGATTTCCTTCTAATCTTAACTTGCACCCAAACTTTCTCATGCTTGCATATTATAATCGATAGGTACCTAAGGTTACCATATAAAACACATCAGCTATAAAAATGAAGAGCAGAAACAAGATTACCCTTCAATTTACGCTACTCTCACAAAAACAGTTTTGCTTTGTTTTGTGCCAGCACATTTGCATCAACATTTTCATCATAAAGCCAAAGGGGTATGCCTAACTGTTTACTCAGCTCTATTGCACAAGAACCTATTTAAACATTTGCTCAAGTCACGCATGGCTTTAGTCACATACACAATAGCCTACAGACAAAAGGCACAAGAGACAAGGAGGGCTTTATTTATCAAACCGAAAACAGTATTTCCCTGTCCTAATACTAGGTAAACAACACAGAGCTGCAGGCTAGCACTTTAACCTGCTTTCTCTGAGAGCAGAGTAATTAATACTTAAAAGCTACTATCTGTGTCTGGAGGAAAATATACTGGTTTGTAGGTGAAAAAGGTTGTATAAGGAAAATCTCTATCCATATAGAATATTTTCCTGTCACATGGATTAATTTTAAATTGATCCATAATAGAATTGAAATAACGCATATTTATTCATTTTATTAGATATGACAGACAGACACTTAAGATATTGGAAAGAGTGGGTATAGCAAGACATCATTAAATATGTATTGGTAGAACAATTATGGGAGACATTTAAATATCCCCCGCGGCATTTAAATAAAAATGTCCGCCGCTTTTTTCCGGCTTTTAAAAAAGTAGGAATAAGAGCCTCCGGAAAAGGGCACTTTTTCCGGAGGATCGGGGCCAGTGTAGACGCTCTTTTCCGGCTTTTTTATTTAAATGCCGCGGGGGATATATAAATCCCCCGCGGATTTCCCTACGACGACTAGTGAAATTTACATGCCCCTTCCGGAAAAGGGGCCAGTGTAGACGTAGCCAAGGAGTAAGAGAAGTCAAAAGAAGAGTGTTCTTCCTTTGACTTTCTGCTGTATAGACAGCGCTTATAGCCAAGTTAATCTATTTCACCTTAAGCTACGCAATTGATGTAGCTGAAGTTGCATAGCTTAATTTGACTTTAGCCCTGTTGTGTAGATGTACTCTACGTGATTAGATTAGACCAGTGGTCTCCAACCTTTTTAAGAACAAGATCACTTTTTGAATTTAAGTGCAATCTACCTCAACCCAAATACCCTTGCCTCGTCTCCTTCCTGCCCCTTCTCTGAGGCCCCATCCCTGCTCACTCCATCCTCCCTCCCTCCCTTTCAGCAGGCAGGAACAGAGGGTTGGGATGCAGGCTCTGATCTTGGGCTAAGGGACTTGAAGTGTGAGAGGAGCTCTGAGCTGAGCCTGGGGCAGGGGGTTGTGGTGCAGGAGGGGGTTCAGGGTACAGGCTCTGTAAGGGCATTTCGGTCCAGGGGGCTTAGGCCTAGGGCAGCGGCTTGGGGTGCAGGAGGGGATCCATGACTGGGGCAGGGGTTCGGAGCTGGCTCTAGCTGGGCACTGCTTACCTCAGGTGGCCCCTGGGTGTTGGTGCAGTGGGGCTAAAGCAGATTCACCCCTGCCCTGGCCCTGTGTGACGGCGCGTTGGGGGTCCCCCGTCTCCTGCACCCCGAAATGGCACAAACAGACTGCACCAGCCGGTGGAATAGAGGAAGTTTATTGCTTCTCCAGGATACAGCACAGCACAGATGTAATCTGGTCACAGAGCTGGGCTAGGATGCCTCAGGCCCCCTTGAGATGGGGGAGACTGGGCCCCTAAACTCCAGCCCCTTTCCGTAGGCTGTCTCCTCCATGCTCCCAGACAGCAACTAACCAACACTCTTCCAGCCCTGCCCCCCAGCCAGGGCCGCATTCCCCCTTCCTTTGTTCCTCTCCATGGGGAGTGACTGGTCAGACAGGTTGAGACCTTCTTTGCATAATGACTCATGGCCTGTCCTTCTGGGCCGCGGTACCAACTGCAGCCAGTGGGGGTTACCCCAGAGCCAGCAGCATAGAAACCAGCCAGGTACCCCCACTACGTCACACCCTGCACCACTCTCAAAAGCAACCAGCAAACTCCCTCCATCCCAAGCCCTGTTGTGCCCCTCCCCCCATTCTGTGGAGACAGAATACAGCAGTGGTCCCAACCTTTTGAGGTTGTCGGGCGCCAGGGGGCGTGGCCGTTCGCCCGCCGGGCGCCAGGGGGTGGGGACACTTGCGTGCCCGGGGGCGCCCCCCCCATAGCCGCATGCCCGGGGCGGCCCCCCCCCCATAGCCACGCGCCCGGGGCCCCCCCATAGCCACGCGCCCGGGGCCGCTGCCCCCCCCCCCCCGCAAGCGCCCGGGGCCGGGGCCGGCGCTTCCCCCCGTCCCCTCCGCAAGCGCCGCGTGCCCGGGGCCGGCGCTTCCCCCTCTCCTCCCCCGCAAGCGCCGTGCGCCTGGGGCCGACGCTCCCGGCAAGCGCCGCGCCATGTGCCCGGGGCCAGGCCAGCCCCGAGCTCCTGGCGGGCGCATGCAAATGCCCCCGCGGGCGCCATGGCGCCCGCGGGCACTGTGTTGGGGACCACGGGAATACAGGGTGGGAGAGGGGGCACCCTGACATCAGTGCCCCCTCCTCTCCCTTCCCTGCTCTGCACAGCAAGTGGCAGGCTCCTGGGAGCAGGGGCAATCTCTAAGGCAAAGAGCTGGAGATGCGCAGCAGTGGGGAGTGGGGCAGTTGAAGTGCCGGCACTTGATAGTCTCTTAGCCAAACCAGTCAGGATCACCTGTCAGGGGCCCCAAGATCTACTAGTAGATCCCGAACTTCTGGTTGGTGACCACTGGATTAGACCCGAAGCATGATGTAAATCAACAGAGCACCATTAAAATTGTCACAGCTCCATTGATTTATGGCAGCTGAAGCTATGGGCCATAGTGTCAAATAAGGGTTTTTTGTTTGTTTTTGTTGTTGTTGTTTTTTAACAAGTTTAACATTGGTAGCGAGACTAAAGGAGCGCGACAGTGGTTTAATAGTACTCTAGGCTGTCAATGAAATCTTTTCTAAACCTGTAAAGCAGATCCATGCCTACCCCACTAGCAAATTCCTGTTTTGTAATAAGAGACCAGTTCTAGGATAAGCTATGTCATTTTCAGGATGGAAGAAAACACAGCAAATACTGCAGTTTGGACTGAGGTCTTGTTTACAGCAAGAGACAGCAACACTATCTTCCCCTTCTGAATATTGCTGGGTTTGGGCTCAACGTTTGAAGGATGCACACAAAGAACAATAACAATTGTTTGGAAACATTGACTCTTAGTATTTTTTAATTAGCAAAAATCTATCTTGCACGGAGTATAAAATATCGACAATATGTAACAACACTCTGCCATAATGCTTTTCAGCTGTAGATTTCTAAGAGTTTTACAAATGCAAGTAAGCATCATTACACACAATGGGATACTAAAGCACAGAGAAGCAAAGTGATTTGCCCAAAGCCACTCAGCAATGCAATGGCCACAGTGGATCTAGAACTGTCTCTTAACTCACGGTGCTCTATCCACTATGCCATCTTGCCTCCCTTAACTGGAAGCCAGATACTCAGCTGGTATGAATCTGTATCATTATCTTGGTTTAAATGGAGTTACACATGGATTTATACCAGATAAGGATCTGTCCCACAACACTGAACCCTTCAACAACAAGAGTAAAGAGTTTTGGAGGTAACATGTCAATTATGTGATTTCTTTTGTTAACTACTGAGAATCTGGACTGACTTACTCCACAGACATGACAGATCAAATTAATGCAAAAAAAAAAAAGTAATAGCTGTTCTGAGGCCCCAGTCCAATAACTTGTGAGATGATGTTTGTGTTAATTAGATGTTGACACTTCTCTTGGCAGATTGCTTTTGCAGGACATATATCTAAGCATTACACACACATACATCCCATTCTAAGTGAATGTATCAAATATGTCAACTGTATATTTTTGCTATGTGTTATACAAATTGAGTTGTTAGAATTGTCACTAAGTTCACTGGGTTTAGTTGGAGTTCCCCCACTTTTGTAAGCAATAATATTTCCAAGATACTGATAAGATAACTTATCTTATTTTGCAACAGCGATACATCCACAATTGCAACATCAAGCATACAACCATTTAACAGGGCAGTGAAGTATTAGCAACAATACAGTCCTTGAGATATCAAGCATTGTACTCTGATACTTTTTGGGTTATTCCGATACAAGATGATAGAAAGTCCCTTTTTTATTTACTTTTGAATAACACTGAGCAGAAATGGCCTCATAGAAAGTAAACATCCACTCAGCCTTTAGGATACCTCACAGAGAATGAAAAACTTAAAAAATAACTAACAGTCTTGCAGCACCTTAAAGACTAACAAAACATATAGATGGTATCATGAGCTTTCACGGGCACAATCCACTTCTTGGAAAGATCAGGATACCATCTACATGTTTTGTTAGTCTTTAAGGTGTTGCAAGACTATTCATTGTTTTTTAAGATTTTCCAGGTACAGACTAACTCGGCTACCTCACTGAAGAGAAAGAAAACACAGGCTCCTTGGATAACAATGACTAAACTCCCATTAATGTCAGTGGAACCAAGATTTCACCTTCCTTAAGCATTTTAAAGCAGTCCAAAAGATCTCTCCTGTTTGGTTACATTAACAGTCCTCATTTCCAGGAGGGCCTTAGGGGAAAACTATTGTTTGTGGAATGATGTTGGCTTTAGGATTCTCCAATACTTGTGGTTATATCATAATGTCATTTGAAATAGCGACCCCATATTGGGGAAACTTGCAAAGCATTTACAAAGAAGGATGTGGCTCAGATTCTCTCTAGGGCATGTCTCTACCCAAAGTAGTCTTGAATCCTAAGTAATCAGTCACAGAAGGATTGTTCCAATGTAAAAGAGTCCTCTGGTGGAATGAAGCTGTGTAATGGCTCCAACACCACTGTATCAAGTGCCATCTTTGGGAGGAATGTAGTTCTGTGGTAGAACTACAAATATATATTTTAAGATCAAGATCAACAATAATGCAAAAGTTTTCAGACCCCAAACTTCTCGTCATCAAAGACCTCAATGTTTCTGTAACATAACATTTTAGAAAGTACCAGGTTATCCACATTCTTCACTCAAAGCCCAGTCCAGCTCTGTACATTATGTTTATGAAGTTGAGCTGCCTTTTTCTTCCAGTGTAACATCTACTGGAGTTCAGGTGGGTTGACAGAACCATTTTCTTTTTTTAATAATACCTACATACCATCTCCTTCTCTACACTGGAGATTTTATAAATAACTATTCTAAATACTGATAAGAACTGCTCATTGCATACAGTGACAAGTTTGTGGACATGTTATTTAAAGAAATGCTAGTCACCTCTATTTTAAAACTGTAGTTTTTCTGATAGGTACCTCATAGTACAGAAATAGCACTGGAAGCATTCCCACTTTAATGGATCATTGTAGAGTTGAGGGAGAATTTCTATGTGAACATACAAGATTTCTCCCTGCATGAGCCCATATATAGATGTCTGGAAGGTGGTGTGGGAAAGAATCATTCATGTGGTCACAAAATGAAAATACAACCAGAACTGACTAAGGGTGTGTCTAGACAGCACCCTTCTGTCAGAATAAGCTACACAAATTGCATAGCTTATTCCTAGTCAATGTTGAAAGAGGTTATTTTGACGCTGTCTACACAGCACCAGATTTTGAAATAAGGCACCATTCCGACAAATTCCTTAACTGTTATAGGGACGCCGAAATAGCACGCCCACTATTTTGAAAAATAGTGGGAGCTTTTAAAGATGCAGCGTTGCTATTTTGGGATACTTCTGGTATCCCGAAAGAGAAACGTAGTCTAGACATACCCTAAGACACAGTACATCACAGCCTGTTAACACTCACAATACAGAAAGTGAGAACATATTTAAAATACCGAAATATTATTGATTCACGGTCATCAATTCATAGAGTTTAAGCCCAGAAATGACCATCTAGTTTGATCTTCTGTATCTAACAAGCCATTAACCTTCATCTAGTTACTTCTGTATTGAGCCCAATAACTAGTGTTTGGCTAAAGCAGCTTTTCCAGAAATGTATCCAGACTTGATCTAAAGGCATCAGGAGATGCAGAATCCCCACTTTGCTTGGTGATTTGTTCCAATAGTTTATCATACTCACTACTAAGACTGTAAGCTAATGTTCTCAAGCTCCTGGCTCACGGGCAATTCCCAGCCACAGCAGTTGCACAATCCGGCCCCAGAGTGCCAGCAGACCAAACTCCACCCCTTCCCTCTACTGCCCATCTCTCACCCCTCATGACACCCAATCCCCTGAGGGTGCAGCTTCTCTTCTGCAAACTAAATAAGCCCCGTTCCCTCCGCCTCTCCTCATTAGTCATGTGCCCCAGCCCCCTAATCATTTTCTTCTCCTACCAAAATAGTTTGGACACCGCTTTAAGTTTATGTACATTATGTTGTTCAGGAGGAAGTTGTTTTCACACCCCTGAGTGATGTAAGTTACACTGATGTAAGTGAACGCATAGACAAGCCCTAAGTTTCTCACTACAATGCAGAATCATTTCTGTGGCTCTTCTTTGCACCCGCTCCAATTTTCAACAACCTATTGCAAATGAGGACGACAGAACTGTATGCAATATCACTCTTATCAACATTGCGTACAGAAGTAAAGTCACCTCCCTACTTCTACTCCCCAGTTTATACCTCCATGAATTACATTAGCCTCTTTTTGCCACAGGCACCACACTGCAAGCTTGTGTTGAGTTTTTTGTCCACTCTGGCTGCTAAGTCCTTTTCATCCTCTCTGCATTCCAGGATACATCAGGTGCCAGAACATTCTGAAGTGTTTCAGAGATCTGGAACAATGTTTAAATACTTCTGGCAAGGGTGCAACAAAGGAGAGGGGAGAGGGCACCTGAGATAGGAGATAAAGGGCAGGAACACCCATATCCTCACCAAACAATGAAAACTCAGAAAGGCAGACTGGCTGAGAAGGCTCAGACATTTCCCTCAGCTTCCTACAGCTGACAGGGGAGATGCAGTCCAGAAACTGGGGCTTTCCACGGGGAACTGTGACCTGCATTCCTTGTTCCTATATACACAGCTTTGCATTTCGCTGTGTTCAAAACCCATTTTGCTTGAATGGGCCCACATTACCAGGCAATGCAGACCACTTGTATGACTGCCCTGCCCTTCTCAGTCTTATTTGCCCCCTGCCAAAACTTGTGAGTGAAACAAAGATTATCAGCAGTGTTTTTTAATTTTCTTCTAGATCTTTGACTAGTGTTGAATTTAGTTGTTATCACTGCAGAACCCCAGTGAAACCCCCATTCAATGTTAATTTCTCATTGATCACTAACTTTAAAGATCAGTTAGGCAGTTTTTATCTAATTACTATGCCTGTTATTGATATTGTATTGTGCTTAACATAGGTTCCAGAAAACCTTTGTGTATTAGAGGGTTTACAGCCTCGTCCTACTCCATTGGAAATAAATGAGAGTTCTGCCATTAATTTCAATGACAGCAGGAGCAGCAAGGTGCTTACTAGTCTCTTTAAAAAAATGTAAGCTTGACTCTCTAATGTTGCCATTAGCACAAGGAAATTTCATTTGCAGGAGTCAATAGCGATCATTCCCACTAATTTGAGAACACTTTGATCAATTTTACATAACAAAATCACAACTAATAAGATAAAGGCATTTACTGGATGTGGTTCAAATGCTGCACTAGAATTTAGAGGCAGAGAAATCAGACTAAAACTGAGTAGCAACTGATTCAGGCAGAAAATGGTTCTTTTAACATCTTCCAAAATATAGTTCAAGCCTTTACGCTGGATCGTTTCATTGAGTTTGAACTACAAATGTGAAGTTTGAATGGTAAACAAATTGTTTCCAATTAGTAACTAACAGAAGAATTTCACCCAGCTGGCAGCATTAATGTACCCCAGCATAGAGATATAATAGTACAATGTATTTTGTGCAGTTACTGTCTTGAATTATCTGGAGTTCAGATTCAAGTGAAGAGAGATACAGGTTGAACCTCTCTGATCCAGCACCCTCGGGCCTCGCTGGTGCAGAACCAGAGAATTTGCCAAACCACAGGAGATCTATATTGTCTAGCAGCATTACTAACACTTCCACTGTTTTGTAGGCTCTTAGAAGATATTTAGGAGTAAATTAGAACTAAACAACAGCACAAGATACTAAGCGCCAGGACTGGTGGCTGTAAGCAAATATTAAAGGACATGAGAAACTAGGCCACACCCATGATAAGTAGACATTCAACTAACTAAAATCATGCCAGACCACAGATGTTGCTGAACCAGAGAGTGCCGGATTAGAAAGATTTAACCTGTATTTAATATTTCATTTTCCACTTCTGATGCAATAAATATTGGAGGATAGGATGTACTGCAGACAAGCTAAAAAGCATATTAAATAAACAAAGGAATGAGAAAAAAGCAATGTTGCTCAAATTAAATTTTTAGATGTGAAACAGTACTGATAAATGCCACATGTGAAAGTGTAAAGTTGAACTCAGCATTTTCCTGACACAGACTGACATGCCGCCATCCCTGATCCTAAAGTTCTGCCCACCACTAAAGCAGATAAGCAGCAATAGGAAGAAGCTTCTATTTACAAGTGTCAGAGGGGTGGCCATGTTTGTTCTGTATCTGCAAAAATGAGAAAAATCCTGTGGCACCTTAAAGGTTATCAGGCTTATGTGGGCACAAGCTTTTATGGGCAAAAAAGCCCACTTCATCAGCTGCACAAAGTGCTTCTATATATAGTATATTAATACTAATATAAGAGGGAATTTACCACATCTAAACGGACACATTTAATATTTTATCTATTACCACCCTCCTCCCATTCTGGTGATTCTACCTAACCTCTGATACACTGAATCAGCATTTCTGCAGTTACATTAGAAAGTCCTGTTGCAGGAGATGCTAATTTAGCATGGCCAAGCATCCTGGATTAATAACACTGGAAAGAATTTAAACTTCATGGCTGCTGCAGCTCTAGTGGACACAACAATGGGAGGTGTGTATGTCCGTCTGGTCCCTGCACTCCTTGGCCAGAGTGAGGAATGCAGCAAATTGTGCACTTTCCCCTCACCTCCCTGAGGAAGGGGAACAGCCTGCAGATTTGGGGGGGGAAGAGGATGCTTCAATCTTCCCTGCCCTCCCTAAAGGGCACCTGGGAGGTAGGAGACACAGAGCTAGGGCAGTCCCAGATGGGGATGGGAAGGTGCCCCCAACCAGCCCCTTTCACCTGCCTGGTGATTCTGTTTCTTTTCTGTATGGTTTTATGAGACACAATCCCATTCCAGGCATGTCCCATTTTTCTGGCACAACCAAACACTTACCTTGTTTTAAGATATGATAAGAGGAAGGTGTATCCTGAATGTGGGGGGTCCTAGCTCTTGCTGTTTAGGAGTTTTTGAACAAATAGGCAGACGGACAGACAAACTCTCTCAAGTAGATATATTCTGTGTACAGAAGAACATTATATTCTTCCTTTACTGTAGGAGTTTGAAAAGTAAGAGTTTCAAAAGCTTCTGCAGCATTGAAATTACAGATGAGAAACAGTGTAACAAATACCTGAAATGACAAAGTGGGGTCCACATTTTTTCAGACTTTCCTTAGTACTCTTTCAACATCAGGTGCTTCTCACCTGGCCCCAAGTGGCTGCAATGAGAGAGGCCTGGGGTAGTCCTCTCTCCTGAAGACAGCCTGCATACTGAACCTTTCATCCCCAGCCCCACCCCAAAACAATAATTTAAACAAAAAAAAATTAATTGAATTAAGAACCTAAGCAATTCTGGGTAAATCTTTTAGTATAAAATAAAAGTCGAGATCTATAATATCACTTAACATTTAGAGAACTGTCTTCAGCAGCGAATCACAAAGTGCTTTATAACTTATGAGTGACTATTATTTCCATTTTATAGCTAGGGAAACTAAGGTTACATGATTTACTGAAGACCACAGAGCATATCAGTGGCAGAGCTGGGATAGAATCCATGGTCATAATTCAGCAGGTTCTCCATGAGTCTACAGAACACTCTATACACGCCAGCTTTCCAGTAGGTTAATTTGTGATTCTGCTCTGAAAAGTGATTGGGTAAAAATGGCTGCTACTTACTCAACATGGCTGGCCTGTGTATGTATTCAGAATCATTGCCATTCATTTTAATGACTACATTTTAAGTGATTTTTTCCTCCTGAGGCCTGAAGGGCTAACTGAAAGCAGCAGAGATTGTTTCATCTACTGTATCATCAGCAGAATTGTTTACTAAGAGTCTATCAGCCACACCTGGGAAAGCCCCACTGAATGGTTGCCAAGCCTAACTTGTCTTGCAGAACATTTATTCCTAGTCATGATGATACATGAGAGGGAGAGAGAGTCCATCTTGATATTCAAAGCCAAGGCAGCATTTTCAGATCTGGCAGTTAAACAAAACAATAACAAAACTCAATAAATTGAATATCTTTAATCCCATGCTTTTAACCATTTGCCCAGTCCCTTTTCAAAGTAAATCTGCACTTTAAAATGTTTAATTTTATGCTCACTGAGCCGCATTCTTCTAGTAAATAGACTGCTGTAAATCCAAAAATAATCCAGTGATGACTTCAGAGTCACTTCAGATTCACACTAAACAGCAGAATTTAATTCATTCTGTTTAGGTTGCTTTTATTTACATTATATTGACTATTTAAAAAAAAAACTTAAGAAAGCACAAATGATTGAAAGGAATGTTAATTTCCTTGCAACAACCATTTTATTGCCTGTAAAATTACAGAGTAGGTTTAAAATATTTCCAACCATAACTATTCCCATACATAGACTACACAAAGGCCTTGTATGCATTAACCTTCCCTGCCTCCATTGATCTACTCTATGCAACTTCAGCTATGTAAATAGTGAGCTGAAGTCAACATACTGTGATGTTTTCTGGCCACTCTTCTTGTCCTAGTGAAGTACCCAAGACAACAGGAGAGTACTCAAAGATCAATTTACCACATCTAAACAGACATAATAAATGGACCACTAGTGGATTGATCACTTCAGTATCAATCTATCACACAGTGGAAACAAGGCCTTGGTAATTAAGTCACCTCATGTCATTAAGTTTTCATTTTACCTTTTATAACTCCTGTGTCAACTAACACCTCCCTCTACCATCCAACCATGTTCATTTGCTTGCCAAATGGCAAGTGCTAATTTAAGAATCAGTGTTTTCATGCATAATCGGTATAGAGTGTTTTCAGCTGTTTCCTACCATTTTCCAATTACAGTAATTACTTGTTTAACACGTGCCTGCTTAACATGTTTTTGCAATAGCACAATTCTTTTTAGGGAATATTTTTCAAATAACACGACTATCCCCGAAATTACATGAAAATATTTAAGTGACGGACTACTTTGCACGGTAGTATAAGTTGGTGAAAACAGTGGTAATACGCATGAGTGGATGAATACACGTGGTCACAGCTCTCTTCCACTCACTCATGTGTTTATCTTTGTGTTTTAACAAACCATGGCAACTTGTATTGCTAGATATCTTGTGTTGCTAGATATCTCATGTTGATATTGATGACACAGCACCAACAAAAAATTGACTTGGCCACCACCACCTGAAACACAACCCCCATCTTTTCCATTATTTTAAATGGGAAAATTGACCCCACATAGCACGTTTTTGCTTAGCACGAACATTTTATAATCTATAGTGATAAATGAGGAATTACTGTATCTTTGATGATGTCCAATGTTGGACATGCATCTGAATCAAAGCATAGAGGGCATTTTTAAAATTCTAAATAAGATATCTAATATTGTGAATATCTTGAAGGGTTGAATAGTATAAATTAGAACTTGTGGACAAATCATTCTTTCCCTGGTAAGTGTCCTTTTAGGTGGCCAGTAGGGGTAACCTACATATTTCATAGGGCATGACATTCCGTAGGGAATTCTACCGTTTTCCCTGAGAACGTGCACAGAAATAACCAACTATCCTGATGTCCACTGTGTTTTCTAGTCTCAGCCCACGCCCTTAAATTGGGGTTAACTCAGGAAACACATTGCTAGTAATTCCCCCTCCTGTAATTCCCCACCCACTGTATTTTCATAGGGTTGCATGTGGAGTACGCTAAGCCAGGCAAGCTGTTCCTCAGTTTCTTTTAAACATGTTACATCCCTCCAAACCCTCAAAGCCCCAGTGATAAAAAATAAAATAAAGTTTTCACACTAAACAGCCTCCACAAGCTTCCTGGGAGAGGGAAAAAGGCAGAGATGGTATGCTTCCCTTCTTTAGTTTTTTTCATAACTTTTAAAATGAATGTTACATGAGAACAATTGCTTGATTCGGAATACTGAGACAAGGACATTTGGAAAAGTTTCTCAGAAATTGTAAACTGCTAAAATCCTTTCTCTTTTATGAACTGGTCAGTATTTTAAGTGGCCTGGAAGGTTTTGAAACTTTAGCACACTGGTAGATCAGCATGTTATTTAAAAGCACAATGAATTGCCCAGAATAATTTCTATTCAAGAGTGCTCTTTTGTTGAAATCATTAGCCAAGAGGCCCTTTGCTTCAAGTTTATATCAAAGCTCCCAAATGGAATTGCTACTCTGTAAATTAGTGCAATTCATCTCTTATTCTATATATTGACCTTGTGTCATCTGCAGCCCTACATTGGATCCATATTGTCTTTATCTGCTTCTGGACTGTGGAGAATCTAATCATTCGAGAACCTAAGGCCAACCAATCAGCACTGGGATTTCTTTCTGACTTGAATGACACATGGTAACAGTGGATGCAGTCAAACACATACCAAATTGAAGGGAGATAAAGTGGGATTAACCACTGAATTGCGAATGTGGAAAATCAGTTTCACAAACTACTGCTGATGTCCTATTTAACAATTATATAGGCTGAATATTGCAAATAGAGCTCCACACTCGTAGACGTAGTCTGGAGCAGAAATGTGAAGCTTGAAAGACTCCTACGGAATACATTCGGGCCAGTGCGGGGGGGGGAGGGGATGTGAAGAGTGCGAATGCATCTCCCATTGTCCCCCAAATAATTGTGAGGCGGCTCTGTGGCTCAAGCTCAACCCTCTTCCTTCCTCCCCACAGTGGGGACCCCATGCTGGCGCTCCAGCCTCACCCTCCCTCATCCCACCCCGTCACAAGATTGGAGTGCCAGAATAGGCTTCCTGCTGCGGGGGGAGGGAAGAAAAGGCCTCGAGCCTCACTGTGCAATCTGACTCATGGGGAATAAGCGCTCCCCCCTCCTCCGGATGGGGGAACAACAGAATCTGGCCAATGGAAACAGTGGGAGGCTGTGCTTGAGACTGGCACGGGTTGCAAAGGCAAGTAAGTGCCCCCACCCCTTCATGCCCAGACCCCCACACTCCTGCACATCCATGCCCCCTGCTGAGACCCCGCACCCCCAGCCTGCTCTTGCACCCTCACCCCCTTGTGCGCTCTGTCTCCTGCCCAGATCCTGCACCCCCATTCTTCTTGCTGGTAGCCCTGTCCTATACACTGAACCCCCCATATGTGTCCCAACCCTAGAGCCTAGGAGGGTCCACAAAATCCACTAAAGAGTAAATTTGGAGTTGGTCCCGCTTTGGGCAGGGGGTTGGACTTGATGAATTTCTGAGGTCTCTTCCAATCCTATGATTCTATGGGAATCCTGAACTTCAGTCCTCCCTCCCCCTACCCCGGTGAGGCTGAAGCACCAGAGGAATGAAGTGTCTCAGTTGGGAGTCACCTGAGTGAGGGTTTTGGGAAGGTTTTTTTGTTGTTGGGGTTTTTTTTTTGTTTTTTTTGTTTCTTGCTTGTGTGTTCCCCAACTGACTTTTCTATGGGTCAGTAGCCCCCGACCCAAAATAGGTTCCCCATCCCTGCCATAAAGGAAGAAAACACAGGAACCTTTTGTGTTGGCCATAAATTAATATTTTACTTGACTTAAAATGAAGTTTGATAAACGAACATGAGAAAGTTAAAGCTCTTAGTTTGTTTAATAATTTAAATTAATATGTCCTTTCTTACTGGTTAAATTAAACCATTCTCCCTAGCTGCAGCACTAGCAAATCGGCCTGGATGTAATTATGTAATTAATGGTGCGTTTCCATTTGCAACTGGTGGTCCATGGAAAAGTTTGCATTGAGACAGGTGGGCAATGGGCCAAAAAAATTGAGAGCCACTGTGTTAGGGAGATGGGAGAGCGCTGTGTTGGGGAGATGGGGGAAGCGAGGCTGGTGGCAGTGCAGCAGGGCCTGGGGAACAGTACCCTCCACCTGTAAGGAGCAGCCCAGGACTGGCTCCGCTGGCCAGCTCTGTATGCACTCACCTGGCAGTGGCCTGGCTGAGCAGGCAGAGGCAGCTGAGGGAGTGGGGGGCCACCATGATTCCAGCAGATAATTTCTATAAAACCTTTACGACTATATAAAAAGTTTAGTGTTATAACAAAATCATCTTACTGATCACAGTTTTCACTCCAATTTTTCATTAACCTCTCTTATGCACACTCGCTGCATGACTATTTTGAACTCCTTTATATTTGAAAAAATTGGGTGCACATTTACGAAAAAAAAAGCACTCCTCACACAGAAATTCCTGCGTACAGGCCTGACACTGACGTCAAATCTGAAATTTGTCTGGCTCATTAGTTTAGGAACATGAGGCAACATGGCTAACAGCGGGGCGGCCACCCCACGCCCCGCGCTTCAAGAAGCCTCGCGCATGCGCCATGGCGCCATCGTGCATGCGCCGTGTCAAATGGGGAGGCCCCACAAAATTGTGCTGCCCTGGGCCCTGCAAAATTGTCATCTGCCCCGGCTAACAGTAAATAGAAACTGTCTAACAAACAAGAATGAGAGGGAGGCAATTCAAGAGTTTTTCAAACTGTGGATTATGCCTTCTGGAAGGAGCCGGGAGGTGGGGGGGAGGGAGACAAGATTATCAGGGGATGGGGTATGTCGGAAGAACATTCACACATCCCTGCTACTTTCTGTGGAGCTGGCCAAGGTAACACCTCTCAGCAGGCAGGAGTAGTGGCAGCAGCTGGTACACACTGGAAGGTGGCAGAGGGAGGGATTGGAGATGGTGCCCTCTCTTTGCCCATCCCTGCAGTGTTACTGCCCTGCTCTCTGCACCTCCCACTCTACTCCACACACAGGGTGACCTGATAGCAAGTGTGAAAAATTGGGATCTTTTTGTGGAAGAGGGGTAGTATTGTTGCCTCTATAAAATGAAGCCCCTAACATTGGGACAACTGGTCAACCTATGCACACGCCTTGGATGCTGAGCTGGTAGCAACAGGCAGTGGTGTAAGGTGTGGACAGGAGCAGTATGAAACAAGCAGCTGGAGCCAGCAAGCAGTCACCATGTGCAGACTGGTAAGGATTTCGGCCAGCTGAGGCGAGCTGTGAGACACTACAAGAGGGACAGAATTCTAGATGAGAGCAGTAGGGCTGGAGGGAGCTGAGAATGGAGTTCAGGGATAGGGCATGGGAGGAAATGGGAGAGGAGAAAGAGGGAGTCATGCCTGTGACAGGAATCTCCAAAGGTGGACACACTGTGAACGCATGCGCACACACACACACGGACCCTCTGCTCTCACTTACACTCAAAGCATAAAATAAGGCAGTATGGTATACTCTGTACCAGCACCCCCTGGAGTGTGTGACTGTGGCAGATGGTCAAACTCTATACCAAGAACTAAACACAAAGAAACTGGTATTCATTAATAAGAGTTGCTTAATGCTCTCCTCTCTCTTACTAGCAGGATTATTTGTCTGGCCTTCACTCATTTCTCAAATCCCTCTGAGGTCAATTCCTGTAAACTTTTTTTCATGAGTTTCAGTATATTTGGTATTTTCCTTAGAGCCCCAGAGCTCTTGGGATCATGATGAATATCAGCTTGCATTTTGATAAAAGCAAACTAAAAAGTAAACTTCACAGTTGCAGAGAAAATACAGAGAACGTGACCCCTAAAGGCCCAAAAACACGGCTCTAAAATGTATAGGTTTTAAAACACTTTTTTTTCCAGACAATTTCATATTTTGGGTTCTGGCTTGTGATTTTTGAACATTTGGAGTAGCAATACTGAAATTATCATGTTTAGAGTGAAATTATGATGCTGGGGTGTGCCTCATTCATTCTTTTCAGCACATTCAGTAACTCCAGAGAGTATAAGAACAAAGTTGGAAGTTTCTCCTTGGTTAATGGTAAGGATTATAGTGTTCACTAGTGTCCCTGTAAATAGAAAATACCTTCTTTGCCTCACTGAAAAGGCATTTCAGATACAGCCCCATTCTTGAACACTGAGGCATGTGTTATATTCTCACATGAATAGTACCATATGCTTCCATGGGACTCAAGTGAATAAAATTTAGCATGTACATACATATTTGTAGGACTGGAGCCTAAGATTTTAGAAAGTCCCTTAGAAGTCTGAAACACACCTATATTTCCTGTATTGCCTCTGTAAACAGATTATAAAAGATAGCTCATATATGTTGGAATAGATATAAAAAAGGGATAAAGTTCTTTATATATGTTAGAACAGAGATTAAAAGGGGGATAAAGTTCACCATTAGTCTTGAAAAACCTGTCACAGGATTACATGGATTTGATAAGTTAGGAGAAATTTAGGATAGACAATGCCCATCATATTAGAATAAGGCATGCTAACCACAAGTAATAATCTATTCAGTTAGCTGAGCTCCCCTTTCTCTTCAAATTATCCAGTGAGTTTAACTAACACTGTTTGAAATTGTTTAGATAGAAATACACTTGCAAATACCATTAATCAATTATTCCAAGTATTTCTTACAACTGCTTTGAGTATTCAGTATTATTAGTATTTTGCTATTTACACAGTGTGAAGTCACCCCTCACATGATTGTTACTGTTCAGTGACTAAAACAAAGCTTTCAAAATGGCCACAGAAAAACCCTACTGTGAACATTCATGCAACTACGTATTTGCCTGAAGTGTTCTGCAGGGTATTTACACAAGTATTTTTGACAGTTTCCCCAGACTTGAAAAGAAAAACCCATAGGTGCAAATAAATTGCATCAAAGTAAAATCCAAAATGAAACTAATTTCTGGTATTCTCACAGAGCAAGTTCCTTTAAAACTTGTCCCCTTCCCCCCCGATTTAGCATTCATCCTGACTTGTTTATAAATAACAATGCTGCCTTTACCACACAACCTTCTCCCCTGTTTTGAAGCCTAGTTACACAGTGGCCTTATAGTGATTACTGCCTGGAGAATAAGGTTGAAGAATGGAAATGCTAAAGAAAGGGAAAAGGTTATGTCTCCGGTTTAAAGGAAAAGTACTCTGTAGTGCAAATTACAACTGTAATTAGAAAAGTTAAATCATTTTGATAGCTTGATTTTGTGATGATCTAGGAAAGGTCTCACCACTGGAAAATTACTAAGTGTAGGTGACTGTACTTGAAATTTAATAGACAATTAGTCTTGCAATATATCTACTCAGAGAATGAAGCCTGCCTCAACTCATGCTGACATTTTACTAATGATTCAGACAAGACTTCCTGCTGGAAAGCAGAAAGGTATTTTGCTGTGCGGCAAATAGGAAATAAGCTCTTCTGTCAGTAGAATATCTTAGTTTTATTTTCAATTTAATGTTACCTTAATATTAAAATAGTTTAAAACTTTAAGTGATACTAAAAATCTAACATGGCAAAACTGCAATCTCCCTTAAAAGTTTTGATTACATTTGTGTTGGGGTAGGGTATGAAGGAGCTGCCTAGTAACAAGACTAGCACCTATTCCCAGTTTATAATTCTTCTGTGAAGTTCACAAATGGGAAAAGAGATGGACTTTTAATTCTAATGAACAAAGAATTCATGGAAAGTGGGGGATGGAGTTTTTTTGAGAGTGGTGTAGATTGAGGGTTCCCCCCCCTTGTCTTTTTATATTAAGAAACACATGACTTGCCCACCCTAGGAACCACTCTTGTGACTTAATAACCAGAGAAATAATGGCATCACCACGGCCTGAAAGCTCATCAGTGAACAGGGAAAGGATTCTAGTCAAATGCTTTAAAACATTTGGTTTTTGATAGATATTACAAACCTCTAGTTTCCAAAACTTGAAAGGATTGTTGCCTGTAAAAAATATTTACCCACTAAGTTGTGAGAATGCTCCCTATACACATAGTAGGCAATTCCTAGAAAAAAATGTAAAAATAACCAAACGAACTTTCAAGCACAAAAATAATGCCCAAGCATTGCAGAACTAAGTATTAAGAGCACACTAAGAATTTCCCTAGTTCAGCTGTGAGTAGCTAATTGTTACCACTAGATGCCTATTTTTAAGTAACCTAAGGAGAATTCATCTTATCTTATCCCTACACCCTAAGCCACTGCTCCTTGCTGCAGTCTTGGAATCCAGTGGCAAAAGCAGTCCCTGCCAGCCACCCCAGTTGCCTGCCATTTTGGTAGATGCTACCACTCCTTGTGTGTGTATGTAAGACTGCTCCAAGAACATTAAAGATTATTTCCCTTTCCAAATGTAAATGTCCAGTGGTTTGAAATCTTTGCTTTTAGTAAGCAAATACAGTTACTAACAAAACAAATGTGCCCTAGATTCTAGCATTTTTCAGGACTGCAAGGCCAAACTCTAATATCCAAGAAGAGGAAATTTCAAATACAACCACCACATCAATTAAAGTGTCATTGTGATAAGCCATAATTAGGAATCAAGTGGCTGATTGCTAGAACTTCATGATGGAACTATCATAACTTGGCTTTAAAATAAAATAAATATATATCCATATCCTGAAGTTTCCCCAACCTAGGACTTAGTCCCAACACTGCAATTTCGATTTCCCTTTCTCAAGGGTGTCATGAGGGAGTTCTGTCTGAAGTAAATTAAAAAGCGTCCATAAAAAAGTGGTAATTACTCTCCCTGTTATTGAATTTGAATGCTACCTCTGGCCCCATTTAGCCTCTTCTGCTGTGAAGTCACATATAGGATTATGACAGGATTACCATGACAAGACTGATGTCACAAATGCAGCAATATGACTTGTACACAGGCTTCAGTAGAACAAAAGCTGGGAGGCAGCAATGTTCTTGTTCAAACACATCTTCAGTAATTAGCAAATGTGACAACAGAAGGAAATAGCAAAAGGTACAGAAGGTTGTACTTTACAGTCTCACAGGTTTATGTTTCTTCTACTATGAACATGTCACTGTACTGAAAGAATTAATGTGTTAGACCAGAGTATTTCAGGTCTGTCCATGTATGGTAAGTCAGCCATTTTACTCTTGACCTACTTTACAGCAACAACACGGTAGTTTGCCACAGCATATTCTCCAACTGCAGCCAAAAGAAATTGTGAAATTATACATTAAAGAAGTGCAGTGTCAAAGCAACTGATGTTAATTATACCCTACAATTCCTATGTAGAGGAAATTAAGCACCATTACTGCTAACTTTTAATACAACATTTACTGTCTAAGTTTGACTTGCTTTTCCAGCCTTTGAAAGCCACTGAATTAACATCCTGCTTCCCAATGTTCACTTTATGCCACATTGGAATGTAAATGTAGAACACATGTAAAAATAACTTGTATTACCCCAAGAAATGATGTAAATAAACATTCCTTTTTAATCAAAATATTTATCTACAGTCTATACATATTCCACACATTAAAAACATCTTTAAAGTTCAGTCAAATGGCAGCTTTTGCCATATATGCAAAATCAATCAAGGTACATATGAAACTGCTTTGAAAAAAAGCCAGTGTGCCACTTTATTTATGAGTATTCAGCAGTAAATTCAACAAAGATGTGCAAAAATAGAAGCAGTATCACCTTGTGCAGAACAGCTTGTTATGCAATAAAACTAAGATGACCTCAGATTTTAAATACATACATACTCAAGGTGTAAAAAAAATAATACCTCAGTTCTATGTTCAGCACTATCTGCTTAATACAGCAGCAAATGTTTACTAACCATGTCAGGGAAACAATCAGCTCTAGGAGCAAACTTGCTTCTTTCCAGCTTGCAGATCAGCAGAGTAGCTTTAAGTTCCCTGAGCAGTACCCCCTTGCAGGTTCTCTGTCTCTAAATTATGGGTCAAGTTACACCTGCATAGTTTCACTGAAAATGAGGGCAGTTTTAAAACTACCATTTAACTTTTAAAATTGCTAGTGGTGATACATTACCCAAAACAGCTTTTTTTTTTTAACATCCCAGAGGTATATGGTACTGGGAGTTAAAGATGCTTTTTTCTACTTGTTAAAGCAGCCAAACTGATATGTAATCATGGAGGTTAAGTGTGGAACCACACATAGTAACTTTTTGCTGTGAAACTGCACTGTAAGCAGGTTATTTACAAACTAGGTCAGGCTACATGAGAGAATGTGCCACTTCTGAAAAGAACCTTTAGCAAGTTGAGGCATATCAAAGCATCTAGGAAATTCCCTATAAAAATCAATATTTAAAAAGCAACAGATTTTTAAATTACTGCCTACCATTAAGGCCTATAATTCCCTCTTGAAGTTACTTAACTGTGAGTCTTATTCAAAGACCTCTAAGTCTTGGCTCAAATACTCAAGAGTATTCAGCTCTGTGATAAAAAGGAGACAGGAAAAGTAATTGTTTATTAGTATTCCTCTGGCCACTAAACTGCAGCACTGACAGGTGAAAAATACATAATGCAACTGTCTACAAAAAGATGGCTAGAAGGTAGAAACTGAAAAAAGGAGTGTGGAACTATACACAAGGTGGGGGAGGCAGGGTAGGAAGGAACAGAGGGTGCATAAAACTCAAACATTTATGTACCCTTGTAACACTAAGGCACTTTTGCAAGGATATGCAATAGAAATCTACCTTGATAGACCTAGTAGATTCTAAACCGTTGAAATATTAAAGCCATGCAAAATAGTTTAACATTTAAGCTTTTATGTACAGTGAAACTCTACTCAAATGAAAAACATTTTAATACTCAACATGCAGGGTCTAATAGGTTAGCTAATCATGCAAGCCAGCCTTGGGCAGGCTCTACTCACAGGTCTATTGGTATGTTTGTGTTACTGCAACTTAAGCCTGGACTGTTACAAAGGAATATGAAGGTGCCATTTTAAGAGGTAGTTAACCTGTAACATGTTATGTTTGCACATACATTTTAAACTTTTAATCATGGCCTCTTGTAACATAGGTTAACTCAAAGCCCTCCAATATTAAAGCTTCCTATACCATTACTACTGCTCGTGTAGATATTTTCAACACAGAAAAGGACAGTTGCTTTGGATGTAATATACTGAATTCCAGTGGGAGAAAAACATCAACTTCTCATAAAGACATGAATTACTAATTGTAGCTACAGCTCCATGTTATAAATGAAGCCACCCTGCCCAAAAAGGATTAAAATGTTTATCCATCTGAGGCAGTATTCTCATTCTAAGAAATGTCAGGTCAGCTTCACACAGCTGGAATACTTGTTTGCAAAGCTATGCTTAACTTACCACAGAGACAAAGATCATATCTACAGTCTGATCATGCCTGCATAATTTGCATAATTAATGTCATAAAGCAAGCTATGTAGCTTGCTTTTCCTCAGATCTTACTTGCTAGCTAATGAACAAAAGACTGTTTACAGAAGCATAAGTTCCATTTGCTTCTCTGTGGTGCAGAGAGTGTTTCAGACAAGTATTTTATTTTTTACCTTAAAAGTCACAGGAATCCATCTGCAACATTTATATTGCCTGGTCTATTCAGAGGTACTATTGCTATACACATAAGTGGAATATAAGTTTGTCAGTGAAATGAATAAGCATCTTTCCAAATTGCAAACATTCTTAAAATGAGTACAATTTGTGCATGTTTCAGGGATGTAAAATTAAAAATTAACAGCAGCATTTTAAAGCCTCTCTCCAACCTAGAAGCTGACACTTGCATCTAACAATGGCAGTTAAAATCTATTGCTTTGCCAATAACCTGGATTTTCCTCAATTAAGTTACAAGTAAAATCATGCTTGCACAGGATCAGTTAATCAAGTGTTAAAGGTACCAGTTCTGAAGCAGTAGCCACCATTGGGGGGTACTGCTATCGCAAACTAGCCACATCTCCAGCCAAATAGCCACATGTGGCTCATGGCTAGTGTTAGACACCACTGTTTTAAAGCAATTGTCAAGTTTTATCATCCAAACGTACATGCTGAGCGTCCAAGAGAGGAAAGAGTTGTGTTCTGCCTCACTACTGAGCAACAGTCTATTGAACCAGTTCTCCACTTACATCATCCAACAGGAAGGCCTAGATTTGGGCTGTTGGCCCTTCCTTGGAATTACTAAACTATGGCTAAAATATTGATTGAACTGATGACTACATGCAAATTAAAATCTCAGCTATTAGCAAGTTTCCAATTAGTCTCAACCTTCTTTTGACAGCAAGTTATTTACATCAGACTACTATTCCGCCATGCACTTGTTTATCAGTTACAGCTTTAGGTAAGGAGTGTGACATTACTGGAAGAGACTTAAAGTTGTGTAGGCATTTTATTTAATGTTCATGAAATGTAATGCATGCATTAGATCATGGACCTGAAAATCATTTTAATCAATATCAGTAAAGTAGCATAAAATGTAAGTGTACCTAACCCTTGTAACTAATTTTTGCCTTTAGAGGGCTGCTACATTGAACTAGCTAGCCATCTGTTAACTTGGAATACACTTTTCAAAATGGGCATGTTAATTTAGTTTGTCATCTTTTTTAAAACTGGGAAAGAAAGTCACCACATACCTTTAGTTTGCTGATTCCCATCTTACTGGTTTATAAAGTCTTGCTTGCATCTGAAGTGAAAGGCAACCAACCTTTCTGCCAATTGGTTATAACCTGCTCTTAAGGCTATAGGACATCTGTCTCAGGAACAGCTAATAGAGCAGGGAATCCATCAGAGGGACTGAACTTTTTTCAAAGGAAGATCAATATGAATGCTTAAGTTTGCTATATCCTCACTTCATCAGGAAACCATGTAAACTTTAATCCTCTGGATTTATTCGAGTCATCTTTGGTGGATATTTTCCCCTTTTCCTCATATCCTGGAATTAGTGGCCCTCAAGTTATTTCCGTATTATGACTGATTTTAAAAAGCTATTAGTGACATGTTAAAACACTGTGTTTCCCTACACTTGCCAAATGTTTGTGCACAAGTAATCTTCATTATCCATGGCTGTATCAAATGTTTTCCAACAGTCGTGTGCCACTGATGTTCATATCCTTTAGAGTGCAGTACCTATTTGACTTCTACTGGCAGGATAAATAGTTTGCCTGATCCTATATAATCACGACAACCAAGATTAATTAAAATGCCAAGATAGGAAACAATTTATTATAGAGAGAAGAAAAATTTCTCATCCAAAATATAGAAATCTGTACAACTTTGCCACAATCAATATACATGAACTGTACAAATTTACACCAGTTCATAATTTATGAAATAAAAGATGACTAACAAAGTTCACAAAATAGATGGTGGTTTGTGGAAAGACTTTTACCCAATTACATACAAGGAAATTACAAACCAGACCTCCACTTTCTAAAAATAAGAAGTTTACTCAGTCTTAGAAAACTACAAGCTAGCAATGTACAGACAGCTGGCTGGTGCTAACACCACAGTTCAGACAGTGTCTTTATATGGTCTTTTTAAAGCCTGTTGCCATGGCAGATTCTGGTCACTTGTTTTTTCAAGGCCAATACACAATATGAAGATCTGACCATTTTCCCAGGTCATGCTTACCAGTTGTTTTATGTACATTTATACATACTGTAAGTGCTAGGTAAAAGTTTGAGAAAATTTCCAGTACTATCATGTTTATAACAAGTGTTATTCTTGAGCTGCCAAAAGTGTAACAATTTGTAAATGTAATAGTGCAAATTCTCTGCAAGACCAACTGCAGAGAGCAAGTTTATAAATAGAGATTTGGATTGAAATAATTTGTGTAAAATTAAGATGTCTGGGAGAAACTGAAACCTTCCTAGACTTCCTCACTCCCTAGCAAATGAAGTGATCATTCTGACACTCAGGCTATTAAATCACTGAAAAGGTACTGTCCAAACTACGGCACTGTCACTTGAAAGTTTACCATTACTGTGTGCCAGATCTTCACAGCTGTGACATGGTTTAAATTCCATAATCCATCCCCAGAGGAGCCCACCCAAAGTAAAAAACAATTTTATCCATCCATTTTAAGGTGATCCATCCATAGACTATATCTTAACCTGATACAGTCATCATAGTGTAGTTTTTGGAAGGGCTTGTTCTGCCCAAGAGAAGTTCCTCCTTACAGCTTATTCTGCTGTCTACCATTTGCATGTTGGTGTTATTTTGGCTACCTCCTGTTGGTGCAGCTTCATACAGCACACAGATTGAGCCATCCTCTCCGATGCGATAGGAGACTTCATACGGGTCAACCCACAGTGTGAGTTCACTTGGAAGAAGCCGGAACAGTTCCTGACTGCTCAGTCCAATCCGCTGTGCCGCTTGTCCAATCAGAGGATCCATTTTATGGTTGATCCGGATGCAACGGTAACCTGATCCCTTGCATGGCTTTTCTGGGAACCAGTGATGTTTATAATGTTCTACAGAATAAGAAAAAAGATTGTGCTGCTTAGCTCTAGACAGTGTCAGAAAGGTGTACTATGACTTCATATTCTCCAGGTTCTCCCCCTTCCCCATTTCACACTTAAAGTAAAAAGATTTGATTTTTTCAGCTCAATAAAGAACTAACATTGTCAAAACGTCTAACATTACTATAAAATGTCAAACCTGAAAGTGAAAAACCAAAATAAAATACTAAATAGACTGGGAGATAGTTTACACTACTAAGAGTTCATGGGGCAAGTATTTTTCATGGGTTAATGGCAAGTGAGTCATTGCTTTTGTACAACTTAAAAGTTATTCTAATACTCCATGTAATGTGCATCAATAATATAAGTACAAGTATTATATTGCAAAGACATATCAACTTGATTATATATAAAGCAATAAAGTTTTATGGGCTTCAGTTAGCTCAGATTTATTAACATTCTTAACTTTTGGAAGAAATATACATTTAAGTAGAAACTTGAAAAACATCAGCGTTTTTCCCCCCTTTGCAAGTACTGGGAAAAGCAGACTGGCCACATTTTATTGGCAATTTTTGTAAAAAATGAAATATATGTCTGAATGTCCATCTTACTACATCCTCTCTATTTCTATATTGCTTAAAAGTTTACATTCTGATACCGCTACTCACCAACAAGTATCTGGGTAAGGCCACCAAAGTGTAACCAGGAGTATCAGAAATTGGCCCTTACACCAGAAGGGGGAAATCATCCTCATTTCCTTATGTTTGTGTACTAGGTGCTATACAAAGGATCGGCAAACTGACTCACGAGCCTTTGTATGGTACCACAGAAACCATTCTATGGTGCAGTTTGACAAATAAGTCTTGAAGGAACCTCTCATTTCTGTAATTTTTAGGGTATAAAAAATGAAACACTTAACACTTGAAACTGGATGGGGTTTGGTGTTTTCAGCTCCTCACAAAATCCTAATTGCTTTGGGAGCATCTGTGTTTCTCTGTGTCCAAGCAGTTTTTCATAAACTTAAGATGCTTCATAGACTCTCAGACTTTAAGGTCAGAAGGGACCATTATGATCCTCTAGTCTGATCCCCTGCACAGTGCAGGCCACAAAATCTCACCCACCCCTCCTAGAATAATCAGTTTAACCACTCTTCCCCCTCCCACCACCACCTTTGTAAGCAGCCAGGGAAGGGCCGTGGCTTCCCTTACTTAAGAACTAGGTCACTGGATACACTACTAGCAACCCGAGCCCAGGATACGCGCGGTTCGTTGACTACGCCATCACAGGGCGGCTTTTTAAAAGCCATTCCCGTGTGGGACGGAGCCCCGCGTTGCAGGACAGTGCGGCGCTCCCGAGCGCTCGTTTCTTCCCGCAAGCCAGACACTCTCACTCGGCAGGGCCTTTGTCTCGCTACAGAGGTAGATTCAAGGCCCGGCTTTAGGAACCGGAAAGCGGCGGCGGGCAAGGGCGGGACGGGCGGCCGCGCTACCGTCCCGGGGGAAGAGGCAAGTCGAGCAACTGGGGCTTGTCAAACACTCGGGGGCAAACGGAGCTTGGTGGGTGGGGAATAAAGGGGATCCCGGGTCCCCCCTCCCAACAGCTGAGGTGGGGGAAGGGACCCAGTGTGGGGCGCTCCCAAGGGACGCGCACTGCGCCCAACAGCGGAGACCGGGCACCACGCACGTCTATCATCTGGGGGAGGGGAGGGACGACTCCGCAGCGCCCGCTCGGGGCGGGGGGAGATGGCTCCCTGCGGGCCAGGGCAGCCGCGCGGCGCCGCCCCTCACCTGCCAGCAGCTCCTGCAGGCTCTGGCTGAAGGTCTGCAGCTGCCGCTCGTTCATCAGCCCCTTGGTCCGGAGGAACTTGGAGATGAAGGCCACGGCCGCGGCGATCTCGCGTATCATGCTGGCCCGGGTGTACAGGGCGGGATGCATGGGGGCGGCTGGCGCGGCGCTAAGGCGGGGACGAGAGAGCAGCGCGCCCCAGCTCACATCCCGGGAAGCGGCGGCGGCGGCCTCCTCCTCCGACAAGGGGGCGGCAGCGGCACCAACAGTGACAGAAGGAAAACAGCGACCATCTCCCGCTGCAACAGACAAGAAACGCCGCCTCCGTGCGCCGCCTCTTATAGCCGTCCTGATACGGAAATGGCGTCGGAGATGGGCGGAGCCTGCAATCCGCAGCCGCCAATCCCGCGATCGCACCATTGTGACGCATAGTTCGCGAGGGCGGGGGCCGGGGAGGGGTGACGTCATCTGACTGTAAACAAATACAGCCTGGGAGCTGAGTGGCGCTGGGAGGCGGCAGCTGCCTGGGAACAGAGCGTCTGGCGCAGAGAGCAGGGGGAGGGGCAGGTCCAATAGACACACATCTATAAGCTACAGCTCAATAAAGGAGAGGCTTAGACACGTCAGGACTTGTACCTTGAGCTTAGGGATTGTGAAGAGCCCCTGCGTCTCAGCATGCACACTAGTGTCTTCTCTATACATGTATACAAAGTGAGAGCTATTCCCACAAACAGGACTACTATCTACAGGGAGGCTTGTTGCTATCGAGTATCAATCTATTTACAAAAAAAAAATCATCTACTGGATAATGTATTATTCATACACAGAGAGTTCAATATCTGTATATAGCTCTGTAGCTAGAGAAAAAAATGATGTACCCACATATCAAGATAGATTTAGTGCCTGCATGCAGAAATATATCAGCACATATAGAAAATACATGTGTAGATAGAAACAATCTTATATACGCACACACGGAGATACACTTGCTAACACATATGCAATCTGTATATAGGTCTCAGTTTTCACATTTACATTTAGCAATGGAAATACCTACCCAGACAATATAGATTCAATATATATGTACTCACAAAGATGTTTGCATGTATACAGATAATTTATATGTATGTAGAGAGAGAATTATCTATTTGCATGGAAGCATAAGCATATCTCAAGTTGCCAGGCATTCAGTTTTCTCTCACACACACACTCTCCCTCTCTCTCAAGTTGCCAACTTCCTGCTCCTGTCCAGAGCCTTCTCCCACACCCCAATACCTCATACCGAGCTGTACCCCAGAGCCTGCACATCCAACCAGAGCACCCACCCCCTCCCACACTTCAACCCCCCGCCTCAGCCCAGTGAAAGTGAGTGCGGGTGGCAGAAAGGGAGAGAGAGCACAGGACAAGGCCTGGGAGAAGGGCTGGGCCCTTGATAGAGAGGCAGAACAAGGGGGCAGATAGGAGAGTTCAGTTCTGAGTGAGTAGAAAATTGGCAGTCCTAATACACACAACACTCTTGAACTCTGGTCATGTTTATTGGTTGTCTGTTCCTGTGCTTTGATTCTTAGTAAAAGCAGGTGTGGCATTTATAATAAACATTGTGTGCACAAGTACTGTATAAAGCAGTGTAAATTAGTTTGGGTGTAAGACTGAAGATGGCTCTGTGAGATCCTATAATGTTTAGAAAAATTTGGATGAAAAAGTGAGCTATCTTGTAAGTATTTGTTCTAAGACTGGTAATAATTGAAGTTACAGAATTTATGCCTATATGTGTGTTTTATATGATGTTTATGATCAGAGTTAAGGCTGCCCATTGTTTTTTTAGGGTGAAATAAGAGAGATGCTGGTTGTGAGTGGTAAAAGAGAAGCAGTTGTTATAGAAAGAGGAACTGGTTAGGGTATAGATAAATGACTTAAATGTTTCTTTTGTGCTTTTTCCAGTTTTTGCTGGAGGACTATGCAGTCTAGCAACTTGAAACCAAAATTACTTTTTTTGTTTGGAGATTTCTCAGCTTTTTAAATAAACATGTCCGAGTGCCAATATTTACTCACACTGATAGCTGTTAAGGTTTATATAGATTATCTCTGATGATTTTCTTGCAGAGCCCCAACAAACTCCCATTCCAGTGTCCCCTACCGCTCCTCTTCTGGTCCCTGCAGAAATACATTCTTCCTCAGGTCCCCTCTTCTCTACCCCCATTTCTGAATTATTATTTAATAGAGAGTAGAAGCATTTCCAAGCACCTAGGACTCCTGTGCAGGACCCAGAACCCCATGGTACAAACAGAAATGAAAATGATGGTTCCTTGCCCCAACGAGTTTATAATCTGTACAAGAAAAGAGACAATTAATGGAAATGGGTAAACAAAAGAGTACAGTGAAAAAACGAGACGATACTGGTCAGCATTAGAGGCAGTGGGCTCAGCACACCAACATAACAATTGTCAATTTTTTGTAGGCATCATGGCAAACGAGAGTTTCCTGGAAATATTTAAAGGAGGATAATGAGGTGATTGTACATTGTTAAAAGGGAGTTTCTCCTAAGCGAGTAGGGCAGCTCACAGGATAGCACAAAGATGCTTTTTTGAAAGTTTAACTGGTGAACGACAGTGGTTGGCATCATTCGCCAGCCAGAGATGGGAGTCAACATTTTTGTGTTGTATCACCCGGAGCAACCTTACTTCCAGACATTAATATTTCACTATGATATGCTTTTCACTTATCCGGGTTACCAGCAGTACCCCGTGCTTCCATGCCCCTTTTTTTAAACAAGGGAGATTGTCGATGTTTAGTCACATTTAGAATGACCCAGGTTGGATAAGGACCTGGAGCATGTAATGCCTTCTTCCTTCCTGGGGCAGAGAGGAGGAGTTCAATGAGGGAGAACAATTTCAAATGGCCCTCCAACTTGCCAGAGATGGCAGTGTTGTTGAGATCAGAAGATTTGTTACGTTTTGGGTACATAGTTTAGTTTGCTTGCTGGCATTTAAGTTTTAAGGTCCCTAATGAATTGCAGTTACTGCCTTTATTACTTATATCAAGTGTATTGCCAAGTAGTCAATAATCATGAGTCAGCTCTCCTTCCGCCCACCCTCAAAATATGAGATTATCTTAAAAAGCATTTTTTTTTTCAGAAAGAATGTGGATTTTTTTTTTGTTTTGTTTTTCTTTGGGTGCACTTGGGACATACTTTTAAGCTTTTTTTTTTTTATGCCTGTGAGGACTAGAAACCTCCCCTTTTTAATAACAGCAATTTTTGGCATAGAAGTTGCCCATATTTATCCCCCTCCATCCAAGACATTATGAACTTCATGCTGTTTCTACCATATCTAATATTTTTAAAAACAGACTTACATAGAGTCTTGTTATGGACCTGGAGTCTTTAGAGTAATGCATGTTTGCTTAAGGAAACAAATAAGAGGCATGTATCATTTTTCTTACAAGAGATTTTTTTGTTTGGGAAATAATTTCTACCAGAATAAGGAAATACAGGGAAGTGCTATGGTGCTGCAGGTTTTATATAATATCTTGTTAAAACCTTTAGGAGTAGTGAATAATTAAGTATATTTTCACCAAAACAATGCAATCACAGTTGTGCCGATATTTTTAATGCATTTGTCACTGATCTACTAAAGAAACAGGAATTGAAAAATCATTGGTGATTGTTACTGAAAAATTGCATATATTCCTGAGATTGATGAAGTCCTCTTCTGAAATATATTGTGTGCTATGTGTAAGAAACAATATGTTAGCAATCCATTCTTATTATCGAAAAAGGTATTTTTAGTGTAGGTTGTATTACAACATTAGAGCTATTAATCATACTTTTTAAAACCTATGACAAGGTCCTATTTCCTTCAAAATAGAATCAATTGTTTTCTATGATATGTAAGATTTTTTGAGTTATCTTAATCCTTGTGTAACCACCACCAGGTGGATTTGAATCTGGGACCTCTGAAGCTTAGTGTAGCAGCCTCTGACTCATTGAGCTAAAAGCCAGCTGGCGCTCACCCATGCTTTGGAGGTCTCTGGTGCTTATCTGTTGCTGTGGTCTAGGTGCCACTGTGTGCAGGCTTCTTGCGCAAGAACTGTTTTGCGCAAAAGTTTTGCACAAAAGGTCTTGTGCACAGTGGTGGCCCGTCAATACAGGCAAACTAGGTGGTCGCCTAGGGCACCAAGATAAATGGCCATTGAGGGCTTTGGAGGTGGGGGCGCCGATCGCGCATTTCGCCTAGGGCACCAGTTGCCGGCAGCTTGTCTAGGGCCACTCCTGCTTGCGGAAGAGCGTGTCCACAGAGTCATGGGCTTTTGTGCAAGAGCATCCATGGCAGAGTGGACAGGCAACAGTGGTTTCTTGCACAAGAGAGCATCCACATTGCCTTCTTGTGCAAGAAGACTTATTCCTTGTGGGGAGAGGACTAACTCTTGTGCAAGAAGCCCTCTGTTCTGATACTTCACTGTACATTTACTTGCACAAGAATATGTCTGCAGTGTAGATGCACCACAAGTTTTTGCACAACAACAGCTGTTCTTGTGCACGAAGCCTACAGTGTAGACATAGCTTAGGTGTGTGGGTTATGTACTTCCCCTAGGTATGGAAGCACATTCTGAGCTTCAGTTGAGATCCTGGAAAAGCCCCCACTTGTAACTGCTACCAGGCAGATTTGAAGCTTAGGACTGCTGAAGCTTAGTATAGGAGCCTCTACCCTTTGAGCTAAATGCCAGCTTGCGCTCAACCTATGCTATAGAGGTTTCTTGCTCTTATCTGTTGCTGTGGTCAAGTTGCCACTGCATGAGACAATGAACCATGCTAAGAGTGTCTGTTACATTTGCTGTAGTGGGGAACATGTAATTGGCATCTCTGCAGTAAGGTGGTGATGAAGGATCTTAAGCTTGGGCTTCAGGCCTTTCTCTCAACCTAGTATCACACTATGAAATACAACACTGTTAGTCTCCAAAGTGCTGCAGGACAATTCATTGTTTTTTAACACTGTAATAGTTACTTGGTGTTTAGTTTATTTTTGAAAAACGGTTGATTGCTCTAACTCCCCCACATTCTCCCAATATGGAGATGTCTTGCTTACAATAGCATGTGATAGTCTAAGGCTATGTCTACACTACAAGTTTTTTCAGAAGAAAATATGCTAATAAGGGGCTCATTAGCATAAGTCACAACATCGTTAGCATATTTTCTGTCGTTTCTTTTTGCGCAAGGGGCTTTTGCACAAAAAGAAACAGTGTGGACGTTTCCTTTTTGCGCAAAAACCCTGTTTTATGCCTGTCTGGGAAGAAACATCCACACTGCTTCTTTTTGCGCAAAAACCCCTTGCACAAAAAGAAATGGCAGAAATATGCTAATGATGTGATGACTTATGCTAATGAGTCCCTCATTAGCATATTTGCTGCTGAAAAAACTCGTAGTGTAGACATAGCTTAAGAGAATTATCAAACTGAAAAATCCCAATCTCTAAAGTAGTGTGTCATGAAGCACCAGACATTGCAAATACTTATTCATAGGATAATCCAATGACCTCTAATAATGTAAAACACATCACTATGTTAACAGAATGGTGAATAGAAGGAATAGGAAATTTATGAGCTGCAAGAGAGAAGTTATCAGGACATGTTAAAACAGCTCTGAAAACTAATGCCATTAGATCAAGCTCATGAAATCACAGGAATATAAATTCTGCCAGCCTTATTTCAAACAGAGGAGTATTTTGCTCCATGAGTAATCATATGGGATATTTCTACTCTTGGAGGCAGAAGTATGGTTCCCAGCTTGAGGAGATATACTGATGCTAGCTCTCATTGAGGTAGGACCCTAAAACCAGAGTATAGCTATGGTACGTAGCTGCCTTCAGCATATGCCCAGGGTCTATCAGGAATGCACTTGGCGCAACTAGTCCATTGCATTGCTACTGTGCACTGTTTTAGTGCACCAGCTTGCTGAGAGCTAACATGAATATATCTCCTCAAGTTATAATCACATTCCCCGGGTCCAAATGTAGATCATAGAATCATAGAGCACTAGTACTAGAAGGGACCATTTAGAACATCATATCCAATCCCCTGCTCTCAAGGCAGGATCAAGCACCACCTTGATGGACCCACTGACTTCAAAGAGGCTACTTGTGAAGAGGGGACTGCTTACTCTGAGTAAGAATAGCAGAATCTGCCCCAGGGGGATTAAATTGAAGGTTTCTATGTTGTTTCCTTGCTTTCTGCATATGCTCAAGAATAGAGTGGTAGTGTCTACTAATGGCAGTTAAAAGCAGATTCTGAAAGAACTCTAGAAATGTGTTGTTGTAATGTAGATATATATTTCTAATGGAAAAATGGCAGATGTCTGGAGCACACATGGTATTTAGACCAAAATTATGTTTGCATTATTGAACTAACAAAAAAGGAGAGACTGGAAAGTAGAGTATGAGTGGCTTATTTTAAATCTTTGTCATGGAAAATAGAAGCTTGCGTGCAACAAATAGATAAATGTAACCATTATCATTCTTTTGCTTTCAACATGGCTTTTTGCTTATACTCAGTTATGAGCAAAACTAGGCAAGACAAGTACAGATAAAACATATTGTCAGCAACCACATCTTGCATGGTAGTATAAATTTATTATCAAGATCATTTTAAAGCCACATTACTGATTATTAAGACATCGTTAACCATTTGTTCTTGCACTCTTCAAATAGCATATCTTGACTCATAGATCTTTATTCTCAGATACTGTGAAACTCCATGTGGTGTAGCTGGGAAGATTGGGCGGGGAGGGGGGAGGGAAATGGCTTTGTGCTTCTTCCACAGTTGGCAGGTGTCTTTTTGGCTTCCAACATAACTTTAGAACAGGCCTGAGGATGATCTAAGATAACCCAGTTTGTCAGGCCTCATAGAGTCCTTAATATTGACTAAGGATTGCCAAAGCAGTGTGTTCCTGCTATGTCTATTCATGATGCAGCATGTTCCCTCATATCTGGGGTGATAAGGATGGGCAGACAGGGATGTGTTGAGGTCTAGGAGAACACTGTATTGCCCATTTAGAACATCTTTAAAGACTCTTTGTGGTGCTGAGTGGAACTCTGAGACAGGCCTGGGTAAAAAGTTTGGTCCTTACTGATTTCAGTTGTAGTTTTTTCTTAAGATAACACTCTACAATTGGTTCATAGATTGTAAGGAATCATTATAATAATTTAATTAATTTAATTTGATATTCTACATAACGGGATAGAACCTCACCAAGTAATTTCTGCTTCAAACCCATAACTTTTGTTTGAGCTCTAGCATATCTTTTAGAAAACCCATCTAATCTTGATAAATCAAGAATTCACTATATTTCTACATACCTTAATAAATTGGTTCAAAGTTTTTCATCCTTTCTATTTTGCAATATTTTAAAATATAATTTTCTGTCTTTGCCTCAAGGGTGTAAAAATATAAAATCAAAAGAACTGAACTTTACTAGCATCATTGGTTTCCAACATAACTTTAGAACGGGAAAATAAAGTTTTTCCTCTGTGCACTAAATATTGGGAACACAGTGTGCTAAAATCCACAACCCAGTAATCATGAGGACCCTGTAACTCATTTATATCTAAAAGGATATCATAAGGAAGAGGGAGAAAACTTGTTCATCTTGGCCTCTGAGGATAGAACAAGAAGCAATGGGCTTAAACTGCAGCAAGGGAGGTTTAGGTTGGACATTAGGAAAAAGTTCCTAACTGTCAGGGTAGTCAAACACTGGAATAAATTGCCCAGGGAGGTTGTGGAATCCCCATCTCTGGAGACATTTAAGAGTAGGTGTGACGAGGCGGCCCCCGCTCGTCCCTGGGGCGCCGCCGAACAGGCCTTGCTAGGGGTAAAGGGGGGGCCCTGCCGAGGCTGCGCGGCGTGCACGCGAGCCGCGCCGGGACAGGGACAGCTGACCGCCCCCCCCCCCGAAGTGGTAACGCCGTGTCCGTCGGCGCTGAGACAGCGGGGGGGCGGCATCCCCCCGCCGTGAGTGACAGGGGAGCCGGCCAATGGGGAAACCGGACGGGCGGTAAGGGGAACGCCCGCCCGGTGACGTAAGGGGACGCGCGCGCCCGGTGGGAGATTTAAAAATGGACTCCCTTCCGCTCAAGAGGGAGGGGAGGGAGGAGTTGGGCGGCAGCCACGCGCAGGCTGGTTGCCAAAGGGGTGGAGGTCTGGAGAAACCACCCCCCTTTTCTTGAGCCCAGACCCGACAGTCCTCTAGGCTGGGGAGCTAGCCCAGCGCCAAGTGCGGGCGTACGGACGCCCGGCCGCCAGCCTGACGGACGAACCCAAGGTGACCACCCCGAGGAGGGGGGCGGAAGGGCACCTGAGGAGGGGAAGGAAGTGGCCCAGGGCAGAGCTCATTGGAGCTGGCGGGCTGACGCGTTTCGGCAAGGAGCCCCGTCAGCCGGACCGGAGCTAAATATCTCCGTGTCCTTAGGGCCCTGGGCTGGGGCCCGTGAGTGAGGGCGGGCCCGGGCCCCCCTTTCCCTCCCCCTCTCCCACGGGAGGGGGAGAAGCGTTTGAGCTAGGAGCCGGCCGTGTGGCGTCATAAGGCACGGCCGACCACCAGAATCACTCCCGTGAAGGCGGGAAGACTGAACCCTGAGGGGGAACCAAGCCCACGCGGGGTGTGGGCATAGGACCCAGAAACGGGGCCGGGAAGGGCCCCCGTACAGTAGGTTAGATAAATGTCTATCAGGGATGGTCTAGACAGTATTTGGTCCTTCCATGGGGGCAGAGGACTGGACTCGATGACCTCTTGAGGTCCCTTCCAATCCTAGTATTCTATGATTCTATGATTTGTTTAACCAGCCTTCAGGGGTAGAATACCTCACTGTACCATGTTGTAATAAAGGCTAAACAAATACTTTCTGAAACTCCTTTGGATCTAGAAAAAAATTTCTTTTAAATTTTGTAGTGTGTCTAGGAAGTCCTTGAGCCAATCCTGCTGTGCTTGTGGATTTGGAGACCATGGCCTGATTTGCATAAGGTGGCTACTCAGTGCCTGATTTTCTAAGCACCCTTTGAAAATCAGCTCCCTTTAAAAGGTGCCCCAAGAAAAACACTCTAATATTGAGTCACTCTTGAAACTTTAAGTCCATGTGCACCAGAAAGAAGTATACAGAGCCCTAACTATCAAGACAGAGATGCCTAGCACATGTACACCTGCCTCCCAAAAATATGCCAAGTGTGCCCTATGACAAGTAAGGGATAAAGAACATGTGACGTAGGAGGAAAGTAACTGTGGATGTGTGTCTCCTTTCTCTCAATCCTGCAGATAGCAATTTTGTTGCTGGATAATTACCCCTGCACATGTTTTGCCCAGTACAGCATCTGTCCTTTAGAGGTGTTGGTGGGACATAGTGAGGATCCAAGGGAGTGCCCTCTCTCTTGGGAGCAATGCCTGATGATAGGTGGAACGATAGTAAGGGAACCCATGCCCACCCTACTCCACCAGATTCCAACCAGGACCCTGTTTGAAACCAATTACCTTACTGCAAGGTTCAGGTCTCCAGGGGTACATCTACACTGCACACTTATTTCAGAATAAACCATTTTGGAAGAAAAACTCCAAAATAGCTTATTTTGAAATAGCGCATCTACAGTGCAAGTGCCCATCAAAATAGCGCTGAGCTATTCTGAAATAGAGAATCCACACACATTGGAGCCTCAATTACATCTAAGGCCACCCGGAAGCACTTCAGCCAGGGCATCAGGACAGCAGTCACTTCTTGCAGCGGTTGCCTCAGGCTAGCTGAGGCTCGTGCTTAAAGGGACCCTCCCTCCCCCATATAGCCGTGTCTCAGGCTCCTCTCTTTTCCCTACCTCCTTCAGCGACAGCAAACATTCCACTGCCTGCTCTGCTTGTCCTTGTGGACATTACAGCACTCTAACCATGGAGCCGGATCTGCTTTAAAGAGTTGCCAGCCCCTGGAACTGATGCTGTACTTCCTGGTGCAGTTTTTGCAGTCTGCCCTCATGGCACTACAGGACCAGGACCCGTCGCTTCCTGTGGGGCATCTGCTCACTTCTCTCCACGTGCTGCTCATGCAGCACAGCCCCTCCTGCCTTCTCCTCCTCACTGCACACCACCACTTCTGGCATATGGACACCAGTTCTGACTGGTGGGACCAGATTGTCATGGAGTGGTGGGACGACCAGCAGTGGCTCCAAAATTTCCACATGCGGAAGGAGACCTCCCTGGAACTGTGTGAGTGACTCGCCTCTACCTTCAGGTGATAGGACACCCACATGCACACCAGCACATTTTTCCCAGACTGCACCATCAGGGTTGGGGACATGGACATGCGATGTGCATAGTGGGGGATGCTGCCTACCCCTTGATCCCCTGGCTTATGAAGCCCTACACTGGACACCTGGACCCCACAAAGGAATGTTTCAATGGCAGGCTCAGCAGGGCCCACATTGTGGTGGAGGGCACCTTTGAGCATCTGAAAGGGAGGTTCTGTTGCCTCCTCACCTGGCTGGACCTCAGTGAGCAGAATGCCCCCCAAGTGGTGTCAGCCTGCTGTGTGCTCCACAATATTTGTGAAAATAAGGAGGAGACGTTCCTGCCCATCTGGGGGAACGGCAGGAGGGCACAGAGGCTGAGCAGCTTGCCAGGGCCTTTGAACAGCCATGCATGGTTGCCACCTGGCAGGCCCATCAGGGGTTTTTTCGCATCCAAGAGGCCCTGAGGAAGAGTTTTACACAAGGACAGCTGTGAGACTCCCCTGGGCCACCCCACAAGAGGCCTCTGCATTGCCCCAGTGTGCCTTTCCTCAACCGCCCCTTTCCTCCCTTGTCCTCCCTTCCCCTGCCTTCCTCCCTTGTCCCCCTCTGATAAAATAAATCAGTCCTTTTGTTTTCAAAGAATAAACTGTTTTTTTAAATTTGTGGTAAATGTAACTGGGGAGGGACTGGGGAAAGAACCTGAGGGGGGAAGGAGAGAGGTAGAAGAAGGAGGAGGGAGGAGAAGAGGCTCAAGGATGTGTCTGGGAGTGGTGCCTACCTTGGTCAGTCCCACTGCCTCTTGTACAGGGCCCTTGGCAGCCAGGGGGGGAGCTGGGGGAGAAGCTGGAGGAGCAGGGGGAGAAGCCTGAGGAATGATGGAGGGCAGCTGCTGGACCACTCACTGGCAGTGACAATGCAAGCCACAGCAGCTGTGTATGCCGTGCACATGCTGCAGGCCTCTTGTGCCAGCTCCCACCAGGTGTTACGGTACAGCTCCTGGTCCGTTTCCCATCACTGGCCCTGCCAGTCCAGAGAGCAGGTATGTAGGCAGGCCACGTGTTCCTGCTCCAGGTCCTCACAGGCTTGTCTATGGTGGCAGCTCCCACGGCGTCGGGAGGCTGGAGTGGGAGGTGTTGCAGGTGCCTCACTCGTAGCTGGTCCAGCTGTGAAGAACAAAGAGAAGGGCAGTCATCCCAGGAGTCAGGGTGCCTGAAACCTATCCCACATCTCGGAGCTGACACCGAGAAGTCTCGGGTCAGGCGATGGTGATATGCTTGGAGCAAAGCCATCTGTGGTCCTCACAGGATGCCCCTTCCTGCAGGGGCATAGATATCCCCAGGAGAACCTTGCTACCCATGCTTCACAGGGACAAACAGGCATGGGAAGGTGCCAACCAGGCCGGGAGCCTGACAGAGTGGCTACCAGGGCATCTGTGGGAAGCCTGGAGGCCACTTATTTTGAAGTAACCACAATTGCCCTGTCTACACACACCCTATTTTGAAATAGCTATTTTGAAATATGCATTATTCCTTGTAAAATGAGTGTTACAGTATCCAGAGTAAGCCACCTGTTATTTTGAAATTATTTCAGAATAATAGGTTTGCTGTGTAGATGCTCACCTAATTATTTTGAAATAAAGTGAGTCATTTCGAAATAACGCTACTATGTAGACATGCTCTATTTGTCCAAATAAAGTGCCTGGGTCACTTCCTACCCACAGGCCTGCTTTGGACATCTTCTTGCTGTCAGCAGCTCAGAATCCCCTTTGATCCCCATGGTCAACTGGTTCCATGTGACGTAGTCAGCGTATTTGGCTTCAGCATTCTGGAATCTCAGCTGCTCCTCCACAGAAGCCTGAAGCACATATCTAGTCTTCTCCACAGCCTACCTCTACTCATATGAGCTGCTTCATTTTATGTGCTCCTTCCACCATCAGCATGCCCATATAGCCCAGGGCCAGCCCACAACATTTTGGCAACTGAGGCAGGGAGCTCAAATGACACCCCCACGCCTTCTTGCTTGGGCCAAAACTTTGAAAGGTCTCAATTCTGCCTGTTCTACTCCTCTCATGGTACTGCTCTGCTACCTACATATGCACCAGCAGCAGACACAATTTTCTACACTCTGGGTCCTAGTGGCGCCCCCCCCCCCCCAGTCTGGCACCTGAGGCGGCCACCTCAGGCCCTCTCATGGTAGGGCCAGCCCTGATGTAGCCTCATGTTAGCCCCTGAACTGCCTGTGCAGGAGGGCAAATGCTTTTGGATGTGTATTTTTTTCATTGTTTTCAGCTAAACACAGGAAACTGTCAAATTTTAATCCTAGATGTAAATGTTATGAGCAGGGGTGTATAAAAATTGGAGAGGCTTAGCATTTATCCCTTCTCTGCACATTTTTCACAATTCACACTCTCATTTTTGGTTGTAGGTATGGCACCCTTTCTTTTCCAAAGGGTTATAAATCTGATATTTTAATCTATTTCAGGCTGAAATTTAGCATACATGGTCTCAGCTCATAATTAAATTTTGCAACATTTAGCTGTTTTTTAATGACATTTAGCTAAGTAGAAGATGTTAAATTGAGACTGCACATATTTCCTTCCTCTGACTATGGATGTTCTTTCTGTTTGAAACTGCTTCTTTCATTAAAACATAAACAATATATATTTTGCAATATTTATACCTGGATTAGTAATTTAAAGATTTTTTTAAACCAATAGGGTATTCCACTGTATTCATTTTCAAACACTGAAAAATACTTATGTGAATGTGCAGTAACTTTTCAAATTAATGTGTTTTTATTATACATAGCATGTTACATGCTTATAATGAGTCCAGTCCAAATCCAAAACTTCCACTGAAATTGCTATAAGTTTTGAGTGTGGAATGATTGCATCATCAGAAATGTTACATGGCATTAAAATGGTCCCATGGACCAGTTTTGCAAACATTCACAAGTAGACAAGTAGTCCCACATATGTCTATGGACTATTCATGTAAAAAGAGATTGCAGGATCACAATGACCTCGCTATATGTAATCCAAGATGACAAATATTGTAATTCGCACTTGAGTACTTTTGTTCCTTTCTAAGAAAAACAATGTTATAAGTTCAGGTATCTGCTTTGATTTCTAAAACGTTTTTTATTCCTGTGGAAAGAGGAGGCAAAACAAGCACCTAATTTATTATGGTACCATTTCCCTCCCAGAAAAGGATGGTTATTCAGAATGTTAGTGCAAATGTTTTACATATGGCATGCCTGATAACACCAGAAATAGAAGAATGTAAATACAGACAGAAGCAATATTTTAACTCCATCTTACCAAGATTGAGGGGCAGGGGTTTCCTCTTTGATTCTGGAGAATGCAGGATGAGCACAAGTAAACATACTTATGATAAAGAATGAGAAAAAACACATCTTTTGCTTTCTTAGGTGTTCTCTGTTTACTAATTTTAAAAAGTTCAGCCATTTGATTTACCCCTGGTCTCTCCCCTCCCTCACCAAACAGGGACCACTTTTCTCAGTTTGTCTTTGATGTATTTACAGACAGAAGCAAACAAACAAACAAAAATCCAACCTGATATGTTATAAACACTAGAGAGAAGAAATGTGACTAGCTGTATGAGAGAGGTCACTTGGTTTTCATATGTAATGCTGGATACACATGCTCAGGAGCT
Organism: Pelodiscus sinensis; assembly: GCF_052426305.1. Lineage (NCBI taxonomy): Eukaryota > Metazoa > Chordata > Testudines > Trionychidae > Pelodiscus > Pelodiscus sinensis. The sequence continues at coordinate 81,195,907 of NC_143052.1, forward strand.
GCATAAGTGTTTCTTGTGGCAGGGAACAGGGTATTCTGCTTGGCAGGATCTAACATAAAAACAAAGGGTATGTCTACACTACCCCGCTAGTTCGAACTAGGGGGGTAATGTAGGCATACCGCACTTGCAAATGAAGCCGGGGATTTGAATTTCTCGGGCTTCATTTGCATAAGCGGGGAGCCGCCATTTTTAAAACCCTGCTGGTTCGAACCCCGTGCAGCGCGGCTACACGGGGCTTGAACTAGGTAGTTCGAACTAGGATTCCGAGGTGTACCAATAGTTTGGAATAGGAATCCTAGTTCGAACTACCTAGTTCGAGCCCCGTGTAGCCGCGCTGCACGGGGTTCGAACCAGCGGGGTTTTAAAAATGGCGGCTCCCCGCTTATGCAAATGAAGCCCGAGAAATTCAAATCCCCGGCTTCATTTGCAAGTGCGGTATGCCTACATTACCCTCCTAGTTCGAACTAGGGGGGTAGTGTAGACATACCCAAAGACAGTAAACTGCTCTCTTAAAACTAAGCAGCACATTAGTGTGAGAGCCTGAGCCTGCAGAGGATGATCCTAACATTTTAGTTAAATGTTCTGTGCTTGAACTTGGGTTTTTTTCCCTCTCCTTTAGAAACTGCAGGCAAGTATTTACAAAAATAGGAGGCATAATTTGATGTAAGGTCATTGTCACATTGGTAAAGATCAAATTATAAAAAGGAGTGTAACAACCAAGTGTCTCTTCAAGATATACATACAATGCCCTCGTAGCAGCATTCCTCATACATAACAACCCCCCTCGAACCCTGCAAGGAGCATTCCATGGGTTAGGGTCATTGCTGAGGGAGTGGGTAGAGAGTTGGGGATGGGAGATGGAGAGTCAAACCTTGTTTCTGTCCCCATATAACTTACTTAGAAGAAAAACAGCAGTCTAGATACGGATCTGTCGAAAATAAACCCTTTTTCGACAGATCCTGTAAACCTCATTTTTTGAGGAATACAGGATCTGTCAAAAAAAGGTTTATTTTCGATAGATCTGCATCTAGGTTGACGGGTTTTTTTCCGAAAAAGATCCATTGAGGAAAAAAGTGGCGGCCATGTTTATGGTAATGAAACACGGGATATTTAAATCCCTGCTTCATTAGCAATTTCGACGTGCCTAATCTACATCTCTCTGTCGACAGAGAGGTGTAGTCTAGACATACCCTCTGATACAGCCATCCTGACAGGAAACCAGACAAAATGATGCCAGCACAGAAGCAATAGCTGTTAAAGAGGCTTGTTTTGTTTCTACCACATCAGAAAAGGCTGGAGGCCAGCCCCCAAAATTGGAAAATCCCAGATCTGCTGAAGACCATCTCCAGGTTTGGGTGCACGTCCCTCGGTAACTTCCTTATAAACAACATGGTATGATGAAATGATATGGGAGATATTGTGAGGGGTATTCACAGATTTCTGCTTAGTGGTTTGTCTCAGGAGGAAATGATCTCGGTCAATGGCATGTAAATTCCTACTTTGTGTTTAAATGCAGACTGATCCATGCCATCTGAAGAAGACATATTATCTGCTGGCTTTTCAGAGGACACAGGCCTCATGTCAGTGCAATAAATTATCTAGCAATGGGTAATGCTTGTGAACTGGAGTATTTAAATCTGCAGAGTACCCAGTGTTACTCCTCTCACAAAATTGAAGCATTCCTAAATGAAAGTAGGGGTTCCTAAGCATTACTGGAGTGGGTATCTTACAAATACTTCAGATAATAAATAACGGACAAATAATGAACTCATAGCCAAATAGAGTCTGACAAGAGTCCATGTCAGAGGTGATAGTGAGCTCCATAAGGAACTGTTCTTCACTTGTGTTGGCCAGAAAGACGGGGAAGGAACACATCCTCCAAGGTGATTGGGATGGGGATCAGGGGTAGTAGAAGGCAGTAGTCCCTACATTCAAAGAAATGCAAGATGGAGAAAGCTTCATCTTTCCCCCTGCCCAGTGCACCCCTGCTCAGTGACCAATCACAATTTGACTTCAGTGAAACAAATCTTGAGAGGTTATGAGTAGAGCTCTGTGGGGATACAAAATTGATATCTGCACCTGCATCTGCAAATGGATATCCATATCCGCATCTGCAGATGCGAATAATCATGGATATAAAGTGGGTTCTAGATAGGGATGTTAAATTTCGATTAATCAACTAATCAAGTAGTCGATGGGGGGGGATTAGTTGATAAGGGGGATGCTTGCTATCCCACTGCACCTCTCCCTTTGAAATGTACAAGAGCCGCCCCTAGCTCCTGTACATTTCAAACGAAGAGGTACAGCAGAACTGCCTAGATTCCTGCTCCTGTACCTCTCCCTCTGAAATGTACAAAACCCACCTGCAGCTATTGTACATTTCAAAGGAAGAGGCACAGCAGTGGGGACCATTGCTCCTCTCCCTTTGAAATGTACAAGAGCTGCAGTTGGGTCTTGTACATTTCAGAGGGAGAGGTGCAGCAGTAAGGATGCCTCTGGTTCCCCTGCCCCCACACTGAGACAGTGCTGGGGGGGAACCACCGGCTTTTAAGCTGGCTCCCCTAGCACTGGCTCCTACTCTCCCCCCCACCATGCTGCCTCTCTCTTATAGAGGCAGCAAGGGGTGGGGCAACTAGTTGAGTGACTACTTGACTGTTCAATAAGCATATGCTTATCAGGTAGTTGACTAGTCGACTAGTCGCTTACATCCCTAGTTCTAGATACAGATATGGATAAAAATTTTGTATCTGCAAAACTGAGTCATGGATATCCACAACTACATCTATAGATGTGGACATCCATGGATATAAAGCGGATATCAGCGAATTTGCAGGGCTCCCTCAGCAATGTCTTGTATTTAAAAATTTACACTTGTTCTCAAAATTTGGCTCCTTGAGAGCTTAGACTGAGTTGGGACTTAAAGATGTGACCCTTGAAGTTCTGTTGATAATCTAATGCTAATTTGTAAAGTTCATTTGATAGATTTTGTTTTGAATCCAATAATCTTACATTATTTCAACTCTGTTTCTAACATATTGCCAGAAAACACACCATAACCTTCCCATTCCCTCAATAAATTAGTTATCCTGGCTACAATTTTGCAAACTCCTGGCTACGGAAATGCCTGTGTATCAGTGAATATTTTTGAATTAGGACAATAGGAATTTAACTCCTCAATAAAATAGAGCACTTTCTTCTCTGAAAATAACCCCATAGAAAGATTATCTGTAATAAATAAAAAATCATATTAAGCCAATTGCTTGCATGAAATAACTGTATTACAGTATTATTCATTAATTTCAAAGATTAGAGATCAAGCATATATTTTACAGGGGAAAATCTCTTTTCTATGCTCACTTTAAGTGAATTAGCAGAACAGTAAAAGACAGCAGAGCAATGCTGTTTAAGTGACATGAGTCCTCTCCAGAAAATATGTGTGTGTTTGGGTGTGGGGGAGGTTGTGGTTAATCACCTTTAAATAACTTGTGCCTTTGTTGTAAAATAATCACAAGTGAGAATTCTTTTTTAAAACAGGCAAGCTGCCTATCCAAATCTTCCTGTTCTCAAAGCATGAAGTCAGCTCATTATGGTGTGTAAATGTGGGCTGCTGAGTGTTATGTCTATGTACCAGATACAATACTTAAGTTTTATCCTACTTGCACTGATGTCAATGGAAGTTCTGCCACTGATTTCAGCACAAGTAGTGTCAGGCGTAGTATATTTTTCACCATGTTGAATCATTTAAACACTTGCTCTCCACCCTGATGTTTACCCTATTGATCCCCTCTCCCTTTCATGCCGCTTCTTCTCCAATGTTGTTAAATGAGAAAGCATTAAGCTACTGGGAAGAGATGTCTCCCTGAGCTATAGCCAATGCCAAAGTATGATATCCAGCATCATGAAGAGAAACAGAGTTAATAGAAACAAAAGACAGGACTATGTAGCACTTTAAAGACTAACAAGATGGTTTATTAGATGATGAGCTTTTGTGGGCCAGACCCACTTCCTCAGATCAAATAATGGAAGAAAATAGTCACAACCATATATACCAAAGGATACAATTAAAAAAAAATGAACACACATGAAAAGGACAAATCACATTACAGAACAGAAGGGGGATGTGTGTGGGGGGGAAGGTGAATGCCTGTGAGTTAATGATATTAGAGGTGGGGAAGGGGAAATGTCTGTGAGTTAATAGTATTAGAGGTAATAATTGGGGAAGCTATCTTTGTAATGGGTGAGATAATTGGAGTCTTTGTTAATTCCCCTGCGGAGTGTGTCGAATTTTAGCATGAATGCCAGTTCAGAGGATTCCCTTTCAAGTGCAGATTTGAATGTCTTCTGAAGTAGGATGCAGGTTAGCAGGTCATTCAGACAGTGTCCTTTCTGGTTGAAATGACAAGCAACTGTTTTTTCTTTGTGATCCTGTCTAATGTCTGTTTTGTGGGCATTGATTCTTTGGTGAAGTGTCTGAGACGTTTGTCCAATGTACATAGCAGACGGACACTTTCGGCACATGATAGCATAGATTATATTTCTGGAGGCGCAGGAATATGTGTTCTTGATCTTATAACTCACTTGGTTAGGCCCAAAAATGGTGTCAGCAGAGTGAATATGTGGACAAAGCTGGCAGCGGGGTTTGTTGCAAGGGAAAGTACCAGGGTTGGTATTAGTGTGGTATGTCCTGTGGTTGTTGGTAAGAATCATCTTGAGGTTAGGTGGTTGTCTATAGGAGACTATGGGTCTGTCTCCCAGAGCTTCTTGGAGTTTAGTGTCCTGTTCCAGTATAGGCTGTAATCTATTGGTAATGTGTTGGTCAGGTTTAAGTTGGGAGCTGTAGGTGATGACAAGTGATGTTCTATTGTTGGTTTTCTTGGGTCTGTCTTGTAGTAGATGGTTTCTAGGTATTTGTTTGGCTCTTTCAATTTGCTTTTTTATTTCTCCAGGTGGGTAGTTGAGGTTTATAAATGCTTGGTAGAGATCCTGAAGTTTCTGGTCTCTGTCTGTGGGATTAGAGCAGATCAAGAACACATATTCCTGCGCCTCCAGAAATATAATACACTGAGAACACTACGGTAGGTTTTGGAGAAAAGTTGCAACATGCCTGAATAAATAACAACATAGATAAGTGAATAGATAAAAAACTTAATATTACAAATAGTACATAGCACTTTTATAGCTATTGCAGTTATAGTTCTTAGAGTACTTTACATAAGTTTGGTAACCATTGTTATTTTCATTTGGCACATGAGGAAACTAAGCCTCAGAAAAAATTGACACATTTTTAAAAGTGGGTCAGTGACATCGTTGCCTAACTTATGACCCATTGGGGCCTACTTTTCAGAAGTGTAGAGTGCCTACAACTCCAACTGAAATCAAAACTCCCTGAAAATGTTGGCCTAAGTGTCACTCAAAAAAACAAAAGCAAAACAGATAATATATTAGAGAACATCTGATTTCTAGTCAAGTGCTTTGTCCATTAAACCAGCCTATGATAGGAAGCCAGCTGTTGCTACAGGATCAGATTGTACCCAAGATGGCGTGGATGAGTGAGAGAGGTTGCAGGAACCCAATTTCCTTGTGTTCTTATTAGTGGTGGGATGCAGTTGAAGTCCCTGCACTCCTAGGAACACAGTGACTACTTCCTTTATACAAGACACCCCAAAGGAAAAGAAAAAGAGGGACAGTAGATCTCTGTCTAGATCTCCCTCTCCTTGCAGCTCTTGATGTAAATAGTGTGTAGTCCTAAAGTTGTTCTCAATTGCTCCAACTGTATGTCCAGCCACTGGCCATTCCAGGGATCAGAAGAGTAGAAAGGTAGCTTCTGGTCATTTTTGCCTACTGCTCTTGTGAACTGTGACAAGCAGAGCTTTGGTACAACTGGGGATGTAGCACAGAAATGGGGAACCTTTTTTGAGTCAAGGGCAGCTGACCCACAGGAAAATCAGTTGTGGGCCGTATACAAGTGAGAAGCAAAAAAGAAAAAAACAAATCGTCACTGATGTGGCCCCCGACTGAGAAGGAGAAAGATACTCTGCACATTCCATTGTCACACCAGAGCCTAGGAGGGCCAGGCTAGTAGATTTTGGGTGCCCCAACCCCACATTGGGGCCAAGGGAGGATGGAGTGCAAGCGGAGGCTTCCCAATGCTGGGGGTGGAGCCCTGAGCCTTGGAGGCCAGATCCAGGCAAGCCAGGGGCTGCATCCGATCCCCAGATTTTAGGTTCCCTACCCTTGAGCTAGTAGGTGTCAGATCTACCTTGGTACTGATAATGTAACTGGCTAAGAATATCCATGATTAGAGTGTCATATATCGATTAAAGTATCTTCTCTGCTATTGAGCCTCCTTCTGAGAAAGAACCATTTGTCTATGGACAGGACAAAGAGGTGAAGTCCACGACCAGTTTTCTAAGTCTTTGCTTTAAAAGAAACCATGTAATGGACCTAAAGCAACTTTGTTATTCCTTTCTCTGGGATGGGTTCCTAGGTCTTCAAAAATTCCATTTTTCTCTTTAACATTGATAAGGTTGTACAAGCATGATATCAGCCATTTAGTGATGTGGGTGCTGGTAAATATGCCTTCCAAATCATTCATTTTTTCTGCTAATGCCCATTCTTAAAGCTGCTTAAGAAGCAAACTGCTTAGAAAGAAACATTTGATTTCGTCACCAATTTTGTTATAATGCTGCTTCTCGTGAAATGCATCAGTTACTGAAATCTTCCCCTTGAAATATCTCTGATGGACAGGTAATAACTTTCAAAAGGAGCCATTTCATTTTCTCCACTGACAAGTCAATCCAAAGCTAGATCTAAGGTTCTTCCTATCTAGTCAAACTGGACTCCTCTCATATCCCCTCAGGCACTCACAAACACACCGTACAGAGTCGCAAAACACTGTAGTTTTCCTAATGCTTGGCTGCTTGAGGCAACAACCTCTTCTGCTGATGTGGTAAAACTAGCCCTGATTTTATCATCCAACATAATTATCAGGCTGCCTTATCTTCTTAAAAAAATATAGACAAATGGTTCAAAGGGAAAAATTCATCCTATGCATTGAGTGTCATTCTAGCATAAAGAGGTTACACAATGGAGTGCTGTGGCAGAATATGTTTGTGATGCTCATACCCCTTAATTCCATTAATGGCCCTACCCTTAAGCAACAAAGTTAACTGGAGCAAGCTCCACCATTGCTACAAATAATGTAACAGCTAAAGATACCATGATTACAGTGGCATGCTACAGATTAAATTAGCTCTTCTATTATGAACACAGGGCTGTCTGCCTGCTGGACAGGGCAAAATGATGAACTCTATCACCATTTTTATTGTAAGGAATTTAAGTCACAAATAGGTAATTTGGTCTTCTAAATAGCTTTGTGTGATCAAAATTGATCAACAGTATACATGTGCGGCCTAGGAAAAAATGAAGGGACCATAATGGATCAATTTAGATGGACTTCTGAGACTGCTTTCAAACACATTCTGAAGGATTTGCAAGAAACTATATACAGAGTCAATAACGGGAGCCAGCCAACCATAAGTTTTCCAGTCTAGTCAAAGTAATGGCTAATTAAAAAGAAGGACCCTATCATGAAAATCATGAACAGGTTAAAGGGAAGGACCAAGGAACAGATTTTGACCTTTCAGAAGCTTTTGATGGGTCATTCTATAAAAAAAAAATCGGGCAATACTAGAAGAGAAAAACACCATTTATATTTAGAGGCTACGTCTAGATTGCATCCCTTTTTTGTAAAAGGGATGCAAATTAGACATATCGCAATTGCTAATGAAGCGGGGATTTAAATCTCCCCCGATTCATTAGCATAAAAATGGCTGCCGCTTTTTTTCGGCACGGAGCTTTGCCGGAAAAAAGCGCCAGTCTAGACGCGGATCTTTCGGAAAATAAAGCCTTTTCCGAAAGATCCCTTATCCCTCTTAAAATAAAGGATAAGGGATCTTTCGGAAAAGGCTTTATTTTCCGAAAGATCCGCGTCTAGACTGGCGCTTTTTTCCAGCAAAGCTCCATGCCGAAAAAAGCGGCAGCCATTTTTATGCTAATGAAGCGGGGGAGATTTAAATCCCCGCTTCATTAGCAATTGCGATACGTCTAATTTGCATCCCTTTTACGAAAAAGGGATGCAATCTAGACATAGCCAGAAAGTGCAAAGGAAATAGCATATCAAGTAAATACTAGGGTAGATACTTCCACACACAGAATGCTGTTGGTGCACACGCACACATGTACGTGCATACACACATGCGTGCACACAGAAATGCATGGAAAAATGTGCTTAATGAAAATAACATGAAAGTACACTCAGCATGAGCAGAACCTGATCTTCATCAAAGATGATCAGATGCTTATCTACAAACTAGGGAGCAGTCAACAAAAATGCACAATGTTCATTTTAGGCAGGTGCATGGGTCAAAAGCAGGCAGGAATATGGAAGAGGATGGCAAACAGCCATGGCATAGATTGCATTCCAGGAAACAGAATTAAGCAACAAAGGTGTTAAATTCTCACCTCCCAGTGTGAGAATTTATTCATCTGACAAGTAGTAGCTGTAGATGCAATCTCCCATCAGATAACCATGGGCTCTGCTGCATACAGACAGGTTTCCAGGGGGGTGTTGAGAGAAGGAAGTAATGGCAAATGAGAATCGGCATTGCTATGGAATGCTACTGGCACACATGAGGATGAAGGAGTTCCCAATGAGCCCTGGCACAGAGTATACGCTAAGGCACACTGATAGCACAGGTTGCAAGAGGGTGAACAGCTGACAACCAGGCTCGTCAGTCATCTCATCAAAGCACTTGTGTCAGCCGCCACCTCAAAGCTACAATAAGATTAAAAAAACAGTAGAAACAGGAAATCCCTCCACGAACACAAAGTACTGTAAAATTCAGCGCACATGTGAACCTGACCATTTGTCAGCTACTGGATATTACTGAGAAAGCTTGTTGTTCCCATATGCTCCTGTGGACTCAGTTTTTGGTCCTGTGATAATAAATAAGCATCTCTGATAGGCTCCTCATGGAATGTGTCTGGCTTGTAATCTGACCATTGGCTGTTCCTCCTGGGATATATACACTTCCTGACCTCATTAATCTAGACGTCCATGGGCAGTGTACTGTGCAGTCATTCCATTAGCATATTTTAAAGCTGCCTAGGGCTGCTTTAACATATATCTGCCTAATCTATGTAGGCATTTAGAGTGCACCCATCACTGTGAGGTCTGAATGCTTTTCCACTCTATTTATGTATACAAGAAAAGGCAACATATGGCGCATAGTTGCGAGCTATGAACATTCCTCCTTTGCTTTGTTCATTCATTTCATTGGCATCCCTTCATTCAAGGTACCGTGGATTTACATATGGGCCCTAAGGTGACTCAGAAGTCTGATCTTGGAACCACAATGCTTGCCCCAGTAGGCACATATATAGTAAAACTCCAAATGTCCAGCATCCAGTGGTCCCGATAGTCCGGCACCAACTGGAAGCCGGAAGTGCTCTGTCCAGCCGGACAATTGGAGCTGCTGTGAGCCCCGTGGGCGCTCATGGCTGGGAAAGGGAAGGGGAAAAGAGGGGAAGGGGATTATACCTCTGTGACGAGTCTGCCGGGACCCACGCTGCATTCGGGTGGGGGGTGGGCGGGGAACGGTGTGGCGAGGGACGAACCCTTTGCTGTTTTGAAGGAAGGCGGGGAAGCCCCGCACCGCCGCTGGTGACAGGCCAGCTGGGGAAACCCAGCCGCCGGCCTGCAAGCGGCAGCGAAGGAGAGGAGGCGAGAGCTAAGTCCCCAAACTTGCCCCGTTCCAGCTGCGCCCAGCCCCGCGCCGCTGCCAAGAGTTTCCGGGAAGGGAGCGTGCTCCCTACCCCCTTAGACTACAGTAGTTATCGCCGAACAGGGGGGTGAGGGGCGGCGCTGTGGGACCAACCCGACAGCACCCCAGCTACTCTGCTCTACCGCTTCCCCAAGTCCGCCACTGCCGCTGCTGAAACTGACGAGTGGCAGACTTGGGGAAGCGGTGGAGCACTGCAGCTGGGGTGCTGCCGGGTTGGTCCCACAGCGCTGCCCCTCACTCCCCTGCTCGGCGATAACTACTGCAGTCTGGGGGGTGGGGAGCCTGCTCCCTTCCCAGAAACCCTTGGCGGTGGCACGGGGCTGAGCGCAGCCGGAATGGGGCAAGTTTGGGGACTTAGCTTTCGCTTCCTCTCCTTCGCTGCCACTTGCAGGCCGGTGGCTGGGTTTCCCCAGCTGGCCTGTCACCAGCAGCTGTGCGGGGCTTCTCCCGCCTTCCTGCAAAACAGCAGAGAGTTTGCCCCTTGCCGTGCCGTTCCCCACCCATCCCCCAGACACAGTGTCGGTCCCAGCAGACCTGTCACAGATCCCACTGGAGTACCTCCCGATACTCTGGCATACCCGATAATCCAGCACCACCTAGGTCCCAAAGGTGCCGGATTATTGGAAGTCTACTGTATTTTGTGGTTGGCCAGCTGCCTTCTGGGAGAAAGATTCAGGGGGTTGCTGAGTTAGTCTGTTACAGAAAAAAAAATGATCAGGTAGCAATTTATAGACTAACAAAACATGTAGATGGTATCATGAGCTTTCGTGGGTAATCTATAGCAGTATGTGTGGCTATCCATGTTGGAGGAACACAAAATCATAGAATCATAGAATACTAGGACTGGAAGGGACCTCAAGAAGTCATTGAATCTAGTCCCCTGCCCTCATGGCAGGACCCAGTACTGTCTAGACCATCCCTGATAGACATTTATCACATTTATCTAACTTTCTCTTAATATCTCCAGAGATGGAGATTCCACAATATCCCTGGGCAATTTATTCCAGTGTTTAACCACCCTGACAGCTAGGAATTTTTTCCTAATATCCAACCTAAACCTCCCTTGCTTCAGTTTAAGCCCATTGCTTCTTGTCCTATCCTCAGAGGCCAGGAAGAACAATTTTTCTCCCTCTTCCTTGTGACACCCTTTCAGATACCTGAAAAGCGCTATCATGTCCCCTTTCAATCTTCTCTTTCCAAACTAAACAAGCCCGATTCTTCCAGTTTTCCTTCACAGGTCATGTTCTCTAGACTTGTAATCATTCTTGTTGCTCTTCTCTGGACCTTCTCCTATTTCTCCACATCTTTCTTGAAATGTGATGCCCAGAACTGGACACAATACTCCAACCGAGGCCTAATCAGCACAGAGTAGAGCAGAATAATGACTTCTCATGTCTTGCTCACAACACATCTGTTAATGCATCCTAGAATCATGTTTGCTTTTTTTGCAACAGTGTCACACTGTTGACTCATATTTAGCTTTTGGTCCACTATAACCCCTAGATTCCTTTCTGCCGTACTCCTTCCTAGACAGTCGCTTCCCATTCTATATGTGTGAAACTGATTGTTCCTTCCTAAGTGGAGCACTTTGCATTTGTCTTTATTAAACTTCATCCTGTTTACCTGAGACCATTTCTCCAGTTTGTCCAGATCATTTTGAATGATGACCCTATCCTCCAAAATCACATGAACAAAATATATTTTATCCTTTGTTTGCACACATTCCCTGCCCCAGAGACAATGAAATGTTTGAGATTCAGCAAACAGATTGAAAAATGACACTCTAGAGTGGAAAATGCTACAGGGAGATTGGTACAGCCTCTCTTTTACGGCACCCTCTCTACATATTTTGCACCACACATTGATTCAGAAATTGATTGGTTTCACTGCAAATGTGCTCTTGTTTGTTGTTTTTGCCCCTCCTTGGATCATTTTCTCACATCAAGTTTTCACATGAACAGCTTTCTTCGTGGCCACGATCAAACACAAAAAATGAAAGAATTTACAAAAGAGAAGTGAATCATATTCCATGGTTACACTCAGATACACAGTATGTCAGGGCAAGCCATGGATAACATCTAAATCCATTTGGTATGCAGCTAGACTTAGGTGTTCCCAGACCATTGGCATTTATTCCTCAATAATACTTTATTATCCCTTAACTAATGTTTATTCACCTTGGCATCGAATATTAAGTATATGCAGCTAATATAAAAATAACTGGGGGGAAGCATATTATGATAACATTTTTCACATTTTTCCTCAAGCATGTTTCAAAACATTTCATAGTTAAATGTGCTGGCACAGGAAATATATTGTGATAGTACAAGTCTTTTAAAAGACTTGCACTATATGCACTGTTTCCTTTATTTTCTCTTATAAATTTGAGCATTTTGACGTAGAATATTCAAAAGTCACTAACGATTTTTAATGTTCACCATGAGATGCCTTTAAGAGGGCTGATTTTCAGAGAATGGGTGTTCAGGCATCTCAGGCTGGACACCACACAGTGAAAGAATTTAACTCAAATGCACATGTTTACTGAGAAATACATTTTATGTTCAAAAAGTCTAACCATCAATGCCACCCTGAGGGTGAGAGACAAAAGTACTCAAAAGTTAGGAAAACCCAGAAGTTAAGACTGTACAGTCAGCTTTGTGCATCTGTTTTAAAATGGAAGGCTGTTTTCTGGTCTCAGTTACTGGTGTGAAACTGGAGCTTTAAGTGACTGAAAAGAGTCTTAGAACCAGCCATCTCAGGCTATGTCTACACTACAAAGGTCTATCGGAAGAAGGTACGCAAATTGCACTCCGCAATTTCAGAAGAGGCTTTTCCGAAATTTGGCCTGTCTAACCGGAGCCAAATTTCAGAAAAGCCTCCTTTTTCAGAAAAGCTCTTCTTCCTCATGGGAGGCGGAATATAGGGCTTCTGAAAGAGCATGTCTGCTCTTCCGCAAAAAAAAGCGGACGAGCAGACATGTCCCCTGGACGCGGCAGAGGTTTACGAAAAATCCCATAGTGTAAATTTAGCCTCAGTCTTCCTAAAGCAGGAATGGGCTCTCCCCTTTATACAGAGACTCATGATACAGGGGAGCAGATCTGAGACTGGACTTGCAACCATGCTCTCCTCCCCCACCTCATCTTCCCAAGTGCCCCTGCATCATGATCATTATACATGCCCCGGGGGAAAAAACACTGGAAAACCCTACAACTTTATACCCTTCCACTCAGACCACAAAAGGCACTTGAGCAAAACAATTGCTGTAAGGCATGATAAGGAGACAAGCAGCATTATGCGGGAACAGATATCAGCCTGAAGGCAATGGCTAGAGTAGACGGTTTGCAAGGAGCCAAATGAGAAGAGCAAAATTACTTGGAAAGCAACACTTTGTCTTTCTGAAAGAATAAAAGGATGCTATTGAGATGGTGGCCTTGGCAGATGTGAAGGTCTAAGAAATTGGCTCAAATTGTTTTCTGGCAACAAGTGGGCATCCTGGGGTTCTACAAATTACCAATATCTGGTAAATGTGGCTTTGCCTGTGAACCACAGGAGGCATCAAAATCGGGAGGGGAGAGTTGAAACAGCAGTGGTGGAAAGTAATTAGTTACCACCAGCAACTCTTTATCTTCGAGCATATTGCCTCCAAAGAGCTCTTGAATCAGCCTCAAGAGCAGATACTGGTTTGTGGAGAGTAGTGCATCAGTCACCATTCAGCTATCAGTACTTCTCAGCTCCCCATCTCAGGGAGGATCCTCCTGGCTAGTTGCCTACAGTGGGGGTCTGTGGAGACAGCTTCAGGAAAGAGAATTAGGATTATTTACCAATAATAACACACAGGCCCTCTGACAGGGGAGGAGGGAGGAGGGCAAATGGGGCAGCTGCCCTGGGGCCTGTGGCTGCTGCTACTGTAGCAGCTGGAGCCCCAGACCTTTTAAATTGCTGCCAGAGCTCTGTCCCAGCAGCCCTGAGGGCTGTAGGGTGGCGTGCTTCAGTCCAGGTATCGCAGATGGCTGCCTGGGAGGGGAGGGAGAGGGACAGCACAACACACTGAGGCAGCACTGAGGGCTGGCTGCTGCAACCCCATCCTTCTGTCCAAGGCCTCACTTCTTCTGGGAGTGTGGAGTCAGACCCCCTTCCTTGCCCAGGAGCCTAGCAAGGCTGTCGACTCCCCTGATAACTCACTTCCCAAATGTATTCTTTTGTCACTCTCTCTCCCTTTTCTTGTCCATTTCTGCTCTCAGCTCTAGACAGAGTTTATGGATGTGAGGCAGCACTGAGAAAATGTTGGAAATGATGGTATTTAAAGGCTCTAAGGGAGCTGTATGGATTCTCTAACTGCCAACTATTGCTAACACACATCATTCTGTGTGGAGGCAATATTGCAATGAAGGAGAACTAATCCCTGATTCAGGTCATCTTGAAGCCATCTTGCATGGTGACCACTGTAGACTGCCAGAATGATGTTAAGAGGAACGAGGAGTAACGGTAGTTCGGAGTAGGAAGCCTAGTCCGAACTACCTAGTCCATGCCGCGTGTAGCCGCGCGGCACGGAGTCCACACTAGCGGACATTTAAAAATGGCGGCGCCCGGCTTTATGCAAATGAAGCCCAGGAAATTCAAATCCCGGGCTTCATTTGCAACTCCGGTTGCCTACATTACCACCCTAGTTCGAACTAGGGTGGTAGTGTAGACTTACCCTTAAGGACTAGTCATCTATCCGATAAACAAATGCTTATTGGATAGTCAGTTGATTAGTCAATTCCCCCCCCCCCCCCTCCGCTTGCTGCTTCTATAAGATAGAAGCAGCAAAGGGGGGGGACAAAAAGGGGTACTTCAAAGCGGCAGTGCTGCACAGCTGATCCCCAGCTCAGCTGTGTGGAGCTGCCCATTTGAAACGGTGTTTCAAGGCGGCAGTGCCGCGTGAAGCCCAGGGTCAGCTGGGGATCAGCTGTGCGGCGCTGCCGCTTTGAAGTACCCCCTTTCTGGGGAAATGCCACACGGAAACCGTGGACCCTGGGTTCTGCTGAAATGCAGCATGGAGCCCAGGATCAGCTGGGGAGTCCGCAGCTGACCCCAGGCTCCGCACGGCATTTCAAATTGGCAGCACAACTTTGAGTCCCCTGCTAACCTCCCGGGATCTATGCTGCGCTTCTGCTTTCAGAGGCACAAGAGCCCCCACTGGGTACATTTCAAAGCTGGCCCGCATGCAGCCCAGAGTCAGCGGGACTTTCCACTGGCCCCAGACTGCACGTGGATTTCTGCATTCCTCCTTCGAAATGTTTCAAAGGAGGAATGTGGAACTGCCTATCCTCTAATCAAGTGGTCGATGGAAATTCCATTGACTATTCAACTAGTAAAATAACTGATAGTTAACATCACTAGTGAAAACTTGAGTTACACATATTTAGTGCCTGTATTTCAAAGCACCTAAAAGCACTGTACAGTTATACCAGATTACAATATAAAGATCATTTTATCCAAAACTGAAATGAAGTAACATTTGCAGTATAGCATGACAACTTGCATGATTGTTTAACAATTTACTTTCTGCAACATATGTAATTTGTTACCCAACCACACTGCACAGCTGTTCAAGGCAGGAAGCAATGAACAATACTACATTCACTTGAAATTGCAGAAGGATAATGGTACTTTCACACCTCTTCTGGCAAACATGTTGCTAATGCAGACTGTCTGGTGAATACTGTAAAACTGGATCACACCATATCCCCTTCTGACAACAAAAATAACTACACAACCCCAGCTGGGGAGAACTGAAGCCTTAACCCTGCTCTTTGGCTTCAGCCCTGGCAGAGAGACTTGGGCTTGGCTTCCACCTTGGGGCCCAGGAAGCCTAACACCAGCCCTGGTGTCCCCATTAAAACAGAGTCGCAACCAACTTTGTGGTCCCAGCCTACAGTTGGAGAACCACTGCTGTACAGGTTCACTAATCTAAGCATCATGGATGTGAGTTAATTGTCAGGATACATTTTGTCATGCTAAATTTTCAAATATAAATTGCATAGTATTTATAGCAATTGCATTTTAATAGGGTTTTCTTATTACTTCATTTAAAGAGATGTATGTTTATATGTTCACCCAACTCAGGTAGAATTAGTAAGGAGTCCCTTAATGAACCTTTTCTCAGCCTAGACCCTAATTATATAAAAAATGCCTTTACAGATTATTCTGGATGTTGTCAGAGCTGTGACTTTACTGTAAGCTATAAAATATTTATATACAAAACATTGAATGTTATTGCTTCATACAGGTCAGAGAGTTTATCTGTGGAGAACTATTTGTAAGCATGCCTGTTACTTATTTCTTGCCCTGACTCTGTGTAGGAGTTTCAAAGTGTGTGTAAATGAACGGGTGAGCAATACATCATTAAAACATGCATATATCAAAACACGTTGGCTCACCTGCTAGCATGCCCACACCTAAAAGATAAAAGATTAAAGAGATATTCTGTCCTTAGTTACAAGGGTGATATTCTTGCTGCAGTCAGCAGGGAGGTGGGGGTTTACACCCAAATAACAGAGCAAAATACACAAAGGAACTTTGTTCCAAAGAAAAGAGTTCAGCAACTAAAGCTGTATGATATCACATTTAATCTTTCACTTCAGCTTATATTTAAAACAATTTTGTCTGGTTACTTAGCAATTAGGATCTTATATTTACTGCTGTGAACTTGACATTATTTCCTTCTTCTTGGATTCAGTACATAAAAGAAAGGCTGCCTATTTAAAACCTGCTCTATACAGTGTAGTTGCACCCATGTCAGTCTCAGGATATTAGAGAGACAAAGTAGGTGAGGTAATATCTTTTATTGGTCCAGTGAAAAATATTACCTCACCCAGCCAATGAAAAATATTACCTCATCTACCTCATCTATTTAAAACCTGACCTACATAATCTGTATGTTAATATATGCTCTTCCTTCTATAACTCCTCTTTTATTTTTCCTAAATTGAATCTAGCATGTCAAGAAAGAATATAACATAAATAAGCACAAATGTCAGCCAGCTATAGATGAATTCTGACATGCTTTGCAGGGGACATGAAAACAAACCTCATTCATATAAATAAAAGAAGGCTGATGTTGACAATGGGAATCAAATACTATAACTTTCTTTCTACTTTTCAGTCAGAAATTCTATAAATATATAGTGAAGCCTCACAAATGGTATCTTTTCGGTCTCTAGATTGTAGATATAATAAGTGAGCAGAACTTCAAACTTTTAGAATTGGATTTGAAGATTTTCAAATTCTGTGAATCCAACACCTTTCTCACGGACTAAATTTCCTTTTTAAAAATGTGTAATTTAAGCAGATGATCTATTTCAAGTCAGCTTCATGCATTTTTTTTGCACTGCATGAAAATACGTTACTATCAGCCCTTGACTGCATAAAAATTGGCAGAGTTGTGGTAAATGAGAGGATAAGAGTGCCTCTTTGTAGAGCAATGACTGAGTGCTAAGGGCATAAGAAAAATGTGCAGTAGGGTGACTGAAGTCACTTGAACTTTGGTCATGGCAACAACAGACAGCAGTTATTACTTTTATAAGAATCAAGCAATAACTGTGTACAAATAATCTGTGGCTTATATTGCAGTGGTACACCCAATGTGATAGGTACTGTACAAACATGTCGAAAAGCAAGGTCCCGCCTCTTGCAGCAAAATTTGGATCTGAATCCAAATTCAAATTGCAAACTCCCTACAAAGCTTGGGACGCTATGGATCTGGGAACTGGATTTACAGCCATTTCTCATTTTAACCAAAAGTCTATTTACAGTTTGAGGTTTTGACCCCTAACAACTCTGGTTTATTTTCCAGACTCTAGTTCCTCCACTTTCCATGTGCAAGGCAGGTAGGAAAAGCTGTAATTCAATTGATAAATGCATCATCCTTGTGATTTCTATATTTATCCATTTTCCTGCAAGAAAATCATGTTTACCACTTGCTCACTACCTTGCTCCATTGATGTAATGCTATTGTTATATCTTGCAGGCTGATTCAATCCCAACCCTGTTTCTGCTTTTCACACTCTATGCTCCATGGTGGAACTGTGATGCTAGTGTAATCTGTATCACACAGTGCAGGTTACTTCAGTACTTGCATGCCACTATAATCCTTTTCTGGGTCTAGTGAAGATGTACTAAATCAAACTCAAAGGGTGCACCTACTCAGAGGGCACCTGTATGCCTACTCCTAATGAGGAGTAAGAGAAGTTGACAGGAACCTTTATTCCTGTTGACTCCCTGATGTGGGGATGGCAATTTAAGATACTTCAACTCTAGCTACGTTATTAATGTAGCTGGAGTCACTTATCTTAGGTCAACCTTCTGCTCTAGTGTAGATCAGGCCTCAGTGAGTATGATGGGTATTAAAGGAAGACTGAACCAAATGCAGTGGTCTGTGTTCAAGAAAGTAGCATTAACAGGTCTATAGTCTGACCAAGGATATAGTCTATAGACAGTGGCAATCTTGTTGACCACCGTTACCCATAACTAGGATTTGCAGTCTTGCTCTGTCTGTGAGCATTAGTCTCCGTGCAGTGGCAGATGAGTGAGGGAATACACGGTAGAGAGGGAAGGAGAATGGGTGACAAGTCCCATTGTCATAGCTGTTTATAGCTGTTGCCATTTGAATCCTAGCATTTTGAGTTTGTGTGCATCCCATCTTGGCTCAAATACTGAACATATCATGTCAATCAGGATGAGAGAGAGAATCATTGTTTCAAATGCTTATTAAGAAGGACAGCTATAGTTTGTTAATCTTTTTTCCATTACTTAATTATATATTTAGACTCTGTTCTCCCTGCACCTCCTTCCAGGAAATCATGGAAACAGATGCTAAAACCTCAGGAGAGCATTTTAATCCTCAGGTACTTTCAGAAGAATGGATTCAGTTAGTCTTATTCCAGATGAACCATAGACAACCACAATATGCCTACTGGCAAAACCAGATGCAGTAATTATATACAAAGGTTGATAATGTTTTAGTTGATCCATATACAAAATAAAAGCCCTATTCTTTCATTAGATTAAGCTCATACTCTGAAAGGCAGTGTTGTGGGAATTCTGAAGTTACTCAAGTTCTTGATTTTAGGGGGTGAAGTCATGGCTCCATTGATATTGATTACAGCACCCCTTTTTGATTTGAATGGGGTCAGGATTTCACTCCCATGGCTCTAGCTAAAAAGAAAACTGATGTGTGCTGTTTTGGCTCTGGATCGCTCTATAGTATTCAAGAACTAGAATGATGTAGAGAGGAGAACATCTCTAATGCAGAAGCTCAGAGTTCCATTCTCAAGCTTTAATAGGCTCCAACTACACTAGAAATAACAGGAAATGGCCTGGTATGCCTCCTCACATCATTAGCTAGCTACAGAGCAACTCACCTAACTGACACGCCAAGTCAAACGAGCACACTCAGAACACTTATTTCAGTTCAGAGAGAGCAACATGAAACCATGGTACATAAAATTCAAGCGCTCCAGTACACACTACCCCAGTCCAAATACATAAAAGGAATCCTTATGGTTTATGAATATAGCTGAGGAAGAAATTTTATATTTCCTCAAATAATTCATTTTACTTTCTAAGCTATACCAATTTCACCTACTAAGTAATTCACACACGTATTCAACCAATTATCAGTCCAGTTCTAAATCTGGGCACATAGTTTAAGAGTTATATTAGCTATAATAATTCTTTTGAATGTCCTCTTCCCTCAGCTAGGGTAGTGTTTTGTAGGGGTGCTTTGTGTGTTCATTTGTTGTTGGTTTAGTTTGTTTTGTTTTTGGGCAACAAGCTGTACCAAGGTGCTCCACTTACAGCACAGCAAAACCTGTAAAGAGCATCCACAAACATTTGCTAACGTCCACAACAGCAGCATGTGTGTCTCGAGTCTGTTTTTTGTGCACATCCAAGTTTGCAGCACAGTTGATGGACAGGGAGATTGTTGAAAATACATATTTGCATCTGAATACTAATTCAAATATATATCTCCCAACGTATTTGTGCCAGCCATATAAAAAAGGCCATCTGGAAAGCTGTGTGAGTGCAAGGGAGTCACCCAAATCAGTTAACGGAGGCATTATCCTTCTACTTAGATGATTAGTTGCACCGTACAGAGAATTACAAACACTGAATGTGCATAGCAAATAGCTTGAGAGCAATCCATTGGCTGAAACATCAATATAAACCATATACTGAATAATTTGATACCAATACATGCACAGATATTTACATTTGCTGTTCACTCACTAACAGAAAGAGGTTGTTTGTAGCTAGTAGTTCACCATGGCCTCACCCAAAAGGAAGATTAATTCACTGTTGAAGTGGAAGGATGCCAGAATAGGTGCCTAGCCTGACCTGACGTATCCACAGTATAGATTACACGGCATTGCTAAGTCAGGCTGGCTGAGCAAGACCTCAAAAATTCAGACTCTGAAGAAGGACCATTTTGTTCCACACACTAATGCTCAACCCATGGTAGCTAAAGCTTTAGGCCACATCAGTCTTGATTTGGAAAATTCTACAGTATAAAAGCAGAGGGGGCAGGTTCCACTCAAGTTTCCCCCTATAGAATTCCATTTTGTGTGTAGGTAGTTGGGGGGATAGGTGGATTTATCCCTACAGAATGGGCAGTGGATTCAGCTCCTAAACCCTGTCGCAGGCCCATGTACATGGAGATAGTGTGTCTCTGTCTCTGTGTAGCCTCCTGAACCCCTGCAGCCTTGTCTCAGGCCTATCATAGGGTATGTCTACACTACCACCTTAGTTCAAACTAGGGTGGTTAATGTAGTCATTTGAAGTTGCAAATGAAGCCCGGGATTCAAATATCCCGGGCTTCATTTGCATCTTTCCGGGCGCCACCATTTTTAAATCCCCGTTAGTGCGGACTCCATGCACGCGGCTACACACGGCACTGATTAGGTAGTTTGAATTAGGCTTTCTAATTCGAACTACCATTACTCCTCGTGGAACGAGGAAGTGTAGCCGCGGGCACAGAGTCCGCACTAACAGGGATTTAAAAATGGCGACGCCCGGCAAGATGCAAATGAAGACCGGGATATTTAAATCCCGGGCTTCATTTGCAACTTCGAATGACTACATTAACCACCCTAGTTTGAACTAGGGTGGTAGTGTAGACATACCCATAGAGTTCTACATCCATGTCAGCAAATTCGCCTCTTGGTGGGTAGTTCCACAGTGAGACGAGGCTTGGATTTCCCCTGGGATTGCTGAGGGGACTATGCTGAGGGGACCTTGTCCCCATCCCTCTTTTCCCTACATATGGTATGCCTGAATTCCAGAGACACAACACAGCCCTGGATTTACCCACAGTGCTTGCTAGCAAGGCAGTCATACAATCCCACGGGTCAATGTAGAAAGAGGTGAGTCACATTATGAACCACTTTTAAAAGAGTGGTTTTATGTGGAAATAGTAAATAATAGGAATCTGTGATGTGTGACTTTCACCAGCAGGGCTGCCTAGTGGTCAGGCAGGGGTGTAGGAGATAGTCCCCCTTCCTAGCATCTCCCTTTTTCTCTACAACTCCATTCTGGGGGATCAGTCCCCTCTTTAGCAGCTCAGCTCTGCAGCTGGGTCATGCTTTGGGGGTATACAAAAAGAAGAATTTTATAACAGAAAAGTCCTCTAGTGCCCATGAGGGTTTCAAGACTTTCTCCTTAGCTTTGGGATGTAGGCTCTTGTGTATTCAATACCTTCCCCAGCTGGGAAGCCGCCTACTGTTGCCCCACCTTTACAGATTGTTAGGGGGGCCCCAGGAACATCCTTTCCTCCATGTGCTAGTCCAGGGTTCTACGACAAGTAGCTAAGTCTCACGCCTTGGGTTGCTAAATAGCTACCTCCCTAATTCACTTCCTACCCGAGTTTCCCTTTTTTCCCCCCACAAGGTGAATTAAAAGAACTGAATCAAAAATAATGTTTCTGATTTCCCCAAACTGTCAGCTGTTTTGCAGGCTTGTTCAGGTCAGCACGATCAGGTCTCAACAAAAGCACTTACAGCTTCTCCAGAGCACAGATCTATCCTTCCACTGCTTAAAATATGTGTCCATTGTGTTTGTTGTTGTTGTTTCTTCTTTTCGAAGGGAAAAAGCTGCTGCCAATTTCTTTTCATTTAAAAGGGAAAAAAAGCATGTGTCTGAAAGAAGTCAAGCGATGTAATTGTTGCTACACTGACATTGAATCAACATGCATTTTTAAGTAATTTTGAGATTTATTTAGGATCAGAATGGAAATGTATTTCATAAAAGCTCCTTGAACTTTTGGAGATGTTTTGTTTTGGAGCGGGAAGAGGAGGCAAAATATCACCCAGCCCATGAAGGCTGAACAAACCAGTTAATTAATTTCTTAGCCCCTCTAGTCTTCATGACCCCGTTATGAGATGCTTATGTTACTGGTCAGGTCAGAACTTGTTCACAGAGCCAAGTGTCAATTTTCCACTTACAGATTATGCTGGCAGGAGTCAGTCTGTCTGCTTTCACAGGACGTGCCTTTGTCCTTGACCCACATTATTCAAGAGCTCTTTATTGCAGAAATGAGGAGTTAGACTCTTGAAGAATTTACAGGCTTGGTTGATTAGTAGGATAAAAACTTACAGCTGATTAGTTCTGCCCTCCACAGTAAGTGTCTGTACAGTCATAGAAAAATAACATGCTTCTTCAGTGAGATGGATAAAAAATAACAGACTTATTCTAACTTGACAAGTGCTCTATTGCAACTGCATACATTGACGTATACAAAAATGTAGTTAAATGCCGTATTGCCCATAGGAATGGTAAGAAAGAATAGGATGGATAATGGAGTGCCTATGGCACTCTTCTGTATTATGGAATAACTCAGTTCCATTCTTCCTTAATGATCCTGCTCAAGAGCCCACAATGTCTGAAAACATCCAGGCCCCAGTGAAAGGAGATAAGAAAGTCACTCAGGACTGTGGATTTGTTGTGGTAATGTGACAATTTCTCATGTAGGGTTACACTATTATTTTTAGGATGTTTACCTAATGCTGTTAGAAGTATGTCTGTGAAAGCTGGGAATCACACCCAAGGATCCAAATGCAGACATCACCTCTGAGGAAAAGGTACTGGTAGGTTTGTAGAATTATTGAAATATGCAGAGCATATATTTACTTATATCTCATTTTCTATAATATACATACAGCCTACATTTTAAAAGGGAATTAGGTGCCCTGCTTGAGCTACCATAAAGAGACCACACTTTTCACAAGGGTGGATGTTTAGCACTTTTGAAAACCAGCTTCATTAAACAGTATCTCTGTTTGGAACCCTAAAAACCATTAGCCACTTTTGAAATGTAAATGCTATATCTCTACATACCTCACACCTCTCAAATATGTGCCACAATCATAATAGTCTAAATTTAAAATCAAATTACTGGCAGCTGGATAGCATACAAACTGAAGTAAATTGCTTCCTATAAATCAAGTTCGTGGTGTGCACTGCAAATGTAGATGCTACAACTATAATTGTTAATGATAAATAGCATTCAGGCATATTAGCATAAATGGAGATGATCTATGACCAAAAGACTGATTTTGGCAAGTTTCGCTTGAGACTTCACATTTCGATTTACTGGACACATATCAATTTTATTTTCTGCACAAAAGCTCTCCTATTACATTTAGGAGAGAGCTCAGCACAATTTCTTCACATTCAGCCCAAGAAAAATGGACACTATGCAGCTACTCTAGAAGGGGGCTCTGCCGCCTTCAGAGACCATGCCCTTGTGAATATATGACATCTCCCTGGTAATGGGAACATAGGCTAGAGGGGAAGGGGGAGGCATGTTTCATGCAGTGGGGCTAATTATTTTTACATCTACCAAGAATCTTCAATCCTTTGGCTTTACATGGGGGATGGGTGTTCCTGGAATGATGAATATTGCCTGGATTCCAAATATAAATGTAACAATTTGACCATGTGCAGATTCTATGGGAAAAAGCCCTTATCACCATTCTCCTCCCACTCAGCTATGGGGGTTTGCGGGATGGCAGCCTTTTCCAATTGTCCCCCACTCTTCCCTATTTTATCTTCACAACCTTTTCCATTAGTAATGGGAAGCAGAAGTTCTGCTTCACCTAAGCTTGACAAGAATATCCACAATGAGATCAGCTGGCTTTTATTTATTTTATAGGGGTCAAATTGAATATGAAAAGTTGGAAGATCTCATTTTTTAAGGGTGCCCGTGCAAGACAGCTGCTGCATGACACAGTTGTCACGGAATACCAGAGAACCCAACCTTGCAAATTACTAACCTAGGTAGTTAAGTTATGCACTTAGCATGCAAGAGTGGCACATGGTGATAATTTAAGTGCCCATGTACATTTGACCTCTCCATGGTGAAATCTGCATGTGCATCATGGACAAAGGAGGCAGTGAAAATAAGAAAGGCTTTAAAGAGAGTTAATATACCATTTCTAGGGCCCAGACTATTGCACTCCCAACATGTGAGCTATTTTCTCTGCTCATTATGCGCTTGCATGTAACATGGTACAAGCAGTAGGAGGAGAATTTGATGAGCAGTGAGCCAGGCTCAGTAGTATCCTGGCGGTATTCCTGAACCTGGCAACACCACCAGTGGCAAAGCAACCTGGAATTAGAGGGAGAAAGAAAAAAACCAGAGACAAGGAGGGACACGAGGGAAAAGAAGCACAAGGAGAGAGAGAAAAATAAATAAAGGGTAAACAGAGACAGGAGAGCTTTAAAAGGAGGGTGACAGAGAAGATGCCTGGAGCAAAGCAAGACTAGGAAGACAAAGGGAGGACTTTGTGGCAGAGTAAAACAGTAAAGGGACTCAATTTTCTAAAGTTCCTGGGCTCAGAATTTTCTCCGCATTTCTGCCACAATAGTAGAACTAATTACTACAGTCAGCTTGTGACTCAAATGCAAATAGTCTTCTCACATACTTTTCAGAACTGACACCTAGCAATCCATTTGAGTATCTCTGCACAAGGACGCCAAGGGGTCTGTGCACAGTACAATAATCACAGGGCCCTTAATTGTCTTCGTATTGTGAATTTACAAAGCAGCTGCACTATTAGGCCTTAGTGCATAAATATGAATGATGTAGGCTTGAAAACACAGCTCACTGCTGGGGAAGATTATCATGCATGTCCTTATCCGCGACTACCAGTAGATAAATAGCTGCTCTGTTTGACCTTTATTGTAGAGGAGGTAGGAGTTTGGAAAGCAAAGGGTAATTGTTCATGTGCCCCATTCAACCAGACACACTATGCTCTTTCAGTCTAAGTGGCTGTGTTTTGCTCTAACAGTAGAACGGGCTTTGGCCTAGCTTTTTTTGTACCCTAAGGCAATGATATCTTGCCTCCTCTGTTGCCAACATTTCTTAAAGAGGGGGCCAAGGATTTTCTCCCTATATTTAAAACACAGAGATATATTTAAGAAATATATTTTAAAACACAAGGAAATTTTCATATTTTCTAATTCTTCCCGACTCATTGTTATTTTGGATCATGCAAAACCAGAACATTCTGTTGGATATTTGGGTAGAGGATTCTGCTTTTTTTGAGGTTTATATGAAAATTAACCTGCAATGGAGGGAGAGGGAAACATTCTCCACTCCCACCCCTTGCCTTGCTTGCATTTTTCCTGAAAGAAGTCAGTGCCTCCCTACGAAGGTCTACTTTGCAGCTTGAGAAAGCCCTAAAGGAGATTAAACTGGAAAGGCTTGCCTGAATTACATGCACTGAATCTTCTTAGCTTTGTTAGCAAAGTTGAAGAAGTGAAATACATCAGGGATTTTTTTAAAGTTCATGCTATCCCAGGAATGAGTGATGATAAATCTAACAGTAAAACAAAATCAGGAACTTGACATTTTGTCATAAAAGTTCTAGTTATGCAGTCTTCAGAAAACAAGATTCAGACTAAATGAATTTCTGAAATTATGCACCAATCAAAAACCTGTTCTTTAATTTCTTTATCATGACTTGTAGTAGCGGCCCTGATTTAGATACTATTAATAGAAGTTTCATCCTGCTGTTACCCTAGTGCTATCAGGAGAAATACTCCTGATTTCTGTTCATATAAGCAAGGTCTTGTCTCCATAAACATTTAGTTCATAGTAACTTTAGTGCAGGGTAGATTCCCACTCAGTCTGCTGTCTACTACTGGTCTATGTAGACCAGTGTTTCTTAAACTTTTTGAGACCACGGAACACCAAACAATAATATTTTTTGATGCGGAACACCTATGAACATTTTCTTCAAAAAAAATTGTTGTCAGACAAAAAAAAGACAAAAACAAAGAAGTAATAAAAACAAAGAGGTCGCGGCACACCTGCGAGTTGTTCACGGAACACCAGTGTTCCACAGAACAGTTTAAAAAAACACCAATGTAGACCTTGCTGGTGCACATTAGGGCTTTGTCTACACTACAGGGTTTTTGCACAAGAAGCCTTTTGCAGAAGAGATCTTGCGCAAAAACTTCTTGAGCAAAAGCGTGTCCAAATCTCAAAGCACATTCCAAAAGCAATGTGCTTTTGCGCAAGAGAGTGTCTACACTACATGGACACTCTTGCGCAAGAAAGTTCTGATGGCCATTCACAGAATGGCCATCAGAGTGCCTGTGCTTTTTCCAGTAGGGGTTTCTTGAACAAAACCCCCTCCAGCGTGTCCACACCTGCCTTTTTGTGCAAGAACTGTAGCACAAAAAGGAGTTATTCCTCGTGGCTAAAGGAGTAACTCTACCACCGAAAGCCCTCTGTTCTGTCAATTTTCTTGCACAAAAACGCGATTGGGGTGTGGACGCTCTGCCGGTTTTTGTGCAAAACCAGCCATTTTTGCACAAAATCTTGTAGTGTAGACATAGCCTAACAGTTTATTAATGCGTAATGCCAACAGGTCAAACCAAATCTGGGACCTCTGGAGCCTTAGAGCATGAGCCTTTACCACTCTATATGGCTTTGAATGTAGTACTCTTTGAACCAGAACAAGATCAAAGCGTATTAATTAACTATTATTGTGCCTCAGCACGGTCCACAAAGACACTGAGGGTATGTCTACACTACCCCCCTAGTTTGAACTAGAGGGGGTAATGTAGTCATACAGAGTTGCAAATGAAGCCTGGGATTTGAATTTCCCGGGCTTCATTTGCATGAAGCCGGCCGGCACCATTTTTAAATGCCGGCTAGTTCGGACTCCATGCCGCGCGGCTACACACGGCACGGAGTCCGAACTAGACGGCATTTAAAAATGGCGCCGGCCGGCTTCATGCAAATGAAGCCCGGGAAATTCAAATCCCGGGCTTCATTTGCAACTCCGTATGATTACATTACCCCCCCTAGTTCGAACTATGGGGGTAGTGTAGACATACCCTTAGTTCACAGCAGGCTAGACCACGGTAAATTCACACCTCAGCTTGCTGTGAATTTAAATTCAGATGGAAATATCAGAGTAAGGGTAGAGTTGCCAGGTGTCTGGTATTCACCCAGACAGTCTGGTATTTTCGGCTCCTGTCTGGTAAAAAAAATTTCAGAGAATACTGGACACCTGAGATGTCCGGTATTTTCTGAATTTTTCTCCAGCCAGGAGGCAAAAATGCCTGGCACCTGGCAACCCTACAAACACTCAGCACCCAGCCTCCCTCTTCCCAAACCCTGCCTGGCTCCAAACAGCCCCAGCCTCCCAACCCCGGCCCCCATGCTTACCTGGTTCCCCAAGCCTGCCGGCACAAAATGGTTACCAGCCAAAAGACCGCTCCTCTGTTCCTATCCCCACACTAACTCTTAAAGGGGACATGCTGTTTTATTTCAATTTTTGGATTTGTTGTCAGGATAGAATTTTTGGAATCCTTTTTTTTTTTTTGCTCAACAACTGTGGTCTCCCCGCACCTTCCCCTCCTCTTCCACAGAATTTTTTCCCATTTTTTTGGGGGGGGGGGAAGTGTTCAGTATTTTTGTTTCAACCATCTGGCAAACCTAAGTAAGGGTTTGGATGTGTTTGAGGGGAAGTGATTAATCCACTGTTTTTCTCTGTAGGGTGCGTAACATGCAGTATGAGTTTTTTTAGTTTTGTTTCAGATCCCCTTTGAACTTCAGTGTCCCAAAAGAAATTAGGTCTGAAGGGCATTTTGGCCAGAACACAGTAAGGGTATGTCTACACTACAAAATTAATTCGAACTAACAGACGTTAATTCGAATTAACTTTGATAGGTGCTACACATGCAAACCGCTAGTTCGAACTTAATTCGAACTAATGGAGCGCTTAATTCAAACTAGGTAAACTTCATTCTACGAGGACTAACGCCTAGTTCGAATTAACTAGTTCGAATTAAGGGCTGTGTAGCCACTTAATTCAAACTAGTGGGAGGCTAGCCCTCCCCAGCTTTCCCAGGTGGCCACTCTGGGCACCACCAGGGAAACTCTTCTGCCCCCCTCCCGGCCCCGGAGCCCTTAAAGGGGCACGGGCTGGCTACAGTGCCCGTGCCAGGTGCAAGCCTGCCAGCACCCAGCCAGCAGACCCTGCATCTGGCACGGCTCGAGCCAGCCACCCGCTGCCACCCAGCCCTCTGCCTCTTCCCGGGACCAGGCTGGTGGCTCCCGGAAGCCTGCCCAGGTCCGCAAGAGGCGGGTGCCCGCCTGGTCTAGTGCAGACATCATGGATCTCATCCACGACCTCCGCACTAGGCACAGGAAAGTGGCCGTCTAGGGCAGGAGAGCTGCCAGCCTGGCCACCCAGGAGCAGGTTGGCATGAAAATCAAGGTGGTTCAGTGAGACCCTGGACCCTGAGCCCTGAGCTTAGAATGGCCGTACTGGGTCAGACCAAAGGTCCATCTAGCCCAGTAGCCTGTCTGCCGAAAGCGGCCAACACTAGGTATCCTGGAGGGGATGGACCGAAGACAATGACCAAGCCATTTGTCTCATGCCATCCATCTCCAGCCTTCCACAAACAGAGGCCAGGGACACCATTTCTACCCCTTTGCTAATACCACTCCATGGACCCAACTTCCATGACTTTATCTCACTTCTCTTTAAACTCTGTTCTAGTTCTAGCCTTCACAGCCTCCTGCAGCAAGGAGTTCCACAGGTTGACTATTTGCTTTGTGAAGAAGAACTTTCTGTTGTTAGTTTGAAGCCTGCTACCCATTCATTTCATTTGGTGTCCTTTAGTCCTTCTATTATGGGAACTAATGAAGAACTTTTCTTTATGCACCCTCTCCACACCACTCATGCTTTTATAGACCTCTATCATATCCCCCCTCAGTCTCCTCTTTTCTAAGCTGAAAAGTCCCAGTCTCTTTAGCCTCTCTTCATATGGGACCTGTTCCAAACCCCTGATCATTTTAGTTGCCCTCCTCTGTCCCACCCTCTCTCTTCCCCTCTCCCACCTCCTTTTCCCAGTCTCCACGAGTTTTGTTCAATAAAGAGAGTTTCTATTTTTGAACACACATGTCCTTTATTTTGTACATCAGGAAGGGGGGCTAGGGAGAGGTAAGTGGAAGGAGGTGAGGGAGGAATGGGGTATGAGCCCCCGATGAGGAGGAC
This sequence comes from Pelodiscus sinensis, assembly GCF_052426305.1. Lineage (NCBI taxonomy): Eukaryota > Metazoa > Chordata > Testudines > Trionychidae > Pelodiscus > Pelodiscus sinensis. The sequence continues at coordinate 81,225,311 of NC_143052.1, forward strand.
TGGGCTGGCTCTGTGGGCTCCTCAGGGTGGAAGCTCTCCTGAAGTCCCTTGATTGACCCCCCCCTCCGGATGGCAGCCTGCGGCAAGTGCAGCCGGGCTGATGGCCGAGTGCTGTGATGTGCCGAGTGTGGGCACTCAGGGCACTCCAAGCCAGGACTGCTTTGCAAGCGGGACACCCCTGAGAACTGTCTGTCCGGGGTGGGGGTCGGGTCCCTTTAAGCACAGCCCTCAGCTAGCCTGAAACAGCAGCTCCACACTCTAAGTCCTAATCTGATGCCCTGCCGGCACTGCTTCCGGCCATCCTTAACCCCGGTTCAGGGTCCACTCAGTGTGGACATGCTAGTTCGAATTAGCAAAATACTAATTTGAACTAGGTTTTAAGTCTAGATGCGCTAATTTGAATTAATTCGAATTAGTGCTGTAGTGTAGACATACCCTAACAGATCAGTGGAGACCTGTGACAGGGCGAGTTATGCCTTGAAAGGCCTCAAAGGAGGTACTTACATGATGTTAGAGTGGTCAGCAGGACAACTCTATGGGCAAGGTGGATAGTAATTCTCTTTAGGTTTGTCCTGAGTCTCAGGATGTTACATTTAGCAGAAGACTAAGAATTAGAAAATTGTCTATTCAAAAAGGTAAACGGGAAGACCAGTGAGACGTACTGTGAAATCAGTTATCAACTTAAGCCCTTCAGAAGTGTCACAGGAATGAAAGGGAGTTGTAAGCCACAGCAGAGGGGATGGCCATGCAGCTATACTATATAATCACTGACCAAAAATTAAGCAATTTCTCTGCTTTGGATTTTACTCTCTCCCCTCTACAGACTGGTTGAAAGTGCAGACAGGAAAAAAAACACTCAATGGGGTTCTGCAGTGACTACCCGAAGCACAATCATCACTGTTCCCAATCTGGTAGCATGCATGTCACAGGGCATTTTAGGGGAACTGCACTCTTTGTGGCTCAGCTGGCCAACAGGGGACCTGTGACGGGGCAGCACCCGCGCTCCGCACTAACTGGGCGCTGTCCACGGCATGCTGGGGCGAAGCGGCGGCTCCGTGCTGGCTCCTGCCCTGCGCATCTTGTTCTGCCGTGGGCAGGGCCGAGTGGGGAATCCAACCAGCTGCGCCCGACCGTGCCGCCACAGCCCCGGCCGGGCAGGAACAACGGGGAGCCGACCCAGCCCTGCGGCACCGGTGCAGGCACCACCCGGCGGAGGAGGCGGTCCCGCCCCGCTACGGAGGATGTCATTGCGGCGGGACGCTCAAAAGGAGCACCGCCGCCAGAGCAAAATGGGGGAAGACGCACAGCAGGACACAGGGCGGACGGACAGAGGCACCTCGGACCCCATTTGCAGAGACCCTCGGGACCAAGCCGTCACGGCAACGCGGCGAGGGAGGTAGGAAGCGACCCAGGGCAGGGTGTTGGAACCCGGGGGATTGGTGTGTTTAGGGGACTCCCTCCTCCACCAACCAGGTCTGGGGGGGGCAGAATCCCCCCAGACCTTAGGGCCCTGGGTCGGTGCTCGGAGTGAGGGCGGGCCCAAGCCCCCCTACCTCTCCACGCCGACGTGGACGACACTAAGTCCCTACTAATCGTGGACCGACCCTGCTAGACTCAGGGCAGGGCTCCTGAATGATCGGAGAGCACGAGGGGAAGAGACCTCGGGTGAGGGAAGACGGAGGGGAGGGGCGAGGGCCCTGCGCGGCCCTGGGGGGGGGGGCCGCGCCGACGCCGCGCCTCTCCACAGGACCACAAAGAGAGGGCATTTGAGGGAGAGAAGGAATTCCCCGGGCTGAAATTCTCATTAGTGGCTTTTCTAAAGATTGCTTTCTGAGCAGAAAAGCCAGTGTACTATCAACAAAGTGTGCACAACCCAATTTAATTTCTAGAACTTCTATATCCTCTCTCATTAATTTTGCCTTCATTCCATTTTATGGATTCTCTGTAACACATATGAACATAATAGTGGCTTTCCGTGTCACACCCATACCAAATAATGCTATGTGCAGGGATGTCTCTGACTGCCCTTTTAGTACATTCTTCCCCTTTGCAAGTCCATTGTCTGTGCTTTGTTTCCTCTCCTTGACCACCCTCCTCCTTACTCTGCTAGTAGCCACTGCTGACCCTTGAACTGAAATAAGGCTTGTAACTGCTCCTAAGGATACATCTATACTGCCACACCATTTTGGAATAACTAGTGCTGTGCTAAAATAACTTAGTCTATGTCTACACAGCAGGCAGTTATTTCGAAATAGTGTCAAAATACTGTCAAGCTGGAGGACTTCTTACTCTGACTTCTGTAGCCCTCATTGTATGAGGAGTAAGGGAAGTTGGAGGAAGAGTGCTCTTTTTCAAAATAAGTGCTGTGTAGATGCTCCCTATTTCGAAATAAGCTACGCAATTGATGTAGCTCAATTTGCGTTACTTATTTCAAGTTAAGCCCTGCAGTATAGACACACCCTTACAAAGTGCATAGTCTCCATGTCACTTGCAATATTTAGTAAGAAATACTGTTCTTCCTTTCAGCGGTTCTTTCTCTAGCATCATAGCTTATCGTTCTTCTCTTTCTCCCCTCTCCCCCCATTTGTTTCTTAAACTGAAAATACCATCTCATTGGGTATCATCCAAGCTCCACAAATAAGACAATAAAAAGGTTTATTTTCTTGGGTCACTAGTATTTAAGGCTATTTGATCAGGATCTTCAGCAAAAAGCAATTCCTTATGCCGCAGTGATAAACATTAGAAAGCAGAGTAGCTTAATGGAGAAAACACAGATTAGATCATTTATCTTACTGAAAGGATTTTATTATTAGTCATGCATCTTTGAAAATATCTGTCCATAGATGCTTCTGACCTGCATTTTTAGCTGTTAAGGCATTGAATACAGTGATAACAGCTAAAAAAAAAATTAAGAATGATGTCAGCATGGAGGGCTTTGGCTTGAATGAGACAGAGTAGGTGTATTTTCATCTGTGAGGAAAAAGAAATAGTCTTTACTACATTTTGATTTCATAGAAATATAAGCAGCTGAGTTCCAATGAAAATCATCCACCTTCGTTGAGCTTGTCAAATAGCAAATCCAAATCTTGTTTCTTCATTATTCATGGAGCATAAGGCCAGACAGGACCATTACATCATTTAGTTTGACCTCCTCTGTGCCAGAGAACAACATTTCTTAAACTGGGGTCCGCAAACCCTCCTCCTCTCCTCTCTCCATCCTAGAGCCTCCTGCACACCGTGAAACAGTTGTCGAATGGTGTGCATAAGACACTGGGAAGGAGGGGGAGGAGCAGGGATGGGGCATACTTGGAGGAGTCGGCAGAAGGAGGTGGGGAAGTGGAGGGGTTTGAAATAAGGGGGGTGGAAAGATGTGGAGTGGAATGGTGGGCAGAGTCTAGGGTTGAGCAGGTGGGGAGGGGTGGGTGTCTGTGAAAATTTTCAAATCAAAATGGGGTCCCCAGGCTGCTACAGTTTGAGAACCAACTTCAGTCATAGACAATTATATTTCACCTCATTACCCCAAGCTTATAAGAGATAAATAAGAATGTTTTTCCCCTTGTCTGGTAACTTAATTAAAAAACTTGCTATGCTTCTGAAATGGATAGATTGTATAACTACAAGATTTCCAGGTATTTAAGACAATAACATTCATGATATAAACATCACATTGACTGTATGCTTTATTTTGGAAGTTCTGGGACAAAAGGCATCCTCTTTATCCAGCCTCACTGAACTTGGAGCACTTATATAAAATGGGGAGGGGTTCTGAACCATTCTTTACTTGGGATTTGATTTTGTCAAACCAGTTCCTAAATGATAAAGTTTTACCCATTTCTAATGTTATTTAAAATAAAAAACAACCCCCCCCCCCCCGATGTAAGTATTTATCTTTGCTTCACTTCAGATTCTCAGGTCAATAAAGCCTATTATTCACCAGAATAGTAATCAGTAGCCTCCGACCTATGTTCTGTTGGGAGGCTTTGCTTTGTCACCCCACCACCACCAGCCACACTAACTATCCCAAAGACTTGGAGGAATAGTCCTCTTATTGGCTCCACCATGTGTTCAAATACCTGCACTTATCAGAGCCACTTCTATACCAAAATGCAGGACAATGTAGCACTTTAAAGACTAACAAGATGGTTTATTAGATGATGAGCTTTCGTGGGCCAGACCCACTTCCTCAGATCAAATAGTGGAAGAAAGTAGTCACAACCATATATACCAAAGGATACAATTAAAAAAATGAACAAATATGAAAAGGACAAATCACATTGCAGAAGAGGAGGGGAATGCGGGGGCGGGGGGGGAGGAAGGAAGGTAAGTGTCTGTGAATTGATGATATTAGAGGTAGGGAGAGTGCGATGTTTGTGAGTTAATGGTAATACCATTAGCTCACAAACATCTCACTCTCCCTACCTCTTATATCATCAATTCACAGACACTTACCTTCCTTCCTCCCCCCCACCCCCCGCATCCCCCTCCTCTTCTGCAATGTGATTTGTCCTTTTCATATTTGTTCATTTTTTTAATTGTATCCTTTGGTATATATGGTTGTGACTACTTTCTTCCACTATTTGATCTGAGGAAGTGGGTCTGGCCCACGAAAGCTCATCATCTAATAAACCATCTTGTTAGTCTTTAAAGTGCTACATTGTCCTGCATTTTGCTTCAGCTACCCCAGACTAACACGGCTACATTTCTATCACACTTCTATACCACTCCTTTTTGCCTTTAGGAGAAAAGGGGCCATTGATAGGGTGACTTTATGTCTGAGCAATCTCTTAATCGTCAGAACAGCACTTCAGGTTGCTCTAACTGGACTAGTGCGCTGATGATCCCAGAACTGAGAACAAAATAGTGACTCCATGCCCCGATTCCCCAGCTGTGCCAAATGTCAATCACAGCTGAGCATCTGGCCCTATATTTGCTTACCAAATTGTGAAATCCTCTAAAACACCAGAGTAACGCAGTGTTAGCTACTCTGTTATATGCCAGACAGTTAAGGTTTCTTCTCAGTTCACCAATTTTCCACATCATGAATATTTTATGGCACACATTAAAAATGAAGAGTGGTGTCTTTTTTAACACTTATACTACAACCACATTGATAGATTAGATACATGAATTACAGGGTTACATTTAAAAAGGAGGGGAGAAATGAGAAAACGCTACTTATATGAAATATTGGATGAGTTTATATTGTAAGAGGTTTCACTTTGGGTACTTCCTGACTTCTGAGGGCTTTCTCTCAGAATGCTAGTATTGCACTAACTCTAATTTTTGCATTAGTTCCTAGTTTAGTTTCTTTAAAAAATACTAAGGAAATTGACTTGTGTAGCTTACAAACTACAGTGGCTTTAGAAGCAGAACTATGTAATTTCCTTGCTTCACCCTTATTCCAATTGGACAGTTTACAGATTTTACTGGATTTTTCAATTATGCTTATAAAGTCCTTCCTTCACTGAGTTTTGTGTATGTATCTTGTGCTTCTTTATGAACTCCCCTGGATTCAACATGTTTAGGCTATTCCAATGTGCCCTACATGAAGCTAAACCTTAAGGCTGTGTCTACACTGGCCACTTATTCCGGAAAATCAGCCGCTTTTCCGGAATAACTTGCCAGCTGTCTACACTGGCCCCTTGAATTTCTGGAAAAGCACTGACGATCTACTGTAAAATCATCAGTGCTTTTCCGGAAAAACTATGCTGCTCCCGTTCGGGCAAAAGTCCTTTTCCAGAAAACTGTTCCAGAAAAGGGCCAGTGTAGACAGCACAGATTTCTTTTCCGCAAAAAAAGCCCCGATCGCAAAAATGACGATCGGGGCTTTTTTGCGGAAAAGCGCGTCTACATTGGCACGGACGCTTTTCCGGAAAAAGTGCTTTGTAATGTAGATGCGCTTTTTCCGGAAATACTTATAACGGAAAACTGTTCCGTTTTAAGCATTTCTGGAAAATCATGCCAGTGTAGACGTAGCCCAACAGAATTGGGACATAGAATGCAGCAACTCACTTAGGATATGTCTAGACTACATGCCTCTGCCGACAAAACATGTAAAATAGGCTACCCGACATAGTCAATGAAGCAGGGATTTAAATATCCCCGGCTTCATTAAAATAAAAATGGCCACCGCGCTATCCCGTCTCAGCTGATCATCGGCACAGCACGCGAGTCAAGACGCAGATCAGTCGACAGGGGAAGCCTTTGTCGACCACTCCCTTATGCCTCAAGAAACATGATTTACAGGAGCAGTCGACAAAGGCTTCCCTTGTCGACCGATCCGCGTCTTGATTCGCACACTGTGCCGACGATCAGCTGAGCCGGTACAGTGCAGCGGCCATTTTTATTTCAATGAAGCCGGGGATATTTAAATCCCCGCTTCATTGACTATGTCGGGTAGCCTATGTTACATGCCTCTGTGTACATCTACACAGCAGGGCTAAACTCGAAGTTAGCTATGCAACTTGAGCTATACTATGTAAAATAGCTTATTTCAAGTTTGGGCACTTCTACGCAGCACTTATTTTGAAATAGTGCAATCTTTCACTGACTTCCCTTACTCCTCATACAATGAGGTTTACAGAAATTGGAGTAAGAAGCCCATTATTTCAAAATTATTTTGAAATAACGGGCTTGCTGTGGAGATTTTCATTATTTTCTGTTATTTTGGAATAATGTATGTTATTCTGAAATAATGCTGCCATGTAGCTCTACCCTTATTGAGCAGAACGTCACACACAGAGTATATGACATCATTTATAGAAGCAGGACCCTGCAGCCTACTCATAAGTGCAGAAATGGCAGCCCTCTGTCCCTGTACCTGCTATCTTCAGTGTAAAGTCAGTGCAATAGGAGAGTGAGACTAAAAGATGTGCTGGGGGGAGAGACGGAAAGGTCTTAAACCTTCAAACTAAGCATTGGCTAAAGTGATTTGCCTCAGATTTGAAAAATAAATAAAATCAATCACCCGGAAGCAGGTCTTTTCACCTCCAGATGTGAATATTTTGAAAAAAAAATTGTGAGAGAGAGATCAGGGGATACTCATGGCAATGGTTTTGGAACCTTAACCATAGAGGGTTCCACCAAGGTTATTCTTGTTTATTATTTGCACTGTGGTGGTGCCTAGTAGCACCAGCCATGGACTAAGACTCCATTGTGCTAGCCACTGTACATAGACAAAAAGACAGTCCATATGCTCAAATGCTACATCCCTCTAAAAAAAAAATCAACTTCTTGAAATACAGTGAGGGAAAATAATATATGCATGAATGCAAATTTTGCCAAACTACTGCTCTCCAAGATATATATTAAATTAATGTGAGACTGATATCTCAGCAAGCTGGAGATCATAAAGCTGGTTTTATGATATATTAAAATATAACAACAATTTCAGAGAGTTAGCATAATGTATTATTCAAAGTTAAACACTGTCTTGACTGATAAGGCTAACATGCCATCAGGCTATAATAAAAGATAGCTTTGAAATATCCATTTTAATTTATCTGTAAGGTCATTTACATAAAGCAAGAGCATAATGATGTATTTTTCCAGTGTAGGAGGAAATAAATGCACTTCATTTACAACGTAACTAGAAAATATGAAAATGTTGAGAGAAAGCCATTATTAAGTCATTTACATTTTCAGACAAAATACATTGACATGGATTTCATTATAAAAGCTGGAGTAAATATATTTCTGGGATTTTACATTGAATGTAAGCAAACTTATTTTAAAAACTACACAAAACATATTATAGCAGGCCGTAATATATCACTGCCATAAGTTCTTGACAAATTATAACCTCTTTATCCAAGTTCTGTAAGCAACTCAGAAGAGCCATGCAGCCAAAAGTGGAATTCGTCAACTGGAATTACTGGGCCATACATTGCCTTTAATCCACGTACTGTAAGGGCTTTAAGGTGATAAAAGAGTGCTCGCAAATTTAGTAACGGGGTGGAAAGGACAATATCTGAAAGCAGAGACATCGAAAGGGGCAATGGATCCAAACTGCCTTTATCCAGGCGTCACTCACGACAATCTGCTGTGTTAGGCAAAACTTCACAGCTCCGTCCAGTAGAAGAGAGTCTAAATGAGGCAGAGAGCCCTTATTTCTTATTGGTCTTTCTGAGGGCCTGCAGCAAGCCTTCAGAAGGTCAGTGATGATGGTAGAAATGGGGATACCACACACCAGGTCACAGCACCACTCACTTCAGTTTGGCCCAGCCATCCCTCCAGCAGGCCAAATTTAAGTGAGAGGTGTTATGACTTAGCGCATGGGATTACAGCAGCACTCACGTTTTGTCTGGCCATCCTGTTGCATTGCACAGAATCTGCAGCCCTAGGCAGCTGCTTCCTTTGCCTATACGCAAAGTGGCCTCTGCCTTTATCCTTAATGCTGCCTCATATTGTGTTCAGAAATCTACAAAAATCATCACTAGCAGGCCTTCCATCTTGGAATATATGAGGACTATTACACTAGAAGCAAAAGGTCCCTTAATCTCATTGGCCCTGGTTTTGCTGTAACCATTCCTTCTAAAATGGCTGGTAGTCAGAGAAGCCTTAATCACAAATAGAACCAGAGCTAGTGTTTTGGCTATGCCAAGAGAAAAGCCAGTTTCCACAAGGTAGGTGAGATGCAACAGTGTAGGCCAGAGGGTGAATTTGATACTGGGGCAGCTCAAACTGCCTTATGCCAAAATGTTTTGAGAGATAAACAGACTCCAATTGACACACACACACACACACACACACACACACACACACACACACACACACACACACACACACACACACACACACACACACACACACACACAGCAGATACCTAGAAAACTCCCAAAACTCTTATCATGGACCATATGACCATTATATGCTAATGACAGGGAAGCTGTCTATCAGGAACAGTCAACAGAAAACAGCAGTTGTAAATACTAATATAATATGTTATGGGACTAACAAAATAATTTAGTTTACTGAAAATTTTCATTGGACAATGAACTAGAGCCTGGAATTAGGAGGTTGAATAGCATTTCTTACCATAGGTACATCAGACACACAGAACACTAGGCTAGATCAAACTGATGGAGTTCCAAATTTATATCAGCTGAGAATCTCTCTCTCTGCATGCAATCTTATTTATTAAGACTCTATCTACTGTAACATCTTTGACAACTGATCTGCCTTGTTATTTATACCATAAATCCTTAATCAAATACCAGGCAACTTTTATGAACACAATTATGGAGCTTACACCTTCAACCCTGCTGTAAGATCTCCTAGTTTTTGCAAACCTCTCTCAACAGTTTATCTTTTTGTTGCAATTTCTTGATGGCTCGATTGGTTCCATATTTTGAAAGTTCAATATACGTCAGTCAGTATTGATTTTATAATGTAATTAAAAATATGTTCTTGCCACATCTGAAACACTAAGAAGGAAGGAAGAGATAGCTCAGTGGTTTCAGAATTTGCTTGCTATACCCAGGGTTGTGAGTTGACTGCTTGAGGGGGCCATCTAGGGCAATCTGTCAGGGATGATACTTGATCCTACCATGACTGAATGAATATAGGCAAACAATGCAGGGGCAAGATTAGAAAGGCAAAGGCACAAAATGAACTCAAATTAGCTATGGGAAACAAGAAGACTTTTTGTAAATACATTAGAAACAAGAGGAAGACCAAGGACAGGCTAGGCCCAGTGAGGAGGGAGAAACAGTAACAGGAAACTTGGAAATGGCAGAGATGCTTAATGACTTCTTTGTTTAAGTCTTCACTAAGAAGTCTGTAGGAATGCCTAACATAGTGAATGCTAGTGGGAAGGGGGGAGGTTTAGAAGATAAAATAAAAAAGAACAAGCTAAAAATCACCTAGAAAAGTTAGATGTCTGCAAGTCACCAGGGCCTGATGAAATGCATCCTAGAATACTCAAGGAGCTAATAGAGGAGGTATATGAGCCTCTAGCTATCATCTTTGGAAAATCATGAGAGACAGGAGAGATTCCAGAAGACTGGAAAAGGGCAAATATAGTGCCCATTTACAAAAAGGGAAATAAGAACAACCCAGAAAACTACAGGCCAGTTAGTTTAACTTCTGTGCCAGGGAAGATAATGGAGCAAGTAATTAAGTAAATCATCTGTAAACACTTGGAAGGTGGTAAAGTGATAGGGAACAGCCAACATGGATTTGTAAAGAATAAATCATGTCAAACCAATCTGATAGCTTTCTTTGATAGGATAACGAGTCTTGTGGATAAAGGAGAAGCGGTGGATGTGGTATACCTAGACTTTAGTAAGGCGTTTGATACGGTCTCGCATGATATTCTTATCAATAAACTAGGCAAATACAATTTAGATGGGGCTATTATAAGGTGGGTGCATAACTGGCAGGATAACCGTACTCAGAGAGAAGTTATTAATGGTTCACAATCCTGCTGGAAAGGTATAACTAGTGGGGTTCCGCAGGGCTCTGTTTTGGGACCGGCTCTGTTTAATATCTTCATCAATGATTTAGATATTGGCATAGAAAGTACGCTTATTAAGTTTGCAGATGATACCAAGCTGGGAGGGGTTGCAATTGCTCTGGAGGATAGGGTCATACTTCAAAATGATCTGGACAAATTGGAGAAATTGTCTGAGGTAAACAGGATGTAGTTTAATAAAGACAAATGCAAAGTGCTCCACTTAGGAAGGAACAATCAGTTTCACACATACAGAATGGGAAGCGACTGTCTAGGAAGGAGTACGGCAGAAAGGAATCTAGGGGTTATAGTGGACCACAAGCTGACTATGAGTCAGCAGTGTGATGCTGTTGCAAAAAAAGCAAACATGATTCTGGGATGCATTAACAGGTGTGTTGTGAGCAAATCACGAGAAGTCATTCTTCTGCTCTACTCTGCGCTGGTTAGGCCTCAGTTGGAGTATTGTGTACAGTTCTGGGCACCACATTTCAAGAAAGATGTGTAGAAATTGGAGAGGGTCCAGAGAAGAGCAGCAAGAATGATTAAAGGTCTAGAGAACATGACCTATGAAGGAAGACTGAAAGAATTGGGTTTGTTTAGTTTAGAAAAGATAAAACTGAGGGGGACATGATAGCCATTTTCAGGTATCTAAAAGGGTGTCATAAGGAGGAGAGAGAAACTTGTTCATCTTGGCCTCTGAGGATAGAACAAGAAGCAATGGGCTTAAACTGCAGCAAGGGAGGTTTAGGTTGGACATTAGGAAAAAGTTCCTAACTGTCAGGGTAGTCAAACACTGGAATAAATTGCCCAGGGAGGTTGTGGAATCCCCATCTCTGGAGATATTTCAGAGTAGGTTAGGTAAATGTCTATCAGGGATGGTCTAGACAGTATTTGGTCCTGCCATGGGGGAAAGGGCTGAACTCGATGACCTCTCGAGGTCCCTTCCAGTCCTAGTATTCTATGATTCTATTATTCTATGACTGGACTCAATGACCTCTGAAGGTCTTTTCCAGTTCTATGGGATAGATATATTTCAATATATTATAGAATACTGTAATGCATACTTTAGTATTAGACAGCTTTTCAGGTCCAAATCTTGCAGCAAAGGTAAATACATTTTGCAGCAAGTCTAATTAAATTCTGCAGCTTCAGTAACCCAGCTAGCTAGAATTCCTTACCTGTGAAATTCTTTTTAACTGTAGTGAGAGAAGCTTTGTCTACACCTACGTTTCCTTAGAGTTCATCCCATTTTTGGCCATGTATAAAAGCAATCTTTTTATATCACTAGCTGTTAAAAAATGGGGTGAGAGCAGAACTGGCATTTCAAATGCAAGATGCTGAGTCCTTTCTTCCATATTTATTGTGACCAGTATTTGCAGGCACCAGTAACTCAATTTATGTGCCTCTGCACCTATCACAAACAGAATCTCAACAACAAAGCAAGTTTAAATGAGCATTTTAACAAAGATTTCTTCTCCCACCTGTTAGCCATTTCCTTCTCTTTCCACTCACTGCTCACCCCCCCCCTTTTTTTGCCAGCCTTATTAGTGATGCAGGATTTATTAGTGATGTGAGATTATGATGGATTTCTGCAGAATGAAAGGATGTTGTCAAGATGATGTCAGGCCAAATTGGAATCTGAAGAAAGAAACAGGCACTTTCCTTACATAACGCTTGATACCTCTAACTTTTATTTAATCATTTTATTCATTGTTATCAACTGTTCTTGGTCCATAGCAGGATGAAGCTGCCAATACTGCTCTTGGCTGTTCTGAAGCAGATGATCCAGATTTTTACCCTGCTAGGCCCGTGAAAGTTATTGTGCTTGGATGTGTTTTAATCAGCCCCTGCTCCTGCTGATCTCAGCAGCCCCATTGTTGAATGTACCAGTAGTAGTCAAACCAGATGGCACCCCTCTGATGTTCACAATCATACTTAGGGCCTGGGTAAAAAATAGTGGCCAAGATTTTCAAAAATGGATTTCTTGAGTAAGGCTTCTAAAACAGCACTGAGATGTCCAGAGAGTGGCCTAATTTTCAGAAGTGCTGAGAGTTTTGGGTGCTCAGTACCCCTGAAGATCAGGATTATTATTCATGAACCTAAGTATGGAATTAGGAGCCTAACCAGGCACCTATGTTTGAAAATCATGGCAGTTTCTTTCTGAGATCATTGATATGATTTTAGAAGTATAAAAGTCACATCTTGCTGTTTGTTTTCATCCTGATACACTGATGTCTACCATTGACAAATGATTCTAAAACTAAATGAACCAAGTTCAAATGCAAAATGCAAGGATTTCATTTTTAATAATGATCAAGGTTCAGGATATTTCCTGGGGACGAATAACTTGGCAGAAACAGTTAATCACCTCAAGCCATTAACCCCAACTGTATAGTAAGCCCGAAATATACACTTGTGCCCTAAATCATTATGGCTGTTATAAATATCCCCCCCTCCCACACACACACACACACACACACACACTCTACATACAGGGTATTTGTGGGTAATTAAAGCCTGGCACTTTAATGATTTAGGTTTCTCTGAGTTTCATTTAGCTTAGAACATAGTGATTCACACTAAAAAAAGTATGAGGATAAATTTTCCTATTCAGCACTTTGAAAAGGAATCTCTTCATAAAGCTCACATTTGATATATTCTAAAACGGTTTTTGTTTCAGTTTATTTTATAACCTTCTTTAGCAGGCAGCCTCATTGCACATTCTAATAATCTGCTTCCATGACCTTCACCTTTATTGATTTGGGGGTTCCCCTCCCCCCGCTATGTTTAATACCTTCTCTGAGATTAAAGTCATTTTTCTCCAGCAGCAGCAGGTTAAACAGCAGCTTTGCTGTTAAGAAATAGAAATCATTTTGATTAGTAAAAATTGATTTGTAGCCAGAGAAAATATGTTTTTAAGTCACTAAAACCTATTTAGGGAGCAATGCAATAGAAATAGGCTTCTAGTTGTGTGACATAAGCAAAGACAACATATTTAAAATATATATTAAAAAAAGACAGTACAAATGAGCAAGTAAATGAAAGACAACATTGCTCACTGTATATTTATGAATGCTATCAAATACAGCAAATTTGCAAAATAAAGGTAAGCAGAAATTTATTTTCCCTCAAAGGTTATTTTAATCAGGTTTATAGTTGAACTAGATGGAGAATCATATTATGTGAAGTAATTTTCTGAATAGATACAGTAACATAAGTCAATATTTTGAAAGTGTAGAAGGTGAGATTATAAATTACAGACTAAATTTACTGCAAGACTCTAATAAACTAGAACCCATTTCCCTTACCAATTTATAGTTCTGTTTTGATTATACAGCTTATTTGCTTAACTTTATTACTGCATTCATTTCTTTTTTATGCTACCCTATTCTCTACTGTCAAAATACCTTCTGCCTTCAGTCATTGTCTTTCAATAACCCAGAGACTCTGTCTGTTTACAACATACTTTATTTCAAATACCACTGCCTACTTTTCATTATTCACATATATATACTAAGTTCTACAACCACTGTTCCTCATCTCCAATTACAGTGAGCCACCAGTGTGTCACGTGCTTAGGATTTATGGAGCCCTGCGCAGTACAGGTTGAACCTCCCTCCGGCACCCCGTAGACCTGACGGGTGGACCAAGAGAGGTCAGACCCTCTGCTGACAGACTCTGGGCTCCCCTGGGCTCTGTCAGCAAATTGCCAGGTTCCAATGCTTTTTGGCCACTGGGCTCTCAGCGTCTCGGCCAGCTCTGGGGCTTCTGGGGCTGCTGGGGCTCCACTGTGCTAAGGCTGCCAGACTCCACTGCTCTGGGGCCACTGGGGCTCTATGGTCATCCATGGGCCACTGATATTCTGCAGCCCCGAGGCTGCCCCGGGGCACCAGGACTCTGCTGCCCCAAGCCGGGGCTCTCTGGTCCAGTGGCTCTCTGGTCCAGCAACATCCATAGTCCTGCTAGACCACAGATGTTGCCAAACCAGATTGTCCAGGACAAGAGAGGCTCATTAAACTGGTGCCCCGATGCTGCCCGATGGCAGCTATAGAGAGCAACCATTTTTTAGAGATGTGATCTTATAATCTTCAGCAACGCACTAATGAAATCTTTCAAAAACAAATTTCAAACTAAGGTAAGAATATAAAAGTGTACATGTGTGAACAGTTAACCAGTGAGTCTGGGCTCATTGGTTAATGTTCATGGTTACATGCAGCACCCTCCGCCCCCACCAGCGCTGCTGCCTCTAAACAGGAAGGGATACAGAAGTAGCAGCATGGGGGAGGGGCAGGCAGGAGCCAGTGCTTGTGGGGAGCTGTCACTGCTGCCTCTGTATCACTTCCTCACGGGGAACCAGCAGTGTATCAGAGGCAGCAGAGTGGGGGGGGGAGGGGAAGCTGTCTTCCCCCCCTGCCTCCCATGTAAACAGCGAACCACTGGAATTTTCAGCAGTTACACATTTAACTTAATAAACACATTTAACATCCTTAAACTAAGGTCCTGTCGACTAACACAGTACATTCAGAAACTGACGGTATATACCTGGTGCTGGCAAATGCCTGTTAAATGGCTTCATTGCTACTTGAATGTCTCTTTCACATGTTTGATATTCTGCTAATAGCTCTGGCAGACTTTTTCACTTTTAAGTTAGCTAGATCCTCTCCAGAGGAAGCAGAGCCATAGAACAAAGATAGGACGAGAGAGGTGGGTGGGCATTAAGACCCAGTAGTGCCTCAAATTTTTGGGTGCCCTGCTTAATTGCATATGCTGC
This sequence comes from Pelodiscus sinensis, assembly GCF_052426305.1. NCBI lineage: Eukaryota > Metazoa > Chordata > Testudines > Trionychidae > Pelodiscus > Pelodiscus sinensis. The sequence goes on from NC_143052.1 coordinate 81,240,535, forward strand.
GTATGGGCAAGGATAGCTCTGCATCAGGGACATGCAACACTACTAGCATGATCCAAAATCATTGGAAAAAAGCTGACCTAAAGGGTTTTGAATTAGGTCTTATGTTCCTTCCCTTAGAGCAAGCATTTCAATTTTGGGCCCCAGACTCCGCTTGCCTAATAAATGTATCAACTCTACACAGCTCCTCATACTTCTACCAAAGAGTGCCACAGAACTATAGCAAATACTGTTTACAACCATGTTTCTTAGGGTACGTCTAGACTACATGGCTCTGTCGCCAGAGGCATGTAGATTAGGCTACCAGACATAGGAAAATGAAGCGGCGATTTAAATAATCGCCGCTTCATTTAAATTTACATGGCTGCCGCGCTGAGCCGATCAGCTGTTTGTCGGCTCAGCGCGGTAGTCTGGACACGCGGGTGTCGACATCAAAGGCATTTGTCGACCACCCAGGTATGCCTCCTGGGATAAAAGGGTTGTGAGCTTTGCAGAGCTCTTCACAATGCAGCAGTGAAGTCAGAAAAACATTAATTGAAACATGATAGAAGATGGAAGAAAAATGCTTGAATTCTAACTTTAAGATGACTCATTCAGTGTGTGCCCACCTCCCCCCATGTGAAGCAGGTCCACGGATGTTGTGGGACTAGAGAGCTCCAGCGGCAGAGGTTGCTGGCAGTTGAGAGTGGAGCCGGCCAGTGGAGCCAGCGTGTCAACAGAGCCTGTGAGGCACCAGAGCCAGCTGCTGGTGGGGAAAGGAAGCCAGTGGTGGAGCCAGACCTTGCGGAGCAGTGGAGCCCACAGCCAGTCTGCCAGGAGCTCTGGTGGGGTGGCGGGGCTGCCAGAAAGGCAGTGGGACCCCCACGAATTCTGGCAAGGCTACCACAGCTTGTAGGGCTGGGAGGCTGGGGAGGGAAGCCCAGTGGAAAGGCTGGCACCCCTACCCCCAGAGTCCCCAGGTCTGGAAACCTCCCTTGTCCCAGACTGGTTAGGTCCGGAGGGTGCTGGACCATGGAGGTCCTACCTGTAGTGAAATGGTTGGACCTAGAAAGCAAAGGAGTGCATTCAAGAATGGAGCAATGAGAAGAAACAAGGTAAAGAGGTGAGGGACCGATTTTTAATCAATTTATGTTATTTGCATCACTTCTGCTGCAGAAATAAACAAAAGTGTTACACTGCCTGGAATGTTTCACAACCTCAAGTGTCAACCTTAGAGCAAACGGTCAAAAAGCAGGGCAGGACACACCAAACTGGCCGTATAGTCCAGATAGGGTGACTAGATTTCCTGATTTTGTTATTAGGGGCAATCCTGATATTCTGGGCTTTGTCTTGAGGCTATTACCCTCCAACCCAAATTTTCACACTTGCTATCTGGTCACTCCATAACTAGATTTCACCAACCCAATAACAAGTCTCAATGCCTGGATCAGTTTTACCAGGAAGTCACACACAATCCCCTTAGGCACTCCGATCTATCTTCCCATTCAGGCAAGCTGGACTTAGTGATAAATGGTCACTTACACAAAAAGCATCACAAAACATTCAGATTGCTTGCAGTCCTAAGAGACCAGCCACTTACTCCAGGTCAATTTGTAACTTAGATCTCACACCAAAGATAATACTGGTAACCAGTCCTACAGGAAAACTAAGGATTTATTAGGAAAAAGAAAGGAGATATTTACAGGTTAGAGCAGATAATGTATAAGCCCAAAGAATTACAGTCCATGGTTCCAAAAGGTGAAAGAAATATAGTTATCTGTCCACTGAATGTCTTTTAAAATCTAACCCAAGTTGCCATTAGTTTCTTAGTCACAGCTCATATGATAGTCCAAACAGTAAAGTAATAACCATTTTTCTTGTATCTTTCTTTGTCTTTTCCCCCAAGAGAGCAAACCAATGTATGTAAATTCTTGATGGATGGATAGGGGAATTGACAACATTTTTGTCCCACAATGTGTTTATAGTAATTCTTGATACGAAAGGGAACCACTCTTCTTGCCTAGGTTCACAAATTCAGACAAGGCATTTTTCAAATTATAAAGCAAAACTCACATATTACCTTATCTGAAGTGGTCATTTGAAAAAGTGGGCTGTGCCCAGGAAAGCTCAGGATACCATTTACATGTTTTGTTAGTTTTTAAAGTGCTACCAGACAATTTGTTGTTGTTTTAAGTTTATATTACATTATATCATGGATACTGATATTATAAGTGAGATTAAAGCATGCAGCAACTTACAAGCATTTCATCTTTCCAAGTCTAACATTTATCTTGAAAAATAGTAACAAAAGATGAGTTGGTCTGGTTGTCAGCTATGAATTTGTTGGTGCTCAGCTTACTCCTACAGCCTTGGCAGAAGCTAGCACCTGGTTTACCCGTGTCACAAAAGGAAATGTCTTTTAAACAATCTGCTTTAAAAGTAATTTGCAGGTTTGTTGTAGCCATGCTTGTCTCAGGATATTAGAGACAAAAGAGGTGAGGTAATCTCTTTTATTGGACCATCTTCTGTTGGAGATGCTACACATGCTACACAGAACTCTTTTTCAAATGTTCTTAAGTATACTTGTGACCTGAAGAAGAGCTCTGTGGATCTTAAAAGGTTGTCTCTCATCAACAGAAGTATGTCCAATATGTGTCTTTAAAAGTAATGGACATCTTTGGTCACTGCAGTTAATGACAAAATTGCTATCCTCCATATGTCCTAGGGGAAAGAATTTTAAATGCCTGGAGCACAATATTCAGAATAAGCAAGAAAATTGTAAGCTTTCCACACTTCAGTCTTGAATTATTTGACCCTTGCTATTGCAATCTAAGGCAGAGATTGCCAGATATGTTATTGTGCCTTAATTGCAAAACAAGAGTTTCTGACATTGAACAGTCAGACTAAAGTGAAACATTTTTTTAAATGTTCATGAATATTTTAATCACAATTTCAAAAATTCAAAATAAAAATGCAACTCGCTCTAGTTCCAAGTGCAGAAAATGATTTGCAATGAATCTGAATCTACAATCATACCCTGGATTTCTTAAACATATGGGGACAAACTTTTGACAGCAGCCATTCAGCAAGTTTTAGAGGTTGAAATTATTCCAGAAAGATACCAAAAGCCCACTAAAGCATTATGATTAACCCTTTCCTGAGACTTTGTTTCTGCATCCCATCCCAGAAATCTGATTGCCTAAAGACTGCATTATCCCTGTAAAAATATATCTACATATCACCAGCCCAATAATACAATTGCAGGTTTTGAGAATTAATGAGAAAGATGATAACCTATCAGCAGAATAACATGGCCCAATATGAGGTCATTTCTTCTGCTGGTTTTGTTGGACTTCAGTGGAGCTATGTTGATTTATACCAGCTAAGGATCTGATCTATGAATTACCAATGTACAACACAGCTCATAAGTGACAGCTGAAAGGACCAGCCGCTTCCCTGTGACAATCTCTGCCATAGTGACAAACAAGTTATGATGAATGAAGTCTGATGCACACCAGATAAGAATAATTCCAAACAGGCTGGTATAGGTTCCTACCAGCATGCTTACCAAATCCCATGTTTTATGAAAGACCAAGTGATATAGTACAGATTCATATTGCAGTGAAACGGGGACATAGGATTTAAGGTGGAGGGGGGTCAAAGGAGACTAGGGCTATGTCTATACTGCACCTATTTTGCGCAATAAATATGCAAATGAGGCTAAGCATGGAATATCGCTGAGCCTCATTTACATAATTAATGAGCGCCTGCTTTTTGCGCAACCCCCTCTTGCGCAAGAGCCATTCTTCCACGTTTTTTCCAGAAGAATAGCTCTTGTGCAAGAGAGGGTTTTTGCGCAAAAAGGAGCCATGTAGCACAAAAAGTGGGCACTCATTAATTATGCAAACGAGGCTCGGTGATATTCCATGCTTAGCCTCATTTGCATATTTCTTGCTCAAAACGGGTGCAGTATAGACATAGCCTCAGGGAGCTAGAAACCCAGTTCACATAGAATTTCCATGTTATCCTTTGAAAATCCCAGCCGAAAGTCTACAAGTTACATGTAATTTTAGATGCTTCAGTTTTAGGTGCTTTAAGAACTTTAAAATACCCTGATTTTCAGAGCGTGAACACCCAGCACATTCTGAAATGCATGTTCCTGTACAGTTTGCCACCCCAAAATTGAGGCATATAATAAGTAAATTTTGAAAATTTAGGCTATATGGTTTTTGAGAGCATGATGTCATAAAATACCTTAATAGCCATAGAAAACAATTAAGAGAATTATCATTTGTATTTATTTGGTTTTCTATTATTATCCCTGAATACATCCCAAATTAATACTTGATCCTTATGGCACTCCAGTGGGGCCAAAGCATCAGCACCGTGAAAATGAATATAGACAATTCCATTTGCCCCTTCTTATTTGTATTACAATATTTATTACAAGGATGAGACATCATGATTTTAATGCCAACACTGACCTGTTTAATCTGTGCTTAGTTTATCCATATGGCTGCCTAGCTGAGAGACTTAAGTAGTAACTAATCTAAATAACAGATGTACCACTGATTTACTCATCTTAATTTTGTTTGAATTCAAGTAAAAAGTGACCTTGCCAACTGATTCAGATGAACCAGGTCTGACTACCATTCTCTGAAAGCTGGTAGCAAACTGTGCTGCCTTAACCTTTTTTGCTATTGTGTAATCTAATTTACTGGCCTTTCTCATTGTTCTCTGCAGGCTCAGAAACTGTGGGGGAGAGGAGGAACAGATGGACAGTCAAAACACAGACTGTTGAAAAGGTCAGGTTATATATATTTTCTTTTACAGGAAGATGCAAAGGGCAAAAATAAATTACATATGTAATACAGGTTATGTGATTTCATTCTTTGTTCATGGTGATGAAAGTGTTTTTACTTGAATCTAAAGTTTGAGGAAAAATAGATGGTTTATAGAATTATCTTGTCAAAAGTAAGATCCTGGTGGTGGCCAATGTCATAGTGGTGCGGAATATCAGGACAGTAACTCCTCCACAGACACTCTTGAACGGGTCTGTAAGAAAACAGTCAGAATGAGAATCAAACCCACACAGATATGTAGTCTTGATTTGGTGAGTATTAGTGAACACTATGCACAACCCAGGCAGTGAAAACTAGGAGGGCGAAAGGTGTAACCAGTTCGTCCTAGATTTGAACTTGTGGCTCAAGGGAGATTGGATATTTCCAATGGTGTTTTCTCTCCGCCTGCAGAGCCTGAAAACAATGCTGCTATTCTAGGTCTTTCCTCCATTTTTATTTGTAAAATTTCTCTTGCTTTGCAGAAAATGCTTCCCCCACCACAACTGTTCCCCTTTTCCAACTCCTCCTCTCTGTCTATGCCCTGACTCTCTTGCCTCCAGTCTCAGGATGCATCTACACAGCACCCTTAGCTCAAAATAAGCTACGCAATTTGCACTATGCAAGCTGTGTAGCTTATTTTGGGTGTATTTTGAAATAGCTTATTTAGTAATTTGGAGCTGTCTACACAGAGCCAAATTTCGAAAAAACTCGCTATTGCGAAATGCCCCTTAATCTTTGTGGAATGAGGGTTACTGGGATCTCAAAATAAGCCATCCATTATTTCAAAATCTATTATGCAGTGTAGATGTATCCTGTCACAGACCTCTGTGATAGAGAGGATTTCAAGGGAAGTGTTTGTTCTCCACTGAGTAAGGTTACCCCACTCCTTCGAGCTGCAGGGAATATGTAACAGTACACCTACAGCTTTGCACTTTACTATATAAAGCACCCCCAAGGTGGATAAGTAAGCATCCTTTTTTTACATATGGGAAAACAGCAAGGAGAGGGTAAAGGAAGTTAAAGAGCCTACAGGACCAAACACTGTTGCAGACACAGTTAGAACTCATCTCCACTTTCGCAGTCCTGTGCCTAATCACCTAAACAACCATAATTCCCAGGCAGTGTACTAACCTCAGCCTAGTTCAATTTTCCTGTCCCAGTTACATGCCATAGACACCACATAGGATCCATTGTCCAAGACCAGTGGTCTCCAACCTTTTTACACCCAAGATCACTTTTTAAATGACAGACCAAGCCAAGATCTACCGCCCCGCCCCTTTCTTGAAGCCCCGCCCTTTCTATTCTCCTCCTCTCCATCACTTGCTATCCCCAATCCTTATACTGCTACTTTAAAAAAAAATCCCACCATTTCTCGCAGCTACTCACCTGTGCTGTTGCTTGGTGAGTAGCTGCTCCTCAAATGAGGAAATCCAATATAAATGCACTGCGCAGGCGTGCAGTTCAGAGAGGGCTCAAGAGCTACTCTTAGAGCCTCCGAGATCTACCGGTAGATCGCAATCTACTGGTTGGTGACCACAGTCCAAGACCATGGCGGGTGGAGGAGAAGCTAGCCACTTACAACATCCCTCAAGTTATACAAAAGATTGCAGCGGGTAAGTGATTTTTGGAAGCCCCAGAGGCACAATGTGATCAATGCTGCTGCAGCACTGATTTCCCACCCTTTCCCTGCCTCCTCTTCTTCCCCTAAACGTGACCCAGTGGCTGAGCTCACACATCTAGCAGCCACGATCATCCCTAGTGTAAGTTGAATGCAACAATGGAGCTGCTAAAATAACGGCTGAATCCAAGGCAGCAGACTTCAGTGTACGCATCTGCAAAATGGCGGGGGGGGGGGAGGGAGTGATATTTACATGCCTCACCGGGGCATTACAGCACCTAATCAAATGTTTGCAAATGGCTGTGTAAGTGCAAAGATCAATCTGTGGCAGAGGTAGGATTCAGAGCAGCCAGGATGCAGTTTTTGACTGGAATACTGATCTGTTAAAATTCTGGCTGGTGACACTATGGGAGCCTGGGGCTAAAGCAGGCTCCCTACCTGCCCTGGCTCCATGTAGCTCTGGGAAGCAGCCACCAGGTCCCTGTAGCCCCTAGAGGCAGGGAAGTTCTGTGTGCTGCCCCCACCCTGAGTGCCACTTGCCCCCACCGATCCCATTGGGCAGGAACTGTAATCAACTGGAGCTGCAAGAGTGGTGCCCGAGGGTGGCACGTGGAGCCTCCCTGGGTGCCCCTGCATCTAAAAGCTACAAGGACCTGGCTGTCTCTTCTCGGGAGCTGCAGTAACCACCACCAGGACCCTGCACCCTGAAGTCCCTCCCGCACTCCAAACCCCTGACTCAGCCCAGAGTCTGTTCCCATACTCAAACTCTTTCCTGGATCCTGCACCCTATAGATCCCAATCTCCTGCTCCAGTCCTGAGCCCCTTCTGCACCCCAAATCCCTCATCTCTGGCCCCACCCCAGAACCCACATCCCCTGGAAGTGCCCTCACCCCATCCCACATCCTAGCCCCTTACCCCAGCCCAAAGCCCTCTCTTGTCTCCCAAATCCCTCATCCCCGACTCCACCCCAGAAACCACACCTCTAGCCAAAGCCTTCACCCCCTACCCCAGCCTAGAACACCCTTCTGAACCTCAAACCCCTCATCCTCAGCCCCACCCCAGACCCTGCACCCTCAGCCCTGAGCCTACACCCCTCCTACACTCCAGCCCCCTGTTCACATATTGGCATTCTGACATGTTAGTAGTTATGGTGGCTGCATCGGCTGAGTAGGAAAGAAATAATGGAGTGTCATCAGCATACTTTTGGCAGCTAAGCCCATACATAGCACTGTTTATTCCAGTAACTCAATTTGGACTCCACAGTGGGGAAGGCATATTGCCATATGTGCTCTTGAGTTTTGCTCACAGCCCTTTTATCCATATTTTCACCAAAGCGCTGGAACCTCTAGGAAGTCTGAGGTGATTTCCATGTCTCTGATGGAAATTACTCTTCTTTGAATACTGCTAGTTTATTTATACAAGGGATGATGGAGAAATGACTTAAACCTATGGCATCTCAAAAATACTATAAATCAGCAAAGAATTGACAGAAAGTTAAATAAAATTTTTGAAAAAAAATACTCCAGAGGAGCAAATATTTCACTTTTAAAATGCATCATTTTGCACCAAGTGTCAGGAATTTTCAAAACAATTTCCTAGAAGAAGATCTATCAGACTCTTTAGGTCATCACACACCATATGAAATTAAACAAACTGAATCCTGTGCTACACCATCAATATATGCTGTTGAATTTTCAGGATTAAAGCATAAGTCTTTCTAAAAAGCTCACACAATAAGTTTGTTTACAGAGTGGCACTGCCTTCCCACCCAGTCACAGTTATGAAAAATACTTTTTGTTTAAATGGGAAAGCAAATATAGATTCCTCAGGCTATCCTCTTTACAAGCACATTTCCGTGGGGTTTAATACAGACTAAAAATCCAGTCCTGCAGAGAGTAAATGTATGCATTACTCACAATTGTTGGCAGTTGCAGGTTTGGGGTCTAGGGGTGGACATTTTTGTGAGACACCCTTATTCAATTTTTAATGATAGATCACTGATATTTTCTCTTTAGCCTCCACATCTATATGGTGTTCATTACCCAGACCACTGCCTCTAGTAACAAAGAGAAATACAGCTCATAATAAAGGGAATTGCTGCTGGTATAGAAATGAAGAAAAATGATCTGATATCTTACAAAAATGGCACACACAGCTCTTTCCTGATAAAACTGGCATGATAATTGTTTTTTCATCTTTTCTCCCCCTTTTCTTTTTTTAGGCTCAGTCTTACAAAGCGCTCAAAAAAATCCACCTAAACCATCACAAAATAGAAATCTGAGCCAAGAAAAATAAGGGGAAAAGAAAAAAAGTAGCTGCCTGAGTCTTGTATTAGTCTCTGATAGAAATAAATAAGTGCATTCACAGTTTCAACAATGAAGAAGATAATGGTTTAGGGCAAAACCATTCTTTTTCATTGTGTTTCTTGGCATGAAAGCCTAAGCTGCCTGTCACAGAAGTACAAAGGTAGAAACTACTTAAGGAGAAAATCAGCCATCTTTACAGCATACCCAATATATTCCTAACCTATGCCCCATCCTGAAAACTATTCCACACCCCTGGGGCCCAGCACTTATGCAGAGCCCCCAGGGCCCTAAATATGAATGACCAGCACTCTAGATGTCATGAAGAGGTACAATTTACCCTGTACCATGCTAGTCCAAGCAGAGACAAATCCACAGGGAGAGTGGAGAGTCATGCTCTCCAAAGGAAGACATGCAGTACTGCTAGTACTATCTTACTTCACATTAATAGCTTACTATTATATGCTGTGTGAAGTAAGATAGTACTATTATATGCTGCTTATTTCACATTTTTAGCTGTTGGAACTGATCTTCAGACAGGTACTAAACCCATAGTCGATTATGCTGAATTATATACATATCTCTTAATCACTTCTGTTTTGTCTATATTTAAAATTGTTCGCCTTAAATGAAGATTCTTTGTACATAAATACAGCACAATAATTAATTCTGTAGCCAAATCTTGGTTTTAAACTTTAAGCTCCTTCTGTAGAGTATTCTCTACAGAACCGTAGCGAGACACTTCAAAGTTTGTTTTAAAACAGTAAGACTTTCATTTAGAGCAGAAGCAGGCAGCACAAGTTTATGGTACACGTAGTTTTGTGGCTCTCTATATTGTATAGATATGCTGGTATCATGAGTTTTCATGGGTAAAACCCACGTCTTCAGATGAGATGATCTTGTTTATATTTTGGTCAGTCTCTAACGTGCCACAAGACTACACATTTTTTCAAAGTTATAGGCTAACACAGCCAACCTTCAGAGACAAGCTGATGGTGTGAACATGCAGCTGGGAATCAAGGCCTGTTTTCTATTCCCAACTCAATGAATGGGTGAGGACAATTCAATTTACCTCTCTGTGCTTAAGTTATACTGTGCATCCAAGGATGATGATGAATTGATTATAGTAATAAAGAGCACTCCTTTATTAAGAATATTGAGCCTAATAGCTGAAAATCACTGTACAAGCATTAAATATTATTGATCTCCATCTTGTTAAATTTTAGTAAATTGCGTTTACTTCTTTTAGGATTCCTTTGCAACATTATTCTGGAATCAGAGGGTTGCCATGTTAGTCGGGATCTGCAAAAGCGACAAGGAGTCCTGTAGCACCTTATATACTACATATATAAGCATAAGCTTTCGTGCACAAAGACCCACTTCGTCAGATGCATGATATTATTCTGGAAGATACTAGAAAATATTAAAGCTCATGATATGTTATTTGGGATGGTACTTGGTCCTGCTGTGAAGGCAGGGGACTGGACTCGATGACCTTTCAAGGTCCCTTCCAGTTCTAGGAGATAGGCAATCCCCATTCATGTTTGCTGTCATCTAAACTCACAGGCCCAAAGGTAATTAATTTAAAACAAATGTAAATCATTCTCCATGTTAACAGAAAAAAGTCACAAGCCCATGAAAACTCTGCCCATGAAAGCTCATGATACCATCTGTATGTTTTGTTAGTCTATAAAGTACTACCAGACCATTTGTTGTTTTTAAGTTTATCCTGTACAGACTAACTCAGTTACCCCCCTGAAGCTTCAGAAAAAAGTCAGCTGGGTTTTCAGTGTTATGTTCTGGTATAGATTTATTTTCCCATTTGGCATTTTTACTGAGATTGAAATCCATGTCTCAATTTTCGAACAGGAGAATTTACAAAGTAGCATGAGAGAAATGGTGCAGTACATCAGCATGTTAGTAAGTAGGAAGGCAGTGGGCTATGACTGGAAAAAGACCCATAAATGACTTCACCACAAGAAATAACTATGGTTAATAGTTCCCAACTATCTTAGTGTTAGCATTAAGGCCTTGGTTCAAATAGAGCTACTCTTCACATTCTCAGGGAAGCCTGTCAGAGAATGGGCCATGTTTCATTAATACAACAATGCAAACGTAACAGGAACTAACAGTACTTCCCAGCTAAAAGAGAAATGCAGAAACACATTACGAAGTGGACACAGACACTTAATGGCTGCACCTGCTTGTCTCTACCAATTTTAATGGGGCATCCCCCCCCAAAAAAAATAATACTGGGAAACATTACACAGGAAAAATCAGTGGCCACCAGGATGCCACCAAAAGATGTTCTAGGAAACAGGTCTTAACACAGGTATTATATTTTTTAATCAGCATTCAAGCTATCAAATGTTGCAAGTGAACTTAGTGAGACAACAATCTGCTAAGATTATCTGATTTTCATTTTAGTTATACCACTGTAACTCCATTTAATTCAGGAGAGCTACTCTTTGACTAAATGAGATGTGACTCAGATCCTTAGCCCATGTTATATACACCTTCTTTTGTCTTAGGCCCTGTCAATCTAAGAGTCTCAATTTCAGCTATGTGAACAGCATAGCTAAAGTCGACGTACTTAGACCTACTTATTGTGGTGTCTTCCATGCAGTAAGATCCGCAGCTGATGTTCTGCTGTTGACTCCATCTACTTTTCTCATCCTAGTGGCGTACCAAGTTGATGGGAGAGTGCTCGGAGGTCAATTTATTGTGTTTTAACAGACACAATAAATCGACCGCTGGTGGATCAATTGCTGCAGCATTGATCCAACGTATAGTGGAGACAAGCCCTTGGACTCCAAATAGGATTCTTGCAGGTGGTCATAATTAGCCCTTCTCTGTCTGAGCCAGTGGGAGCTATTCTGAGCTATTACAAGGCCAGCAGCATTTGAGCTAATGTCAAATAATTCAGTCCTTTTAGATCTTTTATCAGCTTTTTCTGCTGTCATAGTGCTCTGTTCCCTTAGCAGTAAGGAATATAAACTTTATATCCAACTATCTTGTATGTGATATACTCTGGAGAAGGCCATTCACTATGAAGGAATGGGAGTGTCAGGACAGAAAAACCCTCAGAAAACTCTAAAATTCTTTGCATGGCTCAGTAGAAGTAGCTCTTTAACAAGGTACTTACCTATGAGTACAGTAGTCTTATTAAATAAGTGGAATCAGAGGAACTTTAATAGCATAAAGGGAAAAGTGCCCAAGAAAGGAAGACTCAGAGGGGTAGCTGTATAAGTCTGTAACTTTAAAAATGAGTAGTCCTGTGGCATGTTGGAGACTATATATTATCATGAGCTTTCGTTGGCAAAACCCACTTCCTCGGATGAGCTAGAGTGGGGGAAAAAGGGGAAACCCTCAGAATATATAACAGAAAAAGAAGGGAGAATGGGAAGAAGAAACAAACCATCTCCTCCTCTTTTCTTCCAGACTAGTGAGAAAACAAGTTCAGGAAGCTCCTGGACTCAGATTATACCAGGAACCAAGGGGAAACTGAGAATCTGAGCAACTCGCTTACAGAGAAGGAATAAACCATTTACAATAAACTTACAGGTTTACTCATTTTGTCCTTTTTAAAAAAATCAGCTGAAGAAATGTATGATTCTTCCTACACTGGTCAGGGCAGAGAAATGCACTGAGAAGAGCTTTGTAGTGGAAAGAGGGATTACTGTTTTTCCCTTCCCTCCCCACCCCCAATTATTTGAGAAAGATGACCCAAATTGTTTGGGTATGCTGGATAGATAGATAGATAGATAGATAGATAGATAGATAGATAGATAGATAGATAGATAGATAGATAGATAGATAGATTCCTGGATAAGCCTTTGACTGGATTCCACTTCATGTAACAGGGAGGCAAGGAGGATCACAGATAATACCTAAAAAAACCATTTAAATAGATGTTGCAGTCATAGAAACAGGCAACAATGGAGCAAGAAACATGTCATTAGACAGCCAGAGATGGAAACACTGGGTTGCCTCATGCATCACAAAACACGAGAGCATCTAATAATAATAGCCCTGTGCTGTGCCAGTTCTGTTTCCTTTCACGTTTCTCTTACAATGCCTCCTTTCTTCCATACACCCTTACTGCCTGACCTTCAGTGCCATGCAACCTCTGCCTTTCAAGTCCCTGCTAGGAACTGTTTCTTACAACTCTCTCTTTATCCTTGGCCCACATCTTTGTGCTGGTTGATAAATATTGAGTGAGGCAAAATAAATAAATACATTTTAAAAAGCTAAAATATGAGACACACAAAGAAAGATTGGCAACCTCATGATATTTCCTGGGTAAAGTTCCCTCCATCTCCATCACAAACATCTAAGCCACCTCTCCTTCTATTAAACCATGCTCTATCTGACCTCGATTGAAGGCCTTTCAGCACCAGCAGCATCGGGACTGTGTCTTATTTGTTTATCACAATGGTGGACAACCCATAGCCCATGGGCTGCATGTGGCCCATCAGGGTTCTATGTGTGTCCCACAAGACATTGTGTTTACTGTTGCCCATGCATAGAGTTGTCAGATTCCACTGGTTGCCATCCGTGTCGATTTTTTCCTACCAGTATTACTAAAGTGACACACATAAAGGAAGGGCATGTGAAGTGAGGTGTGCGCTGATTCCACACAACATTGACTGAGAGCAGTGTGCTCCCTCTGCATCCAACAAAGTGCTGCTATGGTTCAGTTGGCACACCCTGCAGATTCTAGTACGCAAGCACAGTTAGCAAAACTACCTTATCCCGGAAGCCCTGGTTTCAATAGTCTTGTGGCCCACTGAGATGAAGGAGGGCCACTCATGTAGCCTCCTCACTAACCTAGGCTGCCCATCTCTGCTTTATCGTGTGCCATGCATGTCTATGCTGCTGTATAAACATGAATAGAGCCCTGCAAATCTGCAGGTATCCACAGACCATGTTTATGGATTGGCTGTAGATACAAATTTTGTATCCAGGCAGGGCTCTAGCCATTACAGGAGAGGAAGAATGCAGTTAAGGTAGTGGACAGGGATTGAAAAGATCTGAGTCCAATTCTCAGCTCTGCAACAGACTTCTCATATGACTGTGGGCAACTCACTTAACCCCTCTGTGCTTCAATTTCCACCAATAAAATGAGGATAGTAGGACTTCTTTTCAGCCACCCTCTCTGACTGGGCCACTTAGATTAGAAGCTCTTCACTACAGCACTTTTCTTTTACAATGTATACATACAGTGCTCAGCACAATGTGACCCCATTCAAAGATGGAGTCTCTAACTGCTATCATAATGCAAATAATCGTTGATATCTGGTTATCATCATTAATAAATGAGATTACTGGGAAAGTTAAAATACTTCCTTTTGTGTGTGTCTCTTTCCCACACAAACACACACACACTGAGTCTTTCTTTGGTCACCCCCCACACATGAATTGACCTTTGAAATAAGGAAATAAAAGTGCTCTGAAATCAAGCTGACAGACTCAGCCGTCTGACTGTAGTCATGTGGAGTCTGAAACAAGCAGGGCTATAGTTTGCAAGCTGTCTTCCTAATTACTTGAAGCAGTTGTCACTCTGGCTCTAGTTTGTTCATTACACCCCCAAACGAACAGCTGATACTTGTTAGAGCACATAAGCCACTTTGTTGGTGCAATGCTTTATATTGTGGGAAACCCTGCAGCTGCAAGTCACATGCAGTTCATACTATTTTCTGCTTTCCTTTCTTTATTTGCTTGCATGCATTCCCTTTATAGCAATGCCCTTTTACTGGAGGGGGAGAAACAGTCACAATAAGGTAAACATTAGCTAACAGAAAGCTCAAAAAGCTTAAGGTTTATGACCCAAATCTGGTTCTCATTAAACAAATACTTTTGCAGGGGTAAGAATTCTCAGCCATGAGCAAGTAATGGCTGGAATTTAGAGCCTCTGAAAGTCAGTAAAACTGCTGCTACTTACAGTTGAGTCTAATGGCCTGAAGTGGAAACAATGTGACAGAATCGGTTTGAAATCGGTCAGACTGGTTCTGAAAAGTTCTATTTCCATCCTTCTGTCCCACCCCAAATAAGGAAGTAGCTGGTGCATATCTTACTACCCACACAGCTTAAGAACGGTTATTGAGTTAGTTTTGTGGGTTCCTTCTGATAATGGGCAGGGTGGTCAGTTGGGAAAGGTTCCTGGGGTGGACAGGTTTTCCCTGACAGCTGGCTCAGTGTCCTAGTACTGGGTGAAGAAAGTGCATGTGGTACTTTTCACATGAGTTGAGAATCAGGTAGGAAGGGAAAAGTCTCCTTTCTAGTATCACTGCCTCCCTCGAAGGGAAGGGAAGGGAAGGCAAGTACCAATGAAAGGGGAGACTAAAATGGCTATAGGACTTCCACTGAGTGTAGCAACCAGGGCAGGAGTTGCAGGAACTAACCAGGTGTGTTCCCCATGCACTCCTCCCAGGCTGGTGGGGAAGCTCCATTTGTAACAGCTGTCACTGTTATCAGAATGGCACACATGTGGCACAATAGACTACCTAATGCGTTATCTATTCTGCATAACTGTACCAATGCGACACCGGGTAGCTGCAGCTATAGACAAGGAGAAACTCTTTTCTGTACCATGCCAGGGAACTAGCTGTGATTAAACCTCAGCTGAAACAAAGCAGAAAACAGTTTGTCCTTGTCTACATGTGCAATTAAACTGTGATCAGCACCACTTCAGCTGCAGCTGCTCAATTTAGTCAGTAAAGAGACAATTTTGGAGTGCAGAGGAGGCCTCGGAGGGTAAAATGGTAACAAGCGGAGCCAAACTGAGCATTTTAGGCAAGCTTGCAAAATGGCAGAGAATATCAGTCAGTTATGGCCCAGTTAAACCCCTTTGGCTCTTTAGCTCAAACTATAGAGGAAGACTCATGCTTTTAGCTCAGGAGGTCACTGATGTGTCAATCAAGATGGCAGCTGTCACACACTACACATCATCAATATTAAATGGGAGACAAGAGATTAACTAGTACGCTATATTATCCTTTCCACACATCTTGACTAGCCCAATATACCTAAATAGAAACACCCGTCCAACATAGATCACTGTGCTTCTTTTCCTAGTTGTGGCTAGTTTTGCCTCTATAAAAAGAAAGCAGCTTTTAACAGAACTTTTTCAAATTGAACTATCTACAAAGCAGTTACAATTAAGTGCAATGCTGCCAGTAAAACACAGGGCTCTGTTACTTACAGTGGAGAACAACGAGATGGGTCTATGTCTCATTGTGCTTTCATGAGATTAGGACTTGTTATTTGGAATAAGGAAAAGTGGTATAACCTAGACTCTACCTGATTTTCTGCTGCTTTAACCTGGCTCAGTCATTTATACTAGGGCAAAGTGGGTGTATAGTATTATGAAATCAGAGGTGTTGGACACTGAAGAATCGGGTCCTATTACCTAAACGAATGTTGTGAGACAGAAAAAGGGCTGTGAAGTAGCATGACCACAGTGGTAAGGAAGTAAAAAGCTGTTGAGCACTGCAAGAGGTTTTTACATGTAGAATGGGAGTCAGTCTCTTTTTTAAAGGTTAGCAAATCCCCTTCAATAAGAGTTGTCTTCCACCCACCTATTAATCAGAAGTCTCTGTTTGCATGTGCTGCAAAGTTTGTTGCTGCTGCTGCTGAAGAGACAAGAGTAGCCATGCATGGAGGCACAGAATGGAAAACCTTTTAATAAAACAATAATGGAGGGGCATATATTGCACTCCTAATGTCTGTTCACCCAGACTACAAATTACATTGCAACAGGCAGGGCTTGAAAGATAAACGTTAACAAGGAGAACTCGGGATTTGGGGGACAAGGGATTTTCCTTCTGCCTCTTCCCTCTATTTCCTAAATCTAATTAATTATTTAAACAAGTTAATAAAATGAGCAGCATTCTCCCTCAATTTGAGCCTAGTGATAGGGCACTAGAAGAAAATGACAAGACTATCACTCAAAGAAGGTTACCCTAGTGCCTGGGTACTTCATTTTCTTGACAAAGAGTGCATCTGGCATCCAATACCTAACATCTTTCCAGACATACAGTAACATGTCCCACCATTTTGACCTTTCCCTTGCTGTTTATTTCTCACTGGCCCCAATCGTTTCACTCCTCCCTAATCATTATAGCTTCATCAATCAATGATATAACCATTACAGTCTAGTATAGGAAATTAACACACATTTTTAAAAAGGTATTATCAAGGTTTTTAAGTCCCAAATTTGACATATCCTAGAATTGTTAGAAGTGATCATTAGAATCTGATATTTTCTTTGGCAAATTTTTATTCATTTGCAACTTCACAGGAAAGAATGTGTATTGCCCACAACAGTAATGTTTGAAGCTCCCTTTTCTGCTCTAAAAAGTGTTATCATGAGTGCACGATGGGATATACAAACATATGATTTGCCACAATTGAATACCTTCATTCACAGAAATCAGAATAAAGCCATGCAGGCTCATTTTTAGTTCGTCTGCCTGCCACTGCAGAACTGTTCCCTGTGCTCTCTCAGGTAGATATAGATATAGATAGATGGAACTGCAGAAAGGGATCTAGGGGCCATAGTGGACCACAAGCTTAATATGAATCAACTGTGTGACAGTTGCAAACAAGGTAAACATGATTCTGGGATTCATTAATAGGAGTGTTATGAGCAAGACACGAGAAGTCATTCTTCTGCTCTACTCTGCACTGATTAGGCCTCAGTAGGAATATTGTATCCAGGTCTGGACACCACATTTCTAGAAAGATGTGGAGAAATTGGAGAAGGTCCAGAGAAGAGCAACAAAAATGATTCAAGGTCTAGAAAACATGATCTATGAGGGAAGACTGAAGGAATTGGGCTTGTTTAGTTTGGAAAAGAGAAGACTGAGAGGGGCATGATAGCAGTTTTCAGGTATCTAAAAGGGTGTCACAGGGAGGAGGAGGGAAATTGTTCTCTTTGGTCTCTGATGATAGGACAAGAAGCAATAGGCTTAAATTGCAGCAAGGGAGGTTTAGGTTGGACATTAGGAAAAACTTCCCATCAGAGTGGTTAACCACTGGAATAAATTGCCTAGAGAAGTTGTGGAATCTCCATCTCTGGAGATATTTAAGAGCAGGTTGGATAGACATCTATCAGGGATGATCTAGATGGTGCTTGGTCCAGGCATGAGGGCAGGGGATTGGACCTGATGATCTCTTGAGATCCTTTCCAGTTCTAGTATCCTATGATTCTATGATATATAAATATAGATTACAGATACACACACAGAGCACACTTTATGTGGCCTAACATAAATATCTTAAGCAATAACAAACATTATCATACTAATAGCTATACCTAGCTCTTACCTAGTATTTTTTGCCTACAGCTTTCACAGAACTTTATAAAGGAGGTCTGCATCATTATCCATACATTACAGATGGGCTGGGAGGCACAGCATGGAACAGAGGGTCACCCAGCAGGCTAGTGGTAGAGTCTGATACAGAACTCTGGTTTCATCAGTCCTAGTGCAGTGTTCTCTCCATTGGGCCACATTGTCAAAAAGTAAAGCTATAAGCAAAAACATGTAAGTTCAGCTACCAAGACATTAATGTGAAAGACGATGAGCAAAAATAAATTGCAAGGATATTCTGCTTTACCCTGTCATCCACTCTTGCTAAACTCTTTAACAAATAAAATACTATTGATGTGCTACAGTTCACAACAATTATAATCAATCAATAAGTGCATCACAGATGGTAGCTGCCAGCAGCCATGGGTGGGTTTTTGTTATGTGCTGGGATGACCTACATTATTAGCCATCACAAATACTCAGAAGTAACCATGGTTTCTATGGAAGTTGTCATGTAGTAGTCAATGCGGCACAGCACAACATATTGCTCAGTAAGCAACTTGTGTTAATGTTGCACAGGGAGTCAGGGGTGGGGGCACAGATGAAAAGTCACTTCACGTGACTTGGTGGGAAAATGGGCAAGAAAGTCATGGTTTGAACTGAAGTGCTAAGAAACAGATTTGATTAAATGGAAGCTAAAATCTCAAAGGAAAGCCTGTGCCCATTCTGCTAATGTAATTATTTGAATGACCTCACGCCACTGCTTTCTAAAAAAAAGCTGAGCTGGCACCACAGGCTCTAATAAAACTCCCTGGAAAAAAAAGCAGGCAATTAATTTGCCATGAAAAGGCTGAACTGGAAAATTACAACCTGAAAAGAAAAGAGAAAATCTGGATTATTTCATTACTGACAAGCTTGGAAATACAGTGGTTTTATGTTTACAGCAAGTGCTTTTGGAGAAAAATTATATAATGAAACAGCGAGGAGTCCTGTAGCACCTTAGAGACTAACAGATTTATTAGGGCCATAAGCTTTTGTGGGTAAAACCCATTTCATGAATTGGCCTGGAAGTTACAGAAGCAGGGGTATATATAAGGAAGAAGTTACTTCTGTGAATGAGAAAAACCCAAACATGCCTTATGAAAAGGAAATCTGGGCCTCTCTTTGCTGCAGTGTTCCCTTTAAGTTTTTCCATCCATGAGAGGAGTGAGTTTTGTCTTGTGCAGCAATATTGAGGTCATGTGTGTTTGTTCAGATGTGTGCCACAGAACCCCTTTAATGTAACTGCAGTGGGAGGTGGAGATCCCATGCTGGCTTGGCAACCATGGAATGAATACAGCAAACACCAGACAGTTCTGAATGTCAGCCTCATTGCAGTTGGGAGAATGGGGGAGCTGAGAGGCAGAGTGGGTAGCTAGATGCCAGATGAGCAACCAAGCTGGTGAAGGAAAATCCTGCTAGCAAACCGGTGAGAAACTACCCAGAGACAATACCCAAGTGAGGAGATGACCAGACCCACAGTCAGGCAAAGCCTCTGGAACCAAAGGCAATAGGAAGGGGCTCAGGACATAGCTGAAGCTTGATTCCACTGACCCAAGATCCCTGAGATGGCACCCAATCCAAATCTCTTCACAGCTTTCCCCTAACAATGCCTCATATTTAAGAACTAATCCCTGGGCTAACCCTGCTGAAAGGGAAAACCTATACACCCCATCAAGACTGAAACTAACACCCTTTGTAGTCTAGAATGGGGCTACCATAGACACACAGGCAAAAGGAGCTGACTGACTGCCTTGTCAGACCAACCGGGCTCTCTGCAGTGCTCCATGTGACCATAGGGGACCATGTCATATCACAGGAACCAAATGTAAAACGATACACCATTGTGGGTCATTGGTGCATTCTAGTCTTTATTGCTTCTAGAATCCATAAATATAGTTTTGGGTCCTCTCCCCCCACCCATTAAGTTGATTGTGTGTCCCAGTGACTTAGGGCTATGCTAGCGTATACTTAAAAATGCAGAATATGATTGAGTTGCCTAGGCTTAAGGAAGTGATGCAGAGCTGTGCTAATAAAGGTTCATGAGGGTTTAGAGAATTGTCAGCAAAAACTGGGGTAGGGAAACTTGTTTCAGGCTGAACCAAAACATTATGGACACTTTGATAAGTCAAAAAGGTAAACTAAAAAGTGATTTCAATTTTGAGTATTTTAAATATTTGGATTGTTAATAAAATTTAAGGACATTTCTGAACAATTTCACTTTGGACTGAAATTGAAGCATTGTTTTCAAAATGTTGAAATTAAACAACTTGGGCTTAAACAAGTTGGCAAAACTGACACAAATTAACACCTCCTGAGATGCATCCACATTCTTTGCTCCTACCCCTCCAAACAAAAACATACCTTTCAGCCAGCTTTATAGGAGGGCTTGAAGACAGGTAATGAAAGTCCTCTTAAAGTCTTTGAGCAGAATAGGAGGCTGCATAATAAAGAGAATGTGAGCACTGGTAGCAAGTACCACTGCTACCGATATAACATGCTGGTCCAGCTGCAATGTGGCCCTGGCCCTGGCGGAGCAGCTGCCATGGCCATGCGGCACTACCCCAGCTACCCGAGCAGCTGCGGGCTGCCTGCCCCATGGCTCCAGCTCTGGCCCTGGCCACTGGAGCAGCCAGGGGCCTCCCGCCACATGGCTCTGGCTCTGGTCTCGGCCTCCAGAGCAGCCATGAGCTGCCTGTCACGTGGCTCTGGATTTGGCCCAGCTGGGGCCACCAGAGCAGCCACCACCCACCATATGGAGAAGGGTTGAAGCTAGGACCAGAGCCACATGGTGGCTGCGCTGCTGCTCCTGGGTCAGGGCAGGTGCCCACCACATGGCCCCAGCCTTGAGCAGCCGAGTAACCACTGTACAGCTGTGCTGAGGAGGGGGGCAGGCCTCAAATTCTTGGTGTGCACCCACACAGGAGTGCACCTTAGAGGGAACACTGCTTTGCTGTTCTCCACACTGTGATAATCTAAAGCCATGTCTTCACTAAATGGAACATCGATGCTGCTGCAACTGATCTTCTGGAGTTCGATTTAGTGGGTCTAGTAAAGGCCTGCTAAATTGAACTCAGAGGGTGCCTTCGTCAGTAGTTGGTACTCCTACTCCTGCAAGGAGTAAGGGAAGCCTATGGGAGCATTTGCTCCTGTCTGTCAGGAAATCTCCCTAGCAACATGGGGGGGAAGGGTCAGGAAAATCCCTGCCAGCTTTCTCATAACCTAGGCCCTAAAGCTTGAGCTGCCCCAGACTACCCGACCTCTGATAACTCACACTGAAGTGTGCCTTGTTACTGCATGATGTAGTTTGGAATACCTCAGACTGTACCCTGTTCTAGGGCTGTGTGAGGAGGCAACAAGAGTCACTCAACCCACTGCTGGTGAACTGGTGGGAAATGGATGGGGAGAGTCCTCCACCACACGCACAACTGTTGCCATGAGAATGGGAAGAGGGAAAGTGGGTCTCTGTTCTGGCTGTTCAAAGACAAGAGACAAAACAATGCTAGAGCATTAACATACCTTCCTTCTGCCATTATGATGGGCATATGAATTATCAGCCCTGTTTAATGGCTAGGGAAACTGAAGGAGGGCAGAACAGTGCAAGGCCACACAATAAACTAGTAGCAGAGCCAGGATTAGAATTTAAGTGTTTCCATTCGAGCTACCAGCACAGAACCATGCTTCTGAAGCAAGCTGCCTCCCTTCACTTGCTGTGGTTCTTCAAAACTCTGTGGTAGCAGTTGCTGCAGTCACCATCCTCCTTGCCAGGCCCCCGTAGTTCTTTGGACTTGCTATTTCCCCTTACATTGTTCCAAAATGCAAAAGCATTCCTGAAAATTAACACTTCCCGTCTAACAGAAGTATTACCCCACACACTGATATCAGATCCTGTGTAATGAGAGGACACACAATGATTTTAATATCAATTCCATACTACATTATTTTATTTTCCAGTCTAATTTTTCCCCTCCTTGAGTCCCTCTTTCTTGCTTTCCCTCCTTTTTTACCTCTTTGCCTTAATATGAAATGCCCTTATGTTGACTAAAAAGGCAGCCCTTTTAAGTTGCAGTGACCTGGGAAGAAATGAGCCCTTTCAGAAAAGCAGATTTCATTGCAGCAACCTTTTCCCTCTGATTGTAATAGAATTCTGAAAGCTTTAAAAGGCATCTGCAATTAGGGAGAGGGGAATGTACTTTAAAAGCTGCTTTTGTGGAATACCCCCACAACTTTAATTGCAGGAGTCAGGAGAATGGCTACTGATTTTAGGCTTTGGTTGGGTCTACAGATTATTCGCATTAGCCTCAAATGAACTAAATCTATAGTGAGACTTTGCCATATTTGGGGGATTATCCCTTTAAAGGGAATTGGACTCAGTTTCTCATAGGACTGATCAGCTTTCTTCCGCTGCTGGTTTTCATAGCAACTCCATCCCGCTCGCTCGTCTGAGAGGTAGTGGATCAATTACAGATGAGGCTGGACCCAACTTCCCTTAAAGGACTAGCCACCCTATGCAATGGATGTTCCCTGTGTTACTAGGTTCTTTTGCACTAATGTTTTGAAAAAAACGTAGGGTGGCTTTTTATTAAAAAAAAACAATTTTGAACAATTTGGCAAAACACTAAGACAAAACAAGTTGATTAACGTGGATTCTGATGCTCTCACTCCAGTTGAGTCGCAGTTTATTCCACAAATAGTCCTATTTATTTCAAAGGGACTGCTCAGCTCATAAAGTGCTCAGTTTGAATAAGGGCATCAGAATCTGCCCCCTTCAGTCAGAACATGTACATATACACTAGACACTTATTCACCTCTTTAAATGAATGTAAACGATTTCTGAGGTTCAGGAAGCTGTCGTCAGCTTTGTGCCCCTGCGTCCTCATCTCTGCCTGAATTCTTGCTTTTTGATCTCAAGATTATATTTCTTTTTAGGCTTTTATACTACCACTCATCATCAGAGTATATGAGCACCTTCCATATAAAATTGATAGCAATAGAGAAGTCTCTATTTGACATAGAATCATAGAATCACAGAACACTAGAACTAGAACTGGAAGGGACTATGAAAGATCATCAAGTCTAGTCCCCTGTCCTCATGGCAGGATCAAATACTGTCTAGATGATCCCTGACAGGTGTCTGTCTAACCTGCTCTTAAATATCTCCAGCGATGGAGATTTCACAACCTCCCTAGGCAATTTATTAGGTTCAACCACCCTGACAGGCAGGAAGTTTTTTCCTGATGTCCAACCTAAAGCTCCCTTGCTACAGTTGAAGCTCATTGCATGTTGTCCTACCTTCAGAGGCCAAGGAGAACAATTCCCACCACCCCCACCCCCGTGATAAGATTCTTGAAAACCGCTATCATGTCCCTTCTCAGTCTTCTCTTTTCTAAACTAAATAAGCTCAGTTCTTTCAGTCTTACCTCATAGATTATGTTTTCTAGATCTTTAATCATGTTTGTTGCTCTTCTCTGGACCTTCTCCAATTTCTTCATGTCTTTCTAGAAACGTGGTTTCCAGAACTGGACACAATACTCCAACCGAGGCCTACTCAGCACAGAGTAGAGCGGAAGAACGACTTCTCGTGTCTTGCTCACAACACTCCTATTAATGCATCCCAGAATCATGTTTGCTTTTTTTGCAACAGTGTCACACTGTTGACTCATGTTTAACTTGTCGTCCACTATGACTCCTAAATCAGCAGTACTCCTACCTTTCAGCAGTACTCGTACCTAGACAATCACTTCCCATTCTGTATGTGTGAAACTGATTGTTCCTTCCTAAATGGAGTACTTTGCATTTGTCCTTATTAAACCATCCTGTTTACTTCAGCCATTTCTTTAGTTTGTCCAGATCATTTTGAATTTTGACCCTATCCTCCAAAGCACTTGCAACTCTCCCCCTCCCTCCGTCTTGGTATCATCTGCAAACTTAATAATCATACTCTCTATGGCATCATCTAAATCGTCGATGAAGTTATTGAACAGAACCCACGGAACCCCATTTATTATGCTCTTCTAGCATGGTTGTGAACTGTTAATAACTACTTGCTGAGAACGGTTATCCAGCAAGTCATGCATCCACATTATAGTAGCTCCAGTCTCTGGGTTTATTTCCATTTTCCAGGTTAAAACTTCCTTGGGATAAGGTTTAGGGTATTTTGTTTTGGTGGGTCATTGATTTCTTTCATTGCAGGGAAGGGGAGGGGCTTGGGCAAGGTGATATGTGGGGGTGCCAGTGAGCTACTGGGTACTGATCCAGATGGAACTTCAGTCTGAACTATCTGAGCCCCCTTCCCTCCGTGGGCCTCCTTAAAATAATAATAATGTCCTGCCCATGGGACACTCCAGTGCCTGTACTATAGTGAAATAATTGACATCTAGGTGCTGTGGCTGAGCAGCCTGTCTGAAAAAGTGCCTAGGTATACATGGTTTTACAATCATTCAAGCCTTGTCTGGTCTTACTGCTTAATAAAATTAGAGCTATGATACAAACCAATGTGACCTGAGGTAAAATTGTGTTTTTTCCAAGAGTTCACTTGAAAGAAAAATCATGATCATATGACTGAGGCAAAATGTAACTCTTTCATCTCAAGTTTTTTCTTCTTGTTACAAGCTGGTGACTGAGTTACTTTTTGTTCTGTGAGTAACATGAGAAGGCTCTTATACATGTTGATGCTCTGAGTCACTCCACCATTCAAAAGTGAAAAAAAAATCTCAGAAAGTTCCATGTGCTCCCGGAGTTTTATTTCAATAAAAGCAGCTCAACCTTTTCCGCAGTTTCTGACAATGACAAAAGAGAAAGGAAGGGCCTAGTGCTCCAGCTGCAGTGCTGGGAGACAGGAACTCCTGAGGTCTGATGCTGTCTCTGGGTATGTATACACAGCAGGGCTAAAGTCGGAATAAGATACACAACTTGAGGGTTACCAGGAGTTGGAGTAAGAAGTCCTCCAACTCGCCATTATTTCGAAATAATGGCTTGCAGTGTAGACACACTCTTTGTTATTTCGGCATAACATTGCTGTGTAGATGTACCCTCTAAGGCCAGGTTTACACTAAAGAGGAAGGTTGAATCAAGATACACAACTCCAGCTACATTAATTATGTAGCTAGAGCTGATGTACCTTGTTTCTAGTTTCCCTGCCATACCCATAGCATGGAGCCTGATAGGAGCAAATGCTCCCTTTGGCATCCCTTACTCCTCACAGAAGCAGGAATTCTGGCCACCAACCAGGGCACACTCTGAATTCAATTTAGTGAGTCTTAACTAGATCCACTAAATCAAACTCTGGAAGATCAATTACAGCAGCATTGACCTCTTATTTAGTGAAGACATGGCCTAACTGTTTCTTAAAATGAAATGCCCCTGGAGAAGTAACTTCCCCAGAGGTCTCCATGGTAAGAAAACTGGGAGATTTCCACCAGGATTATTATTAAAAACCAACAATAATAACAGCCAAAAGATTGAACCCTGAACCTGGCATCATCCCACCAAAGATCATGCAGATGAGTTACTGAAGATTAAGGGTGCCACAGCATCAGTTAGACTAACTGAAATATTTGACAACATGCTGGTGTAAAGCTTATTTCCTCTTTCATGTTTGTAGGGATGTGCAGCAGGCAGGCCTTTTCCTGAAGTGGTCAGCCTATTATGAAATGCTGAACAGCAGCCTTATGGGACTTCTATAGTTCACACTGCTGCAGGTCACTTGTGTTGGACCTGGGCCCAAGTGGGACAAAGTTTGTTTAAAAAAATTATATAATTTAAAATTGGCTAAATTGGTTTATCTGAAGACTGGTTAAATCCTAAGAATTGGCTCCCAGGCTAAAATCTGAATCTTCTTTTAGACTGTATTTCAGAAGGGTATTTTTTTTAAATGTGAGAAACATTGACCCTCAGAAAATAGTGATTATAATGGCTATACTAAGTCCAGGAAATAGTGTTTATAATGGCCCACATGCACTTAAATACAGCTATATCAACACTGTGATATGTAAAACATCATGCAAACTTTGTGAAAAACCTTATTTACTGGGTTGCCAGGTGTCTGGTTTTGAACCAGACAGTCCGGTGTTTGAGCTTTCTGTCAGGGAAAACAAATTGAGAAAATACTGGACATATAAATTTCCAGTATTTTCTAATTAAGTTTTATTAGTATCATGAGTATCAGTATGTAGTTGCTTACTGCCTGTCTGGTAGAGATGCTCACACTGAATGAGCATGTCTACCAGCCAGGCAGTACACAACCATGCAGTAGAGAGGAGGTGAGTGGGGGCAGGGCCGGGGCGAGTTGGAATCCCCAGGGCCAAACTCGTCCATGCACCCGCCGGGACCATGCGCGGGATAGGTAGCACCCCAGGATCTGTGTGCACCCAGGCCAGCCCCGCTCCCTACTGGCCGGTTCCCCTCCCGCCCCGCTCTCCTGCCGGCCAGCTCCACTCCTCCCGACCCCCTCCCGACCAGCCCCGCTCCCCCCAACCACCTCCCGGATAGCCCTGCTTCCTGCTAGCCGGTTCCTTCCCCTGATCTCCCCTGGCCAGCTCCGCACCCCCGACCTCCTCCCGGCCAGCCCCGTTCCCCTCCCAGCTGGTCCCCACCCCCATCTGAGATCAAGTGTGTCCAGTATTTTTTTGAAATCATCTGGTAACCCTATTGTTTACCAACTGAGAAAAATGCAGTCCAGAAGTCAGTTCAGTCAAAGAAGGACGACTGGGTGGATCAAAAAGAAGAAGATGCCTTGAAAGGCCAAGGTAGCTTTTTATCAACTTCATACGTGTCTTGTAATACAGCAAGGAATAAAAAATAAAATTAAAGACAGAGAAACTGCTGTGCCTGCTCATTGCGCCTTTTAACTGGCCTAAGCATGTCTCACATTAGGTTGAGAACTTGGGAAACATGCACGTACTAGTTTTGGAATTTCCCAACTGGAAAAAATAAGGCACTTCACCTTAGTGATTGTGCTGTTTTATTTGCCCAAACACAACACCCTTCCCACCTCGTCAGGAGGGGTTTCAACTGAGTCCTTCTTTACTTTAAAAGGCTATAAAAATACACATAGACTCCATTCTGGATTAGTCCTCTCTTCCCCCCATGAGGAGAGAGAGCCTACTTTTTTCAAGCTAGCTCCTAACATGATCCCAGACCCAGACCCTCCAATTTGATCCATGCAGGCAGAACTTTGTGTTCAGAACTTCACTGGGGCTCCATATGGATGCAAGAATGTCCCTGTGCAGATCCAGCTGAAGGCTTAAGGCTAGTTCAGAAGAAATATTCTTGGTCCCCAGCTCTCCTTCGTTGCCGCCTCTCCCCTGCCAGCAAATGCCCAGTTCTAGAATTACTACACATTAGAGGAGCAATTGTAGTTACTGTGAACATCTGATATTGCTCAGAGAGAAAGTAAATAAAATGCAGAGGCCAGGGAGCAGAAAAGGACACAAAGAGAACTTAGAAAAAGTAAAAGATCAATGAGGAAAAGAAAAGAACTGGGTCACTGATTCTCAGCCAGGAAAAGTACATACATGGGGAAATTAGATCAGGAAAAGCATTTTCTATTAGATCATCTCAGGATGTTCTGTCTTCTGGAAAACTAATATGGTCAGGGAAGACTGTGAAGATGACACTGAAATGCTTAACAATCTAACCGGAGGTATCTAGCAAATATGTTGCAGTACGTATGTGGCCTGAAATATCTTCAAAGCCTGACATTTGAGTGCTATTGTCAGTCTAATAGAAAACAGTGGATGGCTTTTTAAACTTTAACATATATTACATACAAAAATTGTGTTAGATGAACATTATTAAGGTTGCAAAGCCTAGTACTGAAAAGTTAGGAACAATTCCCTTAATTAGTAACCTTCATTAGTAACCTTGGTGCACATCTATTATGATACAGTTTTTAATTGCGTGATCACATACAATTTTTTTCTACAGAACCCCTGCCACCTTTATCACATATGTCTCAGTTTCATTCTGGTCACTTGGCCAACCCTAGGCTCTGCTCCTTTGTCTGAGAAAGGAGACTGGCAAACCTTACTCAGTTCTCCCTGAGACTGGTTCCTTGTCATTGTCTCTCTCCACACTTAGCTTTTCATCATATCTTCCTCCCCTCCCACTGGTTCCCAGTCCCAGTCTCCTTGCCCATCCAGGCCCAGTTGTCCTGGGCTCTTCCTCTGATCTCAGTCTCTTCTCATATATTAGCTCCTAGTCCCTCTCATTTCCCCCCCTATCTGCCTGTCCCAATCTCCTTGCCTATCCAGGCCCAGTTCCAATCCCCACTGTCCCCAGTTTCCAATGCCTACTCCCAATTTCCCTCTCTGACTGCCTCCAATCTGAGTCTCTGACCAAGGCTCCTTGTCTTACTCTATTCCTCCACCTCAGCCCTTTCCTCTCTCTATTCAAACCATGTGGTTTCTTCTTCTGCATTGGCTGGACACTGGCAGAGGAGCACCTGAGATACAGGCCCTCTGCTCTGAGTTCTGGTGCCCCGGCATGGCCCTCATTAACAATTGCAGGAAAAGTCCTGCTCACCTCCCCACATCCCTGCTCAGGGCAGATGGAATCTCCAGAAATGTTAGATAGTAAACTCTAGCAAGTCTCTACTGAGCATGTGCAGACCGCAGTTTTTCAGAGTCTGGGCCATATTTAAGCAGATTTTCATGTGGATGGCAAGAGAAGTATCTCTGATACAAAGACCATCCCCACAAGAAATAATAAGATTTCTGACTATGTTTTGGGGCATTTTTTTTTTTTTTGCAAATTATTTTCCTTAAAAAAAAACTATTCCGTTCCAATGTTTAACCCTGAATTTTGTTTGTAAATTTAAGAGGATTTGTCTTGAAGACACAGAGGGACAGATGCACAGGACTGGAGGAGTAGCAGCTTGCACCTTTCCCATTCAGGACGCTCAGAGTTGGTTTGAACCTAGGCATTTGTTAAGGCAGTGCTGAGACCTGCCCTAACTTGCATCCCCCCCCCCCACCTTTGCTATGGGTCCCATAGTCCATTACAAAGGTGCATAGGACATGAAAACATCAAGCCATGTGCCTGCTCCAGATCTTCTCCCTCTTTCCTCTTCTTTTACTTTGTCACCAGGCTGCTCCACAGCACCGCCTACTCAGAGCTGCTGCAAAGCCAGCCCTGCTGATGGTTCAGACCAAGGCCCCAGCTATTTCAGAGGGAATTTATGTGTGTACTACAAGCTCTTTGCACCACCCTGTGCTGAAACCAGATCACAGGCAGTAGATAGGCTGAGTAAGGAGGTGTCATTTCTACACAGAAATTCACTTTTACTAGAAGTGTTGGCATGGCATGCAAAGCCCCTCCCTGCTGTGTGAAAGACCTAGGCCTGCAGCACGATCAATATTCTCATTCCCTGTATCATTGGTAGGATTCTGTTGATTATTTACTTTTAGGCCAGGGCTGCACTGAAAAATTATGTCGACCCAGTCATATCACTCAGGGATGCGAACAACCCACATTCCTGACTGACACAGTTAAGCTGACTATCCCCTGCTTTGGACAGTGCTAGATCAACAGCTGAATTCTGCCACTGAGTTAACTACCAGCTCTCCAGGGAGGTGGATTAACTACTGTAATTACCCCTCCCATCACTATAGTGAGTGTTTACACTGTAGTGTTACCAGTGGCAGAGCTGTGGCTGTGCCTCAGTAGCATTTGAAGGGAAGACAATCCCTTAGAAAGCACGAAGATGGCACATATCATTACACACTGCTTGCAAGAACTGCTCGACATGTCCCCAAAAGGTATTTCTATGTATATGCACCATCAGAGACAAAGGGATTGAATTAGGAGTTCTGCGGGAAAGTGAGCTGATTTAAGGATTTTGAAGACCCTCAAGTTTGAGAAATCCTGTGAGGTCGTGTACTTGCCACCCCAAATTCCTTTTTATGAAAACTGGCATTTACTGCAAAAAATTCTAGGCCACTCTGCAGCCTAGTAGCCTGGGAACCAGCACAGCCTGCGAACCAGAGAGCCCAGGAGTTGCACATTCCAGGGTAGCTCAGGGAGCAAGGCAGCCCAGCCAGAAGCTGGTCAACTGGCAGGAGAGCAGCCAGCCAGCCAAGACATCTTGCCTCGTTTCCAATGAAAGTTTCAATGGAATCAACATATCCCATGTTCACAGCCCCCTATTTCCACTTCGCTATGAACTCTATTCTGAGCTGGGACTGCTGTACTAGCCGTGATACACACAGCTCTTCACCTGAGTTACCTCTATTGGCGTGAAGTTGTAAATGACAGCATTGTAGGGGAGGCTGCAGATGCAGCCAGACTGTTGAGAGACAGAAGGTATTGCCAGATGCCCAAAGCTCTGGCAATGGTATCCCAAAACAGATTTCTTGCAGGCAAGGTTGTCAGGATCTTCCAAAAAAAATTGGAGGTCCCTGGTTATTGACTTCACAAACCCGAACAGCTAGCCTTGTGTATGAACCAATTTCAGTCTTTTTCCAGCATTGCAGTTTCATCCAGGTAGACACTGGAGTCCATGTAAGTTTTAATGAAATCCAGTGTGTTGATTCCAATTCTGGCTGGGCTGTTTTCTAGACAGCAATCTCTGTGAAAGGTAAGGAAATGGATGTGTCATTTAACAGTTTCAAATTAATTCCAGTAATACCCTACTCAACAAAATTCATACACATTAAGAGCTTTCTTTTCCTAGCATCTATGTCTGCTCACTTGGTATGTTCTGTTTTGTGATTTTCAGGAAAAGACTTCAAGATCAAGTATCCATAGTGAAATGCAGGAAAAGTAGCACTCTGCTAGTCTAGCTATAGGCAGCTCCTTTTATCTGCCTAAGATTAATTCAATGTCATTTCTGTAGCTAGGGCCTCTTTACTCAGAATCAGTTATTCCTGTGATGAAATATCATTGCTAAAAGCACTCCACTGGAGAGGATGTTACTTCTGGGAAAGGGTTATAATAATCATAACAAATAACAGCATATGACTTCAAAAGATATTTATTAGCATAGGAAGCACAATACCTACAACTTTGAGTTGGCAGGAAACTTTGAACCGGGAGAAAGCCAAAATCTCCAGTACCCATGACATCTCTCTAGGCGGCACCCAACTGTTTGAATATAAAGACCCTCTTCCTAAAAATCAGGGTCTGCACACAGCTGCGGAGGCCCTTGCTCCACAAAGAGCAATCATGGACAAAAAAGCCCTAGAAGCCCCAAGTATGATTAAAATGGTAAGTATGATTACCTCCATCACTGACATTAGCAGCCCATCTCCAAATCCCATGCAAAGTGAAACTCTTGATTTTCAGATTTTTTTCATCCAATTGCTCTGCTCTATCTTCATTTCTCCCAGTGTCAATCTTTTTCCAGCTAGAGGGTTCCATGCAGGCTGTGAAGTCTTCCCAATTCCTTGAACTGAAGTGGCATTTCCCAGAAGAACCTGGATCAAACAATCTCATGTCTAGAGGTAAGGGGATGAATTGGAAGAGTGATATACAGTGAAGAAAATCAACACTCAGAATTTTTTTATTTACTCAAATAGGAGGAGTATAATGGTAAAAAGAATAGAAAAAAATGAACTATAATAAATAAGCACTTCTGCCTGGAGTAAGTATGCTGGTTTTTCATCATAGATTCTATCTTGTTATTGCCAAAGTCATGTACCATGCCAGGGTGACTTATGTTTCCTTTTAGTTTGTGCAATTCCTGGAAAAAAATAAAATGCCTCATTATGTTTTGCAGTAACTGTAGCATGTTTGGATTGTGCCCCACACTGTCTAAAGATCACAGCAAAATCATTTTATTTCACTCAACATGAACAGATGGGCACTAGGGATATTTAATGCCTGCTTCTTACAGGGCTGCTTGGTATTCACAATTAAAAGTATTTTTATTATTTCAGATGAGATGATTAATAAAAAACACCTGTTATTTGGAAGACTTTGAGGAGAGGATGTGCATTTAAGAATGTGCTACTGAACATATTCCAATGTACTGTGGGATGGGCATTGATGAATATATTACTACAGTTATTCCAAGCATAGAAAACATCCCATGTACGCTGACAGGACCGGGAGAGGGGGGGCGGGGAAGGAGGCAATTGCCCTGGGGCTTTTAATTCAAAGTGGCCCGAACCATTTAAATTGCTGCAGAAGCACCCCCGCAGTGCTCCACAAGGCAATTAGGGCTGCCTGAGGAGGCGGGGGTGCCATGCGGAGCATTCCAAGCAATGCTGGGAGAGGGGTGTGCCGCACTCAAGGTAGTGCTGCCCACCCCTTCTGCCCTCAGCACTGCCTCTTCTGCCGTTGGCCATCTGCCTTCTGGGAGCATGGAGCCAACAGCAGGGGCCCGGCCTGGCTGTTGTCTCCCCTGCATGTACTTGTGTAGAATTTATGTTACACTGACATCCATTTTGCTCAGCCCATTAATCTGAAAATTCAAGATATAGAAAGTCACTTCCCTCACAATGAAACAGATCTAAAATTGAATGTGACTGCAATGCATTTGGCATTTCCAAGCGTTATGAATGGCTCTCTCCAGCTTCCTGAAAAAGATTCGCCTGATTTGTGATAGTGTGAGAGTCAAAGGTAAAATGGTTTAAAACTGCTTTCAGACTGATTTAGCAAGCAAAAGGAATATTTAAAAGTTATAGTTAGGCC
Source organism: Pelodiscus sinensis (assembly GCF_052426305.1). Lineage (NCBI taxonomy): Eukaryota > Metazoa > Chordata > Testudines > Trionychidae > Pelodiscus > Pelodiscus sinensis. The sequence goes on from NC_143052.1 coordinate 81,273,260, forward strand.
ACTCAGCTTTTGGATTTCAGCTTTTACTGTTATATTAATGTGTGACTAATTTCACTACAGGAGAATTTGAGCCCTCACATACCTGTATTTGAAGTCAACACTCATTGTTTAAGATTGGCTAGCTGCCTGAGTGAGATAAAGAGGCCTTAGTGTAAATAAGAATCAGGCCCAGACCATTCAAAAAGTTAAGCTGGCCACCATAGTATTAATCACACCACATTTGTCAAGTAGAGTATGTTAGGGTATGTCTACACTACAGCACTAATTCGAACTAATTTAAGTCGAATTAGTTAATTTGAACTAAGCTACTTCGAACTAGTGCATCTAGACCTAAAAACTAGTTTGAATTAGCATTTTGCTAATTCGAACTAGCATGTCCACAGTGAGTGGACCCTGAACCAGGGTTAAGGATGGCCGGAAGCAGTGCCGGCAGGGCATCAGATTAGGACTTAGAGTGTGGAGCTGCTGTCTCAGGCTAGCCGAGGGCTGTGCTTAAAGGGACCCGACCCCCATCCCAGACAGACAGTACTCAGGGGTTCCCCGCTTGCAAAGCAGTCCTGGCTTGGAGTGCCCTGAGTGCCCACACTCGGCACATCACAGCACTTGGCCATCAGCCTGGCTGCACTTGCCGCAGGCTGCCATCCGGGGGGGGTCAATCGGAGGGCTGCAGGAGAGCTTCCACCCCGAGGAGCCCGCAGAGCCACCCTAGTCCTCCCCATTGGGGGCTCGTACCCCCTTCCTCCCTCACCTCCTTCCACTTACCCCTCCCTAGCCCCCCTTCCTGATGTACAAAATAAAGGACACGTGTGTTCAAAAATAGAAACTCTCTTTATTGAACAGAACTCGGGGAGACTGGGAAAAGGAGGTGGGATAGGGGAAGAGAGAGGGTGGGACAGGGGAGGGCAACTAAAATGATAAGGGGTTTGGAACAGATCCCATATGAAGAGAGGCTAAAGAGACTGGGACTTTTCAGCTTAGAAAAGAGGTGACTGAGGGGAAATATGATAGAGGACTATAAAAGCATGAGTGGTGTGGAAAGGGTGCATAAAGAAAAGTTCTTCATTAGTTCCCATAATAGAAGGACTAGAGGATACCAAAGGAAAGGAATGGGTAGCAGGCTTCAAACTAATAACAGAAAGATCTTCTTCACAAAGCAAAGAGTCAACCTGTGGAACTCCTTGCTGCAGGAGGCTGTGAAGGCTAGAACTAGAACAGAGTTTAAAGAGAAGTTAGATCAATTCATGGAGGTTGGGTCCATGGAGTGGTATTAGCCAGGGGGTAGGAGTGGTGTCCCTGCCCAAAGTTTGTGGAAGGCTGGAGAGGGATGGCACGAGACAAATGGCTTGGTTACTGTCTTCGGTCCATCCCCTCCAGGATACCTAGTGTTGGCCGCTGTCGGCAGACAGGCTACTGGGCTAGATGGACCTTTGGTCTGACCCAGTACGGCCATTGTAAGCTCAGGGCTCCGGGTCGGGGGTCTCAGTGGACCACCTTGATGTTCGTGCAAACCTGCTCCTGGGTGGCCAGGCTGGCAGCTCTCCTGCCCTAGACGGCCACTTTCCTGTGCCTAGTGCGGAGGTCGTGGATGAGGTCCACGATGTCTGCACTAGACCAGGCGGGCACCCGCCTCTTGCGGACCTGGGCAGGCTCCCGGGAGCCGCCAGCCTGGTACCGGGAAGAGGCAGAAGGCTGGGTGGCAGCGGGTGGCTGGCTCGAGCCGTGCCAGGTGCAGGGTCTGCTGGCTGGGTGCTGGCAGGCTTGCACCTAGCACGGGCACCGTAGCCAGCCCGTGCCCCTTTAAGGGCTCCGGGGCCGGTAGGGGGGCAGAAGAGTTTCCCTGGTGGTGCCCAGAGTGGCCACCAGTGAAAGCTGGGGAGGGCTAGCCTCCCACTAGTTCAAATTAAGTGGCTACACAGCTCTTAATTCGAACTAGTTAATTCGAACTAGGCTTAGTCCTCATGGAATGAGGTTTACCTAGTTCGAATTAAGCACTCCGCTAGTTCGAATTAAGTTCGAACTAGCGGTTTGCCTGTGTAGCGCCTATCAAAGTTAATTCGAACTAACGTGTGTTAGTTCGAATTAACTTTGTAGTGTAGACATACCCTTACACCTGAATTCTCTCACTGAAAAACACCAGTTTCTCACAATACATGTGAACAATCTATGGCCTCAGTAAGTAAAGGTACAGGATGAACCCCTCAAATTTGGGACCCTTTAGTTTGGCAACATTTGTGGTCCAGTAGTGGGAGCCAGCTGGGAGTCCAGCGGCCAAGGAGCCCCAGTGGTGCTAGCGACAGATGGGGAGCTGCAGATGGGCCTGCAGTGACCAGGGAGCCTCAGCACTGGGGAACCCCAGCGGCAGTGTGGCCAGCAGCCGGGTGGGGAGCCCCAAGCCGGAAAGCACCACAGCCTGGAGGGGAGACTAGCAGTGTAGCCAGTGGCCAGCAGTGGAGGATTGACCTCCCCTGGTTGACAAACTCCCTGGTTTGGGACTGCTCAGGTACCGAGGGTGCCAGACTAGGGAGTTCCAACCTATAGTGTGCTGCTCACTGATATGTACTGTAGTGACTGGCTGTGGGCCGGCATTACACACACAGAAAGTAATCCAGCCACACCTGGGCAAAAGCAGCATAAAACAGACATGTCATGATGTTGCACTGTGGCTACGTCTAGACTGCAAGCTTCTTTCTAAAGAAGCTTTTTCGAAAGATACTTTCGAAAAAGCCTCTTTCAAAAAAGAGCATCTGGACTACAATCAGTACTTTCGAAAAAGCAAGCTGCTTCTTCAAAAGAGAGCACCCAGGCAGTCTGGATGCTCTCTTTGGAAAAAGCCGTTTGCATTAGATAGCGCCTTTTTTTGAAAGAACACTTTCAAAAAAAGCCATTATTCCTTGTAAAACGAGGTTTTCCATGGTCGACAAAACTGCCGCGTTCTTTCAATTTACTGTCGACAGAACGTGGCAGCAGTCTAGACACAGGTAAAGATTTTTTGAAAATGGGCCTTTTTTTGAAAAATCCCTGTAGTCTAGACACAGCCTGTATGTTGTGCAAGAGAGGCAAAAGGCTTCAAATATGCAGAAATGGCATGGATTTAAGTGGGACATTGCAAAGAACTCACTCCAGAAAATGAATGCCAGACACATCAATACTATAAACAAACATGCACAAAACCCTTTCTCAAAATAGAAAAAAACAGCATTGAGATAGTCATACCATTGTCACATACACACATTCGTGCTTCCTCACTGTCTCTCTTCACTTATCGCACACCCTCAAGCTGTTTCTTGTTACCATAAATGTGCACACACACATGATTGCTCTGCCATCACACACATACAAAACATATTCTCTGTTTCTCTCCCCACCCATTCAGAGGTGTTTAATGGGTCAAAAGAGAGCAAGAGCAACAAGCAAGAGAAAGCACATGAGCAGCTGTGTATTCTAGAAATAGCATCAGTGTATGAGTGTGTGAGATAAGTGGAAACACTCATTTAAAATGCAGGAAATGGGAGTTGTCATTTCAAAGTTTTCTTTGAAGGTAATCTTGGACCCGCATCTGTTATTTCTCCTTGCTCTCTCCCCCAACTCTCCAAAGCTATCACACCTCGGCTACGTCTACACTGGCACCCTTTTCCGGAAATGCTTAAAACGGAACAGTTTTCCGTTATAAGTATTTCCGGAAAAAGCGTGTCTACATTGGCAGGATGCTTTTCCGAAGCACTTTTTCCGGAAAAGCATCCGTGGCCAATCTAGACGCGCTTTTCCGCAAAAAAGCCTCTATCGTCATTTTCGCAATGGGGCTTTTTTGCGGAAAACACTGCTGTGCTGTCTACACTGGCCCTTTTCCGGAACAGTTTTCCAGAAAAAGGACTTTTGCCCGAACGGGAGCAGCATAGTATTTCCGGAAAAGCGGCTGATTTCTTGCAGTAGATCGTCAGTGCTTTTCCGGAAATTCAAGGGGCCAGTGTAGACAGCTGGCAAGTTATTCCGGAAAAGCGGCTGATTTTCCAGAATAAGTGGCCAGTGTGGACACAGCCCTCTTGTCTAGGAGCCTTGGTCGGCACCTAAAAATATACCAATTTTGCTGGGATTATATTTAATGTAAAAGAGAATTGCACCACTGTGACCTTAACACCACCCCAGTGCCAGGTGGCACACAGATGTCATGATATTTACCCCAGAAGATGGCATGTAATTTATCATTGGAGAACTAATAACTCACTGATCATTCATATTCTTCCCTGATATAGGAATGGTTAACCCAAAAAGAACTTTACAGATGGGCTGGAAATATGTGACTCAAATATGTTTAAACCAAGCAAGTTGGGGGAAGGGGTTTAAAAAAAACTAGTTTTTTCTCCACAGAAAGGAAGGAAGGCCATACCCCCACCCCGGACAGACAGTTCTCAGGGGTGCCCCGCTTGCAAAGCAGTCCTGGCTTGGAGTGCCCTGAGTGTGCACACTGGGCACATCACAGCACTCGGCCATCAGACCGGCTGCACTTGCTGCAGGCTGCCATCTGGGGAGAGGGGGCAATTGGGGGGCTGCAGGAGAGCTTCCACCTCCAGAAGCCCGCAGAGCCAGCCCAGTCCTCCCCATCGGGGGCTCGTACCCCATTCCTCCCTCACCTCCTTCCACTTACCCTTCCCTAGCCCCCCTTCCTGATGTACAAAATAAAGAAAACGTGTGATCAAAAATAGAATCTCTCTTTATTGAACAAAACTGGGGGAGACTGGGAAAAGGAGGTGGGAGAGGGGAAGAGAGAGGGTGGGAGAGGGGAGGGCAACTACAATGATCAGAGGTTTGGAACAGGTCCCATATGAAGAGAGGCTAAAGAGACTGGGACTTCTCAGCTTAGAAAAGAGGAGACTGAGGGGGGATAGGATAGAGGTCTATAAAAGCATGAGTGCAGTGGAGAGGGTGCATCAAGAAAAGTTCTTCATTAGTTCCCATAATAGAAGGACTAGAGGATATCAAAGGAAAGGAATGGGTAGCAGGCTTCAAACTAGTAACAGAAAGTTCTTCTTCACAAAGCAAAGAGTCAACCTGTGGAACTCCTTGCTGCAGGAGGCTGTGAAGGCTAGAACTAGAACAGAGTTTAAAGAGAAGTTAGATCAAGTCATGGAGGTTGGGTCCATGGAGTGGTATTAGCCAGGGGGTAGGAGTGGTGTCCCTGCCCAAAGTTTATGGAAGGCTGGAGAGGGATGGCAAGAGACAAATGGCTTGGTCAGTGTCTTTGGTCCATCCCCTCCAGGGTCCCTAGGGTTAGCCGCTGTCGGCAGACAGGCTACTGGGCTAGATGGACCTTTGGTCTGACCCAATATGGCCATTGTAAGCTCAGGGCTCAGGGTTGGGGTTCTCAGTGGACCCCCTTGATTTTCATGCACACCTGCTCCTGGGTGGCCAGGCTGGCAGCTTTCCTGCCCTAGACGGCCACTTTCCTGTGCCTAGTGCGGAGGTCATGGATGAGGTCCACGATGTCCGCACTAGTCCAGGCAGGTGCCCGCCTCTTGCGGTCCTGGCCAAGCTCCCAGGAGCCGCCAGCCTGGTCCCGGGAAAAAGGGGAGGGCTGGGGGGCATCGGGTGGCTGGCTCGAGCTGTGCCAGGTTCAGGGTCTGCTAGCTGGGTGCTGGCAGGCTTGCACCTGGCACGGGCACCGTAGCCAGCCCGTGCCCCTTTAAGAGGTCCAGGGCCGGGAGGGGGGCATACGAGTTTCCCTGGTGTTGGCCAGAGTGGCCACCAGGGAAAGCTGGGGAGGGCTAGCCTCCCACTAGTTCGAATTAAGTGGCTACACACCCCTTAATTCGAACTAGTAAGTTCGAACTAGGCTTAGTCCTCGTAAAATGAGGTTTACCTAGTTCGAACTAAGCGCTCCGCTAGTTCAAATTAAGTTCGAACTAGCGGAGCGCTAGTATAGTGCCTATGAAAGTTAATTCAAACTAACGTCCGTTAGTTCGAATTAACTTTGTAGTGTAGACATACCCTCAGTCCTGTTATCTATTTGATATTCAAAAGTACTGAAAGGATTTCACAAACCCACAAACAGTACACTATGGACTTTTAACAAAGTATAAATGTTGGTTTTTAAACTCCAAGCTTCAAAATTCAAGAATGTTTGTGGGTAGCATACACATACATATTTTATGTCAGAGACAAGTATTAGTGGCTGAAGAAACATATTGAGCATTGAACACATCATGCATTCATTCCCGGGATGTGCTCAAATCATATAGAAAATGCTATTTGCAAAATATTCCGTTTTGGAGGGAGAGGGCAGCATTTGGTGAAGTCTAAATATTATCAAGATCTACTATGCTTTAATTTTTCCCGTTAGTGATTAACAGGTTCCCACTGCATAAATCCTCTTTAAAATCTGAAGCTACATGTCTTCCCTCCTTAACAAACATGTTACATGTCATTATTATTCCCATCTGCTCTTCCCTTTTAACTACTCCACTTGCCCCAGTGGAGGAACTCTTTTCCTCATCTCCCTCACACCTCTTCTCATCCCCCACTTACTCTTCTCCAAAACTCCTTAACCCAGGTCAACACTAGAGCCACCAGCTTGGCTTAAGGTATGAAACTCCAGCTACGTAAAATACATAGCTGGAACTGGCTTATCTTAAGCTGAGCTTGGCAGCGTCCTCACAGCAGGAGGCTGACGGGAGCAAATGTTCCTGTCGGCTTCCCTTATTCCTGGAAGGAGTACTGGATGCTGGTGAGAGTGCCCTCTGAGTTTGATTAAACGAGTCTTAATTAGACTTGCTAAATCAAACTCCAGAAGATCGATCACAGTGGCAATCTTCCACAGAGTCAAGATGTGGTCTTACTTTCCTCTGGCTCTTTTCCCTCACAATACAAGCATACTTTTTTCTCTCCTTCTATCCAAACTAAAATCACAGTCTGTCTTTCTGACATCTCCTCATGGATGTCTAGTCTTCATCTTAGCCTCAGTGTGGCTCCTAATCTTCTCCCCAAGCCCTTCCCACTTCTTCCTTGATTGAAGACAATACCATCATCCTTCCTGTCACTTGGGCCTGTAACCTGGGTATAATTTTTGACTCAGACCTCTCTGTAGGTTCTCACATCCAGGCTATATCTAAGTTTTGCAGAGTCTTTTTGCATAATGTCTCTTAGGGTATGTCTACACTGCAGAGTTAATTCAAAATAACAGACATTATTTTGAATTAACTGTAATAGCTGTGTACACATACAAACCGCTATTTCGAAATAAATTCACAATAGCGGAGCCCTTATTTCAAATTTGGTAAACCTCATTCTACGACGAATAACACCTAATTCGAAATAGCTAATTCGAAATAAGTGCTGTGTAGACACTTATTTCGAATTAGGGGGCTTTCAGCCCTTCCCAGTTCCCCCTGGTGGCCACTCTGGGCACAACCAGGAAAAATCCTCTCTTCTCCCCCAGCCCCGGGCCCTTAAAGGGGCAGATTCTGGCCACTGGGCACGTGCGAGAGCCAGACCTGCCAGCAGCTGCAGACCCTCAGTCAGTGGCCACAGGATGGCAGCCAGTGGCAGCCAGCTCTCCCCACCCAGTCCCCCAGTACCCAGGGGCCAGCCAACGGCCATAGACGGCGCGCACCCTTATGGACTGGTGCGGAGATCATGGACCTCATTGAGGTTTGGGGGGAGGCCCCCAACTTCCATGATCTCCCCATTAGGCAGAGGAACGCGGCCATCTACAGCCGCATAGCAGCCACCATGGCCCGAAAGGGACACAGGAGCACCCAGGAGCAGGTGTGCCTGAAAGTCAAAGAGCTGCGGCAGGTGTACGCCAGGGCCACCAGGGCTGCCACCTGCCCCTACTTCCCCGCCCTCGACCAACTCCTGTGGGGTGGGGTGGTCCATGCCAGTCCGGGAGGCAGCGTGCTGGGACCAGAGGGCCCTGACCCAGGCGCACCAGAGGAGCCACTGCCAGCTGTTCCGGCACTGGAGTCGGCAGGGTCGTCCAGGGAGGCCATACCGGGTAAGTGTCAGCACTGTCCCCTGCCGGGGGGGGAGGGAAGGAGGGAGACCAGGGACTGCGCTCATGGGCCATGCCTCCCATGGATCACGCAGCCACCTGTGCACGTGCGAGCACATGCCATGACACCCTTGGGCCGGTGGCTCCAGCTGCTGTAGCCAGACAGCCCCCACCCCTCCATCTCATCCATCTTATTTGCCTCTCTGAGGTTCCCGAAGCATACAGGGCAGAGAAGGAGCAATAAAATCAGCATAGTCTATGCTGGCTCATCTGATCCTGAGAAGCTGAAAACATAGATATGAGGAGAGAGAGATTAAGGCAATAAGCTGAGCTCGAGGCTGCGAGAAGTGCCCAGCTGGCACCCATGTTGATACGAACACACAGCGGTCCCTGGGAGAGGAATCCCTCACTGAGAAAAGAATCTCCAGCACTTCCAATTTAATCCTCTCAACTCTCTCTTACAAGTGTAAATTAAGTTCACAACTCCCTTGTAAGAACTGGTCTCACAAAAGACAGACCAGCACTATTTGGCATCACAGATAAGAAAGAGAAATACGTGACCCCATGGGTATAAAAATGGGTACAGCAGCACACTCACTTTTGAGTGTCATTCTACCCTCTACCTGCTTGTCGGGTTAGGTGTTTGACCTCCCGAGGTTCTATGGGGACACCCACCTCGTATTTTCGTCTTTCCTAGGAATTGAGGGACCAGCCCTGGTCTGACATGCTGGCACAGAAGGGGCACAGAAGGGGGTAAAAATTGTACCTGGATGTGGTCCTCTGTCTTAAGTGTACACAGACTAAGAGCTCTTTAAAGGTTAAGCTGTTACTTGGTACTATTATTTCTGTTTTCCCTATCTTTATCTTCTTTGTTTCTTCTTTCTTTTTAAGATCTATATTTTGCTAGCAGTTAAGAAATAGAACAATAGCCATTGCAACCATATGATTTATAAGCTTCCTCAATAAACCTGTAACTGTTTAAGCTTTAACCTGACTCCTTCAGTTGCTGTAACAGAACCAGGCACAATTTAAAAGAACTTCAGCCAGTCTTAAGGGACAGATATAGGGAGAGCTTGGGCATTTGGATTTGTGTCACTCCCAAGTGGCAGATCCGTTGGGGCACTTCTCAGCCTCCCCCAGGCTGCCTGCTGCGAAGGAATCACAGATTCTAGCAGCTAAAATCTGAAGTGTAATAAGCTCTCCCTGCAAACTTATTGGGGCGCTCGTCAAGCTGCTCCAGGTTGCCCGCTGCAAGGGACCCCGGTCTCAGCAGTTGAAGTCTCGGGTGTATAGCACACACACACACCACTCACTGCCCTGACCGTCGGCTGACAGCTGCATAACACCCAGGGGCCGTGGCCCAATAGGCACATGCGTGTGTGAAGAGGCCTGACACGCTCCCGACCCCAGGGCAGGACCCAGCAGGACGCTCTGCCTTCACACGCCCCCTCTACAAAGAGGCAGAGGACATCTCCCCCGCCCCACCCCGACCACACTATACATGGCACAGGGGCATGGGTGCAGTCTTGGGGCAGCTCCCAGTCCCAGGGAGAGCCAGACATCCTGACCATGCCTCTGTGCAAGCACATCGGCTCTGACGATGCAGGTCACGGTCGCCCTCACGTCGCGGGGGGGGGGGGGGGGGGGCTGGGCATCATCCACTGCATCTCCAGGGAGAACTGACCACTTCTCTTCTTTCTCTACAGCTGCACCAGCTGCTCGTGCAGGGTGCACCATCCCGCCCGGGACATGCTCCAGCACTTGAGGCCTGTTCCAGACCACCACCATGTGGCAGGAGTACTGGGACTAGCACCTGGGGGCCCTGCGAGCCCTGCACCACACCATCCAGGCCTGGATGCTGGAGGACCTGCAGCTCCACTAGGAGCAGCTTGCTCAGGACCGAGCGCTGAACTCAAACCTGCAGGCCCTGCTGCAGAGCATGGTGCCCTGTGCTGGTCCTGCGCCTGCTGCCCCTCCAACTACTGTCCCTCCTCCCACTCCTACCCCCCCTCCCACTGCTTCCTCCTCAACCGCCACACCCTCCTCCTCAATGTCCACGCCCCCTACCTCAACCTCCGCACCCTCCTCCCCATCTCCCTGGGGACGCTGAGGCCCCCTCCCCCACCGTGCTGGGAGAAGGTTGGCCCAGCGAGACCCCCACCCCTGAGCCCTGAGCTTTCCCTCCCCCTTCTTTCCCTTGCTTCCCCCTTCCAGCTCCCTCCTCCCAGTTTTCCCCCTCCCCTCTCCCACCCTCTCTCCTGCCCTCTCCCACCTCCTTTCCCCCGTCTCCCCACAGTTTCATTCCCCCTCCCCAGCTGTGTTAAATAAACCCAGTTTATATTTTTGAAAATACATGTCTTTTATTTGACATCAGGAAGGGGGGCTAGGGAAGGGTAAGTGGAAGGATGAGAGAGAGGAATAGGGCACGAGCCCCCGGTGGGGAGGACTGGTGTGGCTCTGAGGGCTCTGAGGGGTGGACACTCTCCCACAGGGCCTCCTGGATCCTGACAGCCCCCCGATGGACCTCCCAGATGGCAGCCTGCAGAAAGTGCAGCTGGGCTGATGGCAACGACCCCACGAGATGCACCGGCGTGCCCAGGGACAGGTCTGGTCCATGTTGCAGAGTGCCGTGGTGTCCCGAGTGAGGGCAAGCCGAGAACTCCGATACACAAATGCTTTGCTTTCCCTCAGTGAGGTGGACCAGCAAGCAGAGAAACCTGAGAACTGTCTGTCCGGGATGGGGGGTCAGGTCCCTTTAAGCACAGATCTCGGCTAGCCTGAGGCAGCAGCCCCACGCACTAAGTCTGACCTTGATGCCCTTTTGGCACTGGTTCCGGCCAGCCTTACCTTCGATTCAGGGTCCACTCAATGGGGACGTGCTATTTCGAATTAGAAATATGCTATTTCAAATTACTTTTTGTGTCTAGATGCATTATTTCGAATTAGCTTATTTCGAATTAACTAATTTGAAATAGCGCTGTAGTGTAGACATACCCATAGATACAGCCTTTCCCATCACTCTACACAGCTAAATCTCTCATCCAGGCTCTTATCCTGAATCTTGATTACTGCAACTTTCTTTTTTCTAGTCTTGACAAATGTAATTTTGCCTCACTCATCCATTCAAAGTGCAGCAAAAAAATCATCTTCTAGCATGGTACTTTCACTGTCACACTTCTTTTTGCACCCCGCTAGCTCTCCATCAAACATAAACTACTTGTCTTTATTTTCAAGACTCTTTATAACCTATCCCCATCCTATCATATCTCATTTGGTACTGAAGGGTCGACTCCTATCTCCCATCAGCCCACAATGCCAGCCTTCATCACCCACTTGTTAACTTTTCAAACAAGCACTTGTGTGCTTTCTACCATGCTGCTCCTCATACGTGGGAGAAGTACCCAATAAACATCTGCAAAAGACTCTGTCTTTTCATCCTGTGTTTGTACAGCACCTACCACAATGGTCCATGACTAGGTTTCCTAAGTGCTGCAGTACAATAATAAATCAGATGTTGACTGCAGTGGAAGTGTTGCACAGGAGTTCAGAACTGTGACTGTGAACATTATTTTCCTGCTCAAATTCAGTAGTGTAAAGGATACATAGTAAAGGATAAATTCCTTAATGGAAGGTGATTGGGTGTCACCTATCTGGGGCCATAGATAGTTTGGATTTGTTTGTTTAGCATGGACTGGCGCAAATCTTGCATAATACATTGATAACTTGTAACTATGCCTTTCAAACTTGACTGCTCCTCATTCAGTCACTGTGTATAAGAAGAAACCATTGCAATGGGATGCACAGGAGAGGCCAAAGGATACTTAATTAGCCTAGCCCCAGAAAGAACTTGTTCATTGTACAGGAAAATTATTGATCAATCATAGGGGGCATTCATGTATATTGTTTACTGTTTTTTTCCTCTGAGGCAGAGACAAAGAAGGGATTTTGAAGCTATTTGTTATGCCACAGATATATTGTAGAGTTCTCAAGAACAGTGATAAATGAGAGCAAAGATACAGGCCTTCTTTCTTCTAGGTATGGACTAGACCTGAATAGAATCAATTCATTCCCATTGGTATGCATGTAAGCACACTAGATCAGACCCTCGGGTGGCATTAATGGGCACAGCCTTGTCTCAACTCAGATACACCCAAATGTGTAATATAGTAGGTGTTAAAGACCCAAAATGAAGGATGCAAAAATTACTCCTAGAGAAACAAAATACTGTGGGACTCATTGCTTAAGCATGAAAAACTCCTCCTATGATCTCAGATTCATGCTAAATATAGTCGCAAATGTGAGAGACACCAAGTTTGTGAGTCTTGGGTAACAGTGATTAAAATGAGTGATTCACTGGAAATGAGTAACAGTTGAGGAATATGGATAGAGGAGAATTACACCAGTCATGCCTTCAGTTTTAGTAAATCCATTTGTTTTTAATCAGACTCTGAAGGCTCCCCACTACCAGTGAGCTTCACTGATATCCATCATCAGCATGGATCACTTCTACAGAGGACAAAAGGCAGAGATGTGGGTTGAAATTCTAATGCATAAGCTCAGAGAAGTGAGTAGCAATGTGACAATACTAGAATATTGGAAAATACATCCTGTTTCTACCACAGCTACTTATGGAAACAATTTAACAACAATGATCTCTTTTTCCAAATGAACCGTTGCTTTACTCAGCACTGTAGATTGGAAAAATGCTTAAAGGGGGACAGAACCAAAACTTTAGATCGAAACACCTCTCAGTCTTGGAGATGATTAGATCTGAACCTCCACATACAAATCAGCTGAAAAGTTCTGAATTCTAACCATACCTTTTTCCACTGACAGCCATTGGGCTGCTGGGCTGCTGGCATTTATTTACTTAGTTCCTTCCCAGCTAGGATCAGTGAGTGCTTTTTGGCTGAGCCTTCATTCACACTACTTTCATTCTGAGTTTCAGATTATCACAGGTTTTTTTTCCTGATATACAATATACATTTGACAGGGGACTTGCACTGAGTTGGTGCTTGCACTGTTTACATAAGGGTACAACTACACAGAACTATTATTTTGGAATAACTGACATTATTTCAAAATAATAAAGTGTGCATCTACACACATGGGCTACGTCTACACTGGCCCCTTTTCCGGAAGGGGCATGTAAATTTCACCAGTCGTCGTAGGGAAATCCGCGGGGGATTTAAATATCCCCCGCGGCATTTAAATAAAAATGTCCGCCGCTTTTTTCCGGCTTTTAAAAAAGCCGGAAAAGAGCGTCTACACTGGCCCCGATCCTCTGGAAAAGCGCCCTTTTCCGGAGGCTCTTATTCCTACTTCAAAGTAGGAATAAGAGCCTCCGGAAAAGGGCGCTTTTTCCGGAGGATCGGGGCCAGTCTAGACGCTCTTTTCCGGCTTTTTTAAAAGCCGGAAAAAAGCGGCGGACATTTTTATTTAAATGCCGCGGGGGATATTTAAATACCCCGCGGATTTCCCTACGACGACTGGTGAAATTTACATGCCCCTTCCGGAAAAGGGGCCAGTGTAGACGTAGCCATGTTGAAATAATGTCCAGACGGAGGACTTCTTACTCCAACTCCTGTAACCCTCATTTTATGAGGAGTAAGGAAAGGCAGAGGAAGAGTGCTCTATTTCAAAGTAAGTGCTGCGTAGACATGCCCAAATTCGAAATAAGCTATTTCGACTTAAGCCACGCAATTAGCATAGCGCATTGCTTATTTCGAGTTTAGACCTGCTGTGTAGACGAACCTATAATGTGTTCCAGGCTGTCATAGAAAACTTGCCCTCTACTTCTCTCTAAGGCTATGTCTAGACAGCAGCACTATTTTTTGGATACCACAAGTATCCCAAAATAGCTAATCCGTGTCTTTAAATGCACCCTTTATTTCAAAATATATTTAGAAATAACGGGTGCACTATTCCAATGTCTCTGTAACCCTCTTTCCACGAGGGTTAAGGGACTTGTCGGAATAGCGCTTTACTTTGCAATTACCTTGAAATACGTTATGCAATATGCGTAAGCGCAAATTGTGTAGCTTATTTTGAGGTAAAGGTGTAGAGTAGATGCACCCTAGGTTACAGTTTCTGGGTGACAGCTGGTATAAGCCTATGTCTACACTACAATCAAAAACCCGCAATTGGTCCATACCAGCTAATTTGGGCTTATGGGGCTCAGGCCAAGGAACTGCTTAATTGTTGTGTAAATGTTTGGAATCAGACTGGAGCCAAAGCTCTGGGACCCAAGCCTAAACATCTACACTGCAATTAAAGAATCTAAATGCTTAAACCCACAAGCCTGAGTCATCTGACCTGGGCCAGCTGCAGATATCTAATTGCTGTATAGACATACCCTTAAGAGTCCTCTTATTCCCCAGTTTGTTCATTGGATTCTGCATGATGAAAGAAGCCCTCCCCGCCATGCCACATTTCAGATGATATATGGACCCTTCCTGCACTGTTTACATTCCACATTCCAAGTTGTAATATGGTATGTTTTTCTGACTCTGTGCTCACAGTTTGATTTGAATACTGGAGGGAGTTTGGAGTTGACTATTGGCCAATTTTGTGTTTAGTGCTCGACTCATCTCCCCATAAAGAGGCTAGAGACACTATGACACAGGGCTACTACATTTTTTCCATCGTGTGGGCCACATTTCAATACAAAGACTGCTTGTGAATCACGTCCTCCCTCGCTCTTTCACAATGGCACAGACCACTTCCCTCTGCAATTGTTTACATGGAAAAGTGGTATTAGGAAAGAATCTAATGTTCAGTGTCTTCTAAAGCTATTTAGCCACTGGAAACAAGAAGAAGCCTACCTCATGTGACTAGCCAACCCTCCACAGACCGCAAGGAACTGTTTTGGGGACAGTCAGCATTCTACAGACCACAGTCAAGAAGTTTGGGTTTACAGTAATTTGGAAGGAGACTAATCTAATGAGGAAAACATAAAAGGTGCTTTTAGCAAATTGCAGTTCAAGTGGCACATCTGGGGTTTGTAGTCATTCCTTCAAATAATCCATGAATGCAATCCAAATGAATTCAAGGGCCCTCTGTTTTCCTTTTGCTTTATAGCTTTTTCCAGTGACAGAATACATTAAAAGTCTTTTAACCAGTTCTGCAATATGCAATATGTTTTTCAACAAACCAATACATAAATTAGGCAGCAATACGTCTGTGTCATCACATTTTAATTTTGTTTTTGTTTATCTCTTTTTGAAAATATGCTTGGAGTTTCTTTAAAGATGCTGAATTTTTATAAGGAAATTAGTACTTATTTGGGGGAATTAACTGGATTTTCTTGAAACGCACTTTCAATTTTAACTTTTTTAAGAAAGTTGTTTTTGTTTGGAAATAATTATTTGTTGTAATGATTATCCTGTGCACTGAATGAGCCAGGGTCCTGTGCAAAAAATAGCACATGAGAATGTAGTTAAAGACAGTACAATAAAGGCACATAGGGAAACTGAATTAAAGTTGTGGAAAAAATAAAAATTCAGGCATTTCCCAATTTTTGACTGCTTGACTTTACAGTCAAAATAAACAGGGTTTTAAAAAATATACTTTCATAAAGGGGGTGCTAATAAAAAAGGAAACAAACTATAATGTGCAATTGTATTAACCTCCCCCTCAGCAAGAGAGTTCAAATGCTGAACTTTCATCACAGCCTTACACCACTTATGTCACCTAGGGCCACAGTTACAGTGCAAGCTACACCTCAGACCTCTTTGCAGTCACTCTTACATACACCCCTCAAGTAGCAGGCTTCACTTCTTTTACCTCTCTCTGGTGATACATTACAGTTTTGGTGGATCTTTGGGTTACAGATTCTTTAGTTCCCAGACACACTGATGCAATAAGCCCAGCTGTATTTGGCACCTGGATTACTATGGCCAAGTGCTGGGTCTGCAATCTAGGAGAAAGGTCCAACTTGGAATCCATGTTGGGCATCCTTCTCCCCCTCCACAACCTCCTTTGAATTTTGGCGCCTTTTTCATCGTAAGTGGGAAAACTGACAGGTCACATGAGTGTTAGACTGCCTGGCAATTGGACAGTATAAAAGTCCAGCGTGCCACTGAGGCTGCCCATGTTAGAGGTAGCATGCACCAGTAGGAATCCAAGTACTGCTGTCACATAGACGCAGGCTAAAAAGTTGAACCTAGATGCAGGCTAGGAAGTTGACTGGTTCTCCCAACCAATATATAAAATCCAGTCAGCACCACCTGCAGAGACTGTCTGTTCCTATAGTGCCCAGTGCAACATATGCTGCTCCTGCTGCTCCTTTGGTGGCATTTTGAGCCCAGCACTTTCTAATGGTCACTTATTTTGGCAACCTGTCAAAATGTTCCTTCAGAACCCCAGTGAGAGAAAGCAAATGGTTGCTTCAAACGGTTTCTAGCTTACCTAAACTTGAATGGAATTGCATGGGATGCAGACAAGGCACTTCTTTAGCCTGAGGGCTTTCTTCCTACTAAATGTCAAAGGTTTGCAGCACACAATGAAAGTGGTAGACCTCAAAAAATTGCTAGAGTCTTTTATAAAGGAAAGTGTTGGGTAACTTAAATAAAAGAGTTGCTACCAGCTTTTCCCCATCAGGTTTCTTTGGGTTTTGACCTGTAACAAATGAGTCAGCCTAGCTAAAAAGAAGGAGAAATATAAATGTTATAAATATCTTTTTGACATTTCAGTTTATTTAAAACATCTGAATAGATTTGCGTTTTCTGTAAGTACTTAGAAAATATAACTATCACAGCAGTGGTGCAAGTGGAACTAAACCTTTAAGTCACTAACACAAAAATGTTAAGAACTAATAGCCCAGAGTAGAGAGACAGATACAGAACTCAATCTAAAATGTATGAAACATACTAATAACTCTGACGAAACTGCTCAAGAGCATAGATTAGTGTCTTGGGATCCAGCAGATCCATTCTGACACTATTCCAGGGATATCAGCAGATGACTTCAAACACTGTATCAAGAGACAGAAAGCTTAATTGCTGCTCTCTCACATAGTACAATGAATAGACTGAATAGTGATAATTTTCCTGAATTTAGTAGTCATAAAATATCATCTGTCACCTATGGCAACATTGTCTCAGTACTCTAAGATCAGGTCTTTTAATGAAGTGTGCCAAATACAACCGAGGCAGGTGATGGTACATGAGACATGCCAGAACTTCCTTGGAAGCCTTTATAAGAAAAAAGAACATTTAAAACTAGAATATATGGAAATTCTAATATTCACTCTCTTCAAAGACATTTTCAAGCTCCTCTATTCCCGCACTAATTAATTCTATCATTCTAGGAAGTCCAGTGCCAGAAGTGATTTTTATGGAATTTGCTTGTTGGAGTAAGGTTAAAAAATGGACTTCCAAATATAGAGTAAAGTATCAATTAACCTTCCTGTGATTTAGACCAGTCAGCAACCACATATTTGGAAGAACCAAAATCTTTTCAGGTATTTAGTCTATGGAATGATCTGGACCAGGTTTTCAGAACTGGCCATTTGGCAGCTGGTATGATTTGTCAGCAGGGTAGTAGAGGTGGCTTGACGTCTAGATCGAGATACTATGTGCTAGTTTATGTACCAGACAAACAATACTAATGTTCCTCTCTCTTTGGACAACAGACCAATGTCCAAGAAAGGCAACAGAGTATCCCAGGTGGGAGCCTGAGTTTGGATCACCTGCGAGGTCCAAGGCCTGTTTTATATTTCATATACTCTGCTGACAATCTATGTTTGAAACTAACTTATGAGTTGAACAGCAGTAATGGCCTTTGAAGTACAGTCCCTGAAGCCATTAAGTTGAAAAATAGCTACCTTAAAAAAATCCAGAACAATGGGCCATACGTATTTAGTCTGCTCACTCTGTTTGTCTAATAACTCAGGACTAAACCTCATCCAGCTGTGTTTGGCCAAGGTTAAACACAATGAAAGACTGATTGCAAATAGTAGCTAAAATCCTTGTGGGTGCCTCACTGGTGGTCTCCTTTACATAACCAATCTGAGCTCGAGAGCACATTAAACATCTAAGCTAATAGAATTTGGAAGCAGAAAGTTACAAGACCCATGGAAATTAAATCTGTTACAATACAATAATCCTTTATATTTTTAAACAAAACTTTACAACGCAAGGTTACAAGGGACTTTTAAAATTGTATTTCTTACCATCACTATCTTCTTATATATGGTATGGGGCAGAGTAAAGTGAAATCATTTTCTATTATCCAAATTTCATTAACAGAGAGAAAGGCAGGAGAATACAAAGAAAATTCAAGTCCAGGTGTTTCCCAAACAGCTGAACATTGGCATATTAGCTATGTTATGTCATGGACTGGGAGGTAGGCAGTCAGACCTAGTGCTCAGAGCAGTGATGGTCAGGCCTACCAGTCGAGCAGGAGTTGGGAGCCAGGAACTTGAGCCAGGGTTTGGGGCCAGAGATAGGTAGGAGTGAACCCAAGGGTAGGAGCCTGAGTCAAAGTCAGGAATCAAGCCAAGGTCAGAGCCAGAGTCAGTAACTAAGGGCAAGGCATAGAAGCAGGGATAAGGAACAAGGCAGGAAGCAAGAAAACAAGAATAAGACAGGAAGGCAAGAATAAGGCAGGAAGGTAGAATACCAGCCAAATGGCAGAGTCAAATGTAACAACCTACGAAGGATTCACCTAGTTGCTCGGACAAATTCTTGTGACTCCTTGCTTAAAGAAAATGCCTAAGCCAATTAGAGAGGCTGGATTTCTCCTCCAGTCAGGAGTTCTGTAGGCAGTGCTTCTGGTCCATCAGTTCATATCCCCTCTGATACCAGTGAGCTTCAGAGTGAGAATGTCTGAAGACTGTCAGGGGACCCACCATCCCTCTTACATTATGCCAAAACATCCCATTCTGAAAGCAAGATTTTACTCCTCAATATTCACAGTTGATCTTGACTTCAATATTCTTCTCCCCCAACATTACTATACTTTGTTCAAGATTCAATGTACAGCTATAGCAGAGTGATTGAATGAGTTGATGATGAGTTGTTGTAACTCCAGCTGTTCTAGCTGGAACTGTTGCCTTACTAGTTCAACCTCCAACAGCACTCAAGCTTCAACCCAACACCAGTTATAGTACCAGTTCACTCATGCTAGAGATTTGTGTGTGTGCATGGAACTCAAGTCAGCAGTAACACTGGAGTTAAAACTCAAGTTAACCATGCTGAGAACCCTTGGGAAAAAAACCCAGAGCATAGGGCTGATGAAGAAAAATGTCTGTGAACATTCCTACTCCAGATTATATACCAATCTAGCTGTGTTGCTGTACCTATGCCAACTTAACCCTGTGGCATAGATGTAGCTTCCATCAGTGTAAGAACACCATATTCCCAAATAACAAAGGAGCTATGTCAATGAAATCATTCTTCCATTAACATAGTTGTATCTATACTGGGGTTAGGTTGGCATCACTGTGTCAGTAAGAAGCTACTGAGCAAAATAGCTCTTTTGATATAACTTTGGCACATAGATTAGGCCTTTGTGTGGACAACACCGGTAATTTGGTGCATGCATAGGAAAGGAGTTACAATATTTAACTAGATTTTTGTGAGATGTTACAATGCTTAAATGATAATGATATACAATGGGGAGAATATCAAAGACTCCAAACAGTGAAGAAAGTGATAATTAATAACACTACTAGCAGAAAGAGAAACATCAATGGGAAAACAAGAGGAAGGGATAAACATAGGTTAGAAGGTCAGAGGAAATAATGGTATCTAGGATGTATTTTCTTAGATGAGTAGGAAAAGTGTTATACTACATAAAATTTGAGATGCTGGAGAAAATATTGGGCAACATGGTGAGCAAAGCAGGAAGACAAATTTCTTCCACACTGAGATGTCTCAGGCTATTTCTACCCTGCCGCTTTTTATCGGAAAAGGCA
The DNA here is from genome assembly GCF_052426305.1 of Pelodiscus sinensis. Classification (NCBI taxonomy): domain Eukaryota; kingdom Metazoa; phylum Chordata; order Testudines; family Trionychidae; genus Pelodiscus; species Pelodiscus sinensis. The sequence goes on from NC_143052.1 coordinate 81,293,164, forward strand.
CACAAATTGCGCTCCACAATTTGCATACCTTTTTCCTGATAGATTTGTGAGAAAAGGCTTTTCTGAAATTTGGCCAGTCTACACTGGGCCAAATTTCAGAAAAACCTCCTTTTTTGGAAGAGCCCTTCTTCCTCATGGCACGAGGAAGACAGAGCTTCTGAAAGAGCGTGTCCGCTCTTCCGCAAAAAATGTGGGAAGAGCAGACACATTTCCTGGACTCCGTAGCCTAGACATAGCCTCAGCAACTTTACAAGATTGGCAACACCACAAAAAACAGCAATAAGAAAGTTCAGAAGAGACTTCCTGAAAACTGTAAATGGTAGAATACAATGCCATACAAGTGTGGGGTGCTCCAAAGATGACTATGGAAGGGAAAAATAAAAGATTGTATACTATCCATATACCAACACCACTCACAGAGATACAAAAGAACTATTGGGGTGAAATAAAACTTAAAATAATAATTCATGAAATGAAACAGTAAAATACATTATAAATATAATAATATCGTAATAATAATAATATACTGCTGCCTCATTTAAACAAGTTGAGAAAATGACACCATCTAATGTAGGATGTCCAGGACATAAATAATAGTATCTAATAGCAAGACACACCCAAAGCAAAAGGCCACAATTTTGTTTGTGAACTGTAAAGAGACAGGAGAGATTTAGGCGTGTGCTTAAAAGAAATTTGGTAAGCAATGCCATATTTGGTAAGATCACATTAAAGGTTAGCATTTAAATCCTCTTCCCTTCCTTTTGTTAAAAGAGGGGCGGAGGGCCAGGAAAAGGGAAGGCTATATACTTAATGCCAAAAAATCTTTTTGAAGAATTTGCTCCCTTGACTAAGAGTTCTCAATGTAGCAATACCTAAAATCAAGCTACATCAAAGAAGTTTCAAAACAAACAGCAGCTAAATGAAAATGGATGAGATGACGGAAGGAATAAACAATAACTGTGCATATGTTTAAATCATCTGAAAGTGATTGCAGCGATGTGTAAAATATCTGGAAATAGATAATGAAATGGCAGCTTATTCCCCCAAGGACAAAAAAAACAATGACAACCGTGGTCTAAATCTTAAATAAATCCTGTTAACACTAAACTGCATCTGTTTTCTCCTTTGGTGAATCACTTTAGGAGCTTTCCCCACCTCTCTGGTTCACTATATATAAATCATTTGGGTGCATCTAGACTGGCAAGATTTTGCGCAAAAACTTGCCAGCTGTCTACACTGGCTGCTTGAATTTGCACAAGAGCACTGACTTTGTAATGTACAAAATCAGTGCTTCTTGCACAAATACTTTCACGCTCCCGCTCAGGGATAAGCCCTCTTGTGCAAGAATACTTACGCAAGAGGGCCAGTGTAGACAGGCACCTTAACTTTTTGCACAAGAAAGCCCGATGGCTAAAATGGCCATTGGAGCTTTCTTGTGCAAAAGCGCATCTAGATTGGCATGGATGCTTTTGCGCAAAAGCACTTTTTGCACAAAAGCATCCTTGCCAATCTAGACGCTCTTTTGCGGAAATACTTTTAATGGAAAAACTTTTCCGTTAAAAGTATTTCTGCAAAATCATGCCAGTCTAGACGCAGCCTTTCTGTTCCTGCCCAGATTTGCAGCCAAGACATTTGTGGAAGCTAATGTATTGTCAGTGTAGAAAGCCACTTAACCATGTAAACCTTGCTTTAAGAACTTACTGCTCAATAACTATTGTGCATGCTCTCTGCACTGGGGTGAATTCCACCCTAAGGCTATGTCTAGACTGCTGGACGCTCTTTCGAAATTCAAAGCCACCCGGAACTGCTTCTGCCAGGGCATGGGGGCAGCATTTCCTTCCGGGTGCTGCCTGCCTACCCTTTGCAGAGACGCGTGGTTAAAGGGACACTCCTGAACACCCGTTGCTCTGCTCCTGCAGATGCCTTTGCTGTCCCTCGAGGAATTAAGCAAGGCATTGCAGTGCTGGTTTGGAGTGCTCAGCTTCCTGGGACACCCCAGCAGCTTTTTTCTTTTGAGGTTTTTCTGCTTGCAGACCCTTTTTTTAGGCATGGAGCCAGAGCTGCCCCTGGGAGCTGTTGCTGCATCTTCATGACACTGTCATGAGGCTCCTTCCCGAGCGGCTCCCAGACCTGAGGTACGAGGGGTTCCTCCGTCAGGCAGCCGCACTGCCCTTGCCTCCTAACTTTTTCATGGACAGGCGTGTTTGGAGGTTTGACACCAGCTCTGACTGGTGGGACCGGCTCGTGATGGAGATCTGGGATGACCAAGACTGGCTACGGAACTTCCGGATGAGAAAGACCACTTTCCAGGAGCTGTGTACCTGGCTCGCCCCTGCTCTGGAACGGCAAGACACCCACCTGCGGCCCGCCATCCCCCTGGAAAAGAGGGTCGCCATTGCCCTCTGGAAGCTGGCAACCCCCGACAGCTACCGCTCCGTGGGACACCAATTTGGTGTGGGGAGATCTACTGTCGGGGCCGTCTTGATGGAGGTAAGTCATTGTCTGGGGACAGTCACAGTTTGGGGTGGGGGGAAGGGAGACTGTCAGGAAGGGCCAAGTGGAGTGGGAGTGGGAGGGAGCTCCTCCACTCACCCTGAATTGTGTGGGGGGGGGGGTTCTGAGGAGGGGATTCCCGGGCTGTTTGAGAGGGAAGGTGGGCGGTGGGTTCTCCTCCTAAGACATAAGGCACCCCTTCTAACATTTTGTTGTCTGTCTCGTTCTGCAGGTGGTGAGGGCCATCAATTCGGAGCTGCTCAACAGGCTCATCTGTCTACCGGATCTGGACAGCGTCATGGCTGGCTTTGCTGCCCTCGGCTTCCCGAATTGCGGAGGAGCGTTCGATGGGACACACATTGCAATCCGTGCACCGCCCCATCGAGCAGCCCAATTCATAAACAGAAAGGGCTACTTTTCTATGGTCCTCCAGGCCCTGGTCGACCATTGTGGCCAGTTTTCGGACATTTGTGTTGGGTGGTCAGGGCGGGCACACGATGCCCGCATCTTCAGAAACTCGTACCTCTATCGGAGGCTTCAGGCAGGAACATTTTTCCCCCATCGCCAGTTTGCGGTTGGGGATGTGCACATGCCGGTGTGCATAGTGGGTGATGCCGCCTATCCCCTGATGCCGTGGCTGATGAAGCCCTACACCGGCCAGCTGGATGCGAGCAAGGAGCAGTTTAATGCTCGCCTTAACCGGGCTCGCAACCAGGTCGAATGTGCGTTTGGCCGTTTAAAGGGCAGATTCCGGTGCTTGCTCACACGCCTCGACATGGGGGAGACCAACATCCCCGAGGTGGTGGCCACCTCCATAACCTCATGGAGAGGAAAGGGGATGCCTTCCTACCAGGGTGGGGGAGAGCTGCTGATGCCCAGGAGAGGCTCTTTGCCCAGCCCCGGACAGCTGCCATCCGCCAGGTTCACCGGTCTGCAGTTGGCATCCGGGAGGCCCTCCGGGAGCAATTCTCCAGTGGAGGCCACTGAGACTGAGTGCACTGAGGGGCTTCTGCCTGGGGACTGGGCCCTGGCCTAATAGAAGCTTCCCTCCACAACCCATCTCCTGACCCAGTTTGGACACATCAGTTACACCAGGGTGTGTTTCAAAATAAAATGTTCTGTTTACTTATTTATAATTTTGTACATATTATCAAACAATGTTGCAAACATAACAAATTTTTTTTCATTTTTGTTGTTGCCAAACTATATACAATAAAGAAACAGTTCGTTTAACCCTTTGTTTGTGTTTTAACTGGGGTAATGGGGGTGATTGAAACCTGGAGGGGGGAAGGGGATCAGGTTGAACGGGGCTTGGCAGATTTCCCTTTCCTGCCTGGGCCTCGTGTTTGGGGTGCTCCCCGGCTACGGGATCGGGTGGTGCACCTGTCGGTTGGCTGGCTGCTGGGGTGCTCTTGGGACGTGGAAGCCTGGGGGAGAGGAGGGCCAGGGGGAGAGAGGGGCTGGGGAACTGTGGGGGCTGGGGGAGAGGGAGGTCCAAGGGGGGAAAGGGATGCTGTTGTGGAAGGGGGTTTGGTGGAGTGGGGTCATGGGGTGCTGGAGGAGCAGGACCAGGCACAGCAGCAGGCAAGCCGCTGACCTCCCTCAGGGTGCTGTACAGGACCGTGCGCTGCAGGAGCAGCTCGTTCATGAGCCGATCACGCCAGCGATCCTCTGCCTCCGCCCTCTGTCGCAGGATGGAGTTCTGCTCCTGCACAGCCTCGACGTGCTGTCTGAGGATGTCGGCATAGACACGCCTGTGTCTGCGGCTCCCATGTTCCCGAGATGGAGATGGAGATGGAGGTGGGGCTGGGGTGCTGCGGCCCTCTTCCACGGCTGGTCCGGCTGTGGAGGAAAAGAAGAAGACACAATCAGTCCTAAAAACTGGACTCTGTAGCACTTACAATACTAACAGGATGGTTTATTAGGGGATGAGCTTTCCTGGGCCAGACCCACTTCCTCAGATCAGAGTAACACGGCTACATTTCTATCACAATCAGTCATGTGTGCAACAGCTGTCCAAAAGGGCATGCCCTCTCCCTTGAGACAGGGGAAGCAGACATTCTGAAGGTCACACTGTGTGTGTGTGTGTGACCTGGGCATCAGCCTGAGCATGACAGGTTTCCCTTGTGCATCACCCACTGTGCACCCACCTACCTCCCCCCCCCCCCGGGTGTGACACAACCTCACTGTACTCACCTGCTGCTTCCTCTCCTGCGCCAGATGACGCCTGGGAGGCCTCAGAGGTCTGGGTGACTGGCTCCAAGGTGGTGAGGGTCGCCGTCTCCTCGCTGTCCTCCTCCTCCTCTGGGACCATGTCCCCGTCTCCAGAGTGCTGTAGCTCCTGCTCTGGAGCGTCCACCACGGGGTCTGCCAGTCCGGACTGCACGAACCTCCGTGGTGTGCATGCTTCTGCACTGCCACCCAGGATCTGGTCCAGCTCTGGGTAGTAGGGGCAGTAGTGGGGGGCTGCCCCAGACCGGGAGCTCTCCTCCCTGGCTTTGACGTACCCCTGGTGCAGCTCTTTTACCTTTGAGCGCATCTGGTCCTGGGTGCGGGGGTAGTGGCCCTTCTGGGCCAGGGCTTCAGCCATGCGGCCATAAATTTCAGCGTTTCGCCGCCGGCTTTTGAGGGCCTGTAAGGCCTCCTCCTCTCCCCACAGCTCCAACAGGCTCTTGATCTCAGCGCCAGACCAGGATGGTGTCCGGCGCTTGGAGCCCTTGGCTGGGTCCTCAGAAGGCTCGGAGGAAGGGCCAGGACGGTCTTGGGGCTGGGACATGCTGCAGCAAGGTAGCCGTGTGCTCTGGCTCCTTGTCTGCAACAAGTGTCTGTGAGGGTGCCTGTCCCTTTAAGGAATGGCTGCAGCCAGGAACCACAGACGTGCAACCCATGGCCCAGATTGTCCACCAGGGCTTCTTCCTGGAGGCCAATTCTTTCGAAAGAAAGGGCTCCCCCCGTCCAGACTCACGTTCTTTCGACGGATCTCCCTCGAAAAAGGCGTTCTTCCTCGTAAAATTAGGTGTACAGCCGTCGAAAGAAAAGCCGCGTTCTTTCGATTTACTTTCGAAAGAACGCGGCTTGAGTCTGGACACAGGGGAAGTTCTTTCGAAAAAAGGCTACTTTTTCCGAAAGAACCCCTGAGTCTGGACACGGCCTAAGAGAACAATGTCTTTGCTGCAGAATGTACATAAGGATGATGATTGAGTGGAGAGCACATATTTGAGCCACTATACATTACTGCTAAGGCTTGAGAGCTAAGGAATCTTTCCTGGGCATTCTGCAATGTCATCACTTCATTCTGAGAAGCGAGTAATAGACAGGAAAGCAGAGTTAATGGGAACAGGTTAACAGGAAAACTCAGGATGAGAAGGAAGAGACAGGAAGACACAATGTTTGAAAGAAACTGGATTTGATTTCCAATCTTTCATACTGTCTTTCATGCTTTGTTACCTATGGAATTAACAAAATCATCGAAACAATAGGTCAAATTCAATATTACAGCAGACATCAACCTGGACTAGTATCATTACTTTGCAATGGTAACATATCTTTTAAAAAGACTGTTTTTTAGCTTATTTCAAATTAAATTCTTAAAAATAAAAAAGCAGGAGCACAAGACTATTCTTAGTGGGTCCCATTAAAGAGCAAACTAATAGGGTATGTCTACACTACCACCCTAGTTCGAACTAGGGTGGTAGTGTAGGTAACCGGAGTTGCAAATGAAGCCCGGGATTTGAATTTCCCGGGCTTCATTTGCATATAGCCGGGCGCCGCCATTTTTAAACGTCCGCTAGTGCGGACTCCGTGCCACGCGGCTACACGCAGCATGGACTAGGTAGTTCGGACTAGGCTTCCTATTCTGAACTACCGTTACTCCTCATTTCACGAGGACTAGGAAGCCTAGTCTGAACTACCTAGTCCGTGCTGCATGTAGCCACGCGGCACGGAGTCCGCACTAGCGGACATTTAAAAATGGCGGCGCCCGGCTATATGGAAATGAAGCCCGGGAAATTCAAATCCCGGGCTTCATTTGCAACTCCGGTTGCCTTCATTACCACCCTAGTTCGAACTAGGGTGGTAGTGTAGACATACCCATACTGTCCAATATCATGGCTTTGTATTTCCTATATTTGCAATGCAAACCATAACAAACATACTCAAATGGTATCCTAGCAAACATTTACTTCTTTGAAGCACTACTGTAGTTATATTTTAGCAGGGTGACAGAATAATGGGTGTTTCCTCCGAGGCGGGTTTGTTTGGTTTTTGAATGTTCACATTTCAAGACTCCTTGCAATGAATGTTTTATAGCTATCAGGGAAAGATTATTATTTTGGGTCCAGTATTATCTGACAAGATGATGTCCCAGCAGTCAGTAGTCTCTTTCATGCAATGGATAGAAAGTAGGGTATATCAGTCCTGGGACTCCTTTAAAATGCCCTGGTTTTAATCTGTGTCTGATTGTGATAGCATATGGCAGACAGGAGGGCACCAGCAGAATACTTCGGAATAATTTCACATGTGCTGAACACAAGGTGTTCACAGATAAGGATATGAATATCAATGTACATACTTTTACCTTGTCCTTGTGTAAAAAACTGTAGCACACTTAGCAGAGGATCAAACTGAACTGTAGCGACAACTGCAGATTGTTTGATAGTACAATTTCAATGGTCCTTTATATTCTATATATGCACACACCATATTTTAAAATATGAGAGATGAAAACTGATATCAAGACCAATTTTGCTGCTCCAAACAAGCTAGGCATTGCCATTATTGTGTGTGTGTGGGGGGGGGGGGTAGTAACACTGTGATTTGCATAGTTTTGCAGCATTCAGCAATGTGGTTGGCGCTTCTCAGTTCAGATATGCAAACATGTTCCCTGTCCTGATGCATTTTCAGTCTAGTCTCCTGCAAGGACAGAATGAAGGGGCCACAAATTATGCTGGGGAGGTGGGAAGAATGTTAGGGATTTCATATCACGTATTTATGAACCTTATTACCAGGTCTCAGAAGGCAGGTGTGAGAAAGCCATTTCCCTGAGCAATGCAGGCAAGCCTTTCATAAGGTCATAGAATCATAGAATAATAGGACTGGAAGGGACCTCGAGAGGTCATCGAGTCCAGCCCCCGCCCTCAAGGCAGGACCAAGCTCCGTCTACACCATCCCTGACAGATGTCTATCTAACCTGTTCTTAAATATCTCCAGAGAGGGAGATTCCACCACCTCCCTTGGCAATTTATTCCAATATTTGACCACCCTGACAGTTAGGAATTTTTTCCTAATGTCCAATCTAAACCTCCCCTGCTGCACTTTAAGCCCATTACTCCTTGTCCTGTCCTCAGAAACCAAGAGGAACAAATTTTCTCCTTCTTCCTTGTGACACCCTTTTAGATATTTGAAAACCGCTATCATGTCCCCCCTTAATCTTCTTTTTTCCAAACTAAACAAGCCCAGTTCATGAAACCTGGCTTCATAGGTCATGTTCTCTAGGCCTTTAATCATTCTTGTCGCTCTTCTCTGTACCCTTTCCAATTTCTCCACATCTTTCTTGAAATGTGGCGCCCAGAACTGGACACAGTACTCCAGCTGAGGCCTAACTAGTGCAGAGTAGAGCAGCAGAATGACTTCATGAGTTTTGCTTACAACACACCTGTTGATACAACCTAGAATCATATTTGCTTTTTTTGCAACAGCATCACACTGTTGACTCATATTCAACTTATGGTCCACTATGACCCCTAGATCCCTTTCCGCCATGCTCCTTCCTAGACAGTCGCTTCCCATCTTGTATGTATGGAACTGATTGTTCCTTCCTAAGTGGAGCACTTTGCATTTCTCTTTATTAAACCTCATCCTGTTTACCTCTGACCATTTCTCTAACTTGCTACGGTCATTTTGAATTATGTCCCTATCCTCCAAAGAAGTTGCAACCCCTCCCAGTTTGGTATCATCTGCAAACTTAATAAGCGTACTCTCTATCTCAATATCTACATCATTGATGAAGATATTGAACAGTATGGGTCCCAAAACAAACCCTTGCGGAACTCCACTTGTTATCCCTTTCCAGCAGGATTTAGCACCGTTAACAACAACTCTCTGACTTCGGTTATCCAGCCAATTATGCACCCACCTTATCGTGGCCCTATCTAAGTTATATTTGCCTAGTTTATCAATAAGAATATCATGCGAGACCGTATCAAATGCCTTACTAAAGTCCTTCACCAAAGGCTCGTAAGAAAAGTAAGCTGTCATGGGGTAAGAGGGAAGGTTCTTTCATGGATTGGTAATTGGTTAAAAGATAGAGGGAAAGTGAAGGAATAAACTGTCATTTTTCAGAACAGTGGTGACTTCCAGGGGTCTGTACTGGGACCAATCTTATTTAACATATTCATAAACGATCTGGAAAAAGAGGGAATCGGTGGGATGGCAAAATTTGCAAATGATACAAAATTGCTCAAGATAGTTATGTCTAGTTACAGCAGACTGTAAAGAGCTTCAAAAGGATCTCACAAAACTCGGTGAGTGGGCAACACAATGGTAGATGAAATGTAATGTTTATAAATGCAAAATAATGCATATTGAAACATCCTATCTACATGTATAAAATGATGGGTCTAGAGTGGAATTTTGGAGACATTGTGGCTAATTTCTCTGAAAACATTCACGCAATGTGCAGTGGCAGTCAAAAAAGCTAACAGAATGTTGAGAATATTTTAAAAATGGATCGAGAATAAGACAAAAATATCTTATTGCCTCTGTATAAAGCCATGGTATGTCCACATCTTGAATACTGTGTGGAGATGTGTCACCTCATCTCAAAAAAGATCTATGTCACTGGCCATCTTATAGAGACAGAGATCTGTGGGGAGGAGGTTGATGGGAATAGTAGTTTCCTGCTGAGCAGATTCATCGCAATACTTTCTACTTATTTCCCCATCTTCCAGTTTGGTCAGACAGCCCATATTGCCTTGAAAGTTCACAGTCAGGGTTACACTAGAAGGCAGGGCATTAACTTACAGGACCTGGTGGTCCCTTTTAAGCCTGTGGTTCTCTGATTCCATATAAAATGGGGCCCACCTTAGGCAACTTCTTCCCTACTTGCTCTCCATCATGTCCATTATACTGAACTACACAGGGGAGACTCTTTCCTCTGTGGGCACTAGGATTCATGCAGCAAACCTTCTCCCGCACTGCCATGTGGTCAATAAGTAGCCCGAGGGCCAGATTTGGTTTGCCTGCGTTAACCCCTGGCAGGCCTCTGGACCTTTTATTTACCTGTGCATCTACAGTCACTGCTGCTTGCAGCTCCCATTGGCCGCTGTTCACTGTTCCTGGCCAATGGGAGCTGTGGGAAGTGGTGTGGACTGAGCTACTGTTTCCCACAGCTTTCATTGTCCAAGAACAGCTGTACTACTAGATGTGCAGCTAAACTGCATCTGGCCTGCAGGCCGCTTGTTGTCCACCCCTGAGCTAGAGACTCTGGTCAGCATCATCAAAAGCCAAGCAGAGCTCTTTTAACGTTCAGGATTTCAGAGACTTTGCTACAGCTTTGATTGGACTTTCTCTGTCTTGTGCTGATGGGCTGTTTGTTCCAAACCCTCTCAGACTTTTTCACCTCAGCCTCACTTCACTCCTACCTCTCTTTACCCTCCTCTTTGCTACCCTTTTCCCTTTAATGCTGTCTCTTCCTTCCCTTTTCTTTCTGCTTAGCCTATCCCCATCTGACTAAATCTCCCCCTATCCACTGGAAAAAAACCCCAAACATGGAACTAAAATGCTATTTGCTGCAATCCCATGTTCATTCTGCTTTTGTATTTGTGTGAGGGGGGAAGACTGTCTATTTAGACTGTAAGCTCTTTAGGGCAGAAACCTACTACTGGATCTGTACAAGGCCTAGCACAATGAGGGCCCATTTTGGTTGGTCTTTAGGAGACCATTATGAACCAAATTAATAATTAACCATAATTTCCTTTGATGTATCAAAACAGTGCCTTAAACACACAACAGCAACCTTTGAAGGGTTCTAAAAATGCAGAGCAAGACTCTCTTATAAATGGAGGACATACCTTCTTCCTACACCTGTAAATATTCATTAATAAGGAAAAACCTAGAATTGTTTTAATGACCCATTCCTTCAAAGCCATATACCCATGTTTAACTTAAATATATGAATAATCCCTTTGGCAACAGAGAGTCTATTAACATGTAGAAAGTTGAGCACATGATGTGTCTGTCTTTCTAATATCAGGGCCCATGATTTTACGTGCAAGTTACATTGAGAAATGCTATTAATATTCTCAGGCACTCCAGGCAAATGAAAAGGCCCTCATGTTCATGCTAAATGTTTATTTTTATTGGCCAAGCTTTAATAAACAAATTAGAAGCTTATGAAAGGGATGCATATTTTCTCCTGGAAACTGGAAAAGTGTTATTTTGGAAACGTTCTCATGCCATAATAACAGACTCAAGATGCATTTGGTAGGATGCCAAGGTATAAATAGTGTTACTGAATATAAAATAATCATGAAGAGAATTATGTTTATCTGAATATGTTTTTTGAAGATAAATTAAGCTTTCAAGCTTGAAGTCTGTCAGAAGGCAATTTTTTTCCTTAACTATTTGTGATTTTGAAGGTCAATGGATAATTATTTGAAAAGAAAAACCTGTCAACTTCAGGAAGGGAAGTGCTGTAAATACTATATCAGGATATATGACTATTTATATAAATCATCAGTTATTCTCACTAACCTGATTTTCCCACATTTCTTATTTGTACCAATGAACCATATCATTTCTCTAAACACTGGATTACCTGTAAATAGAATCCTATTATTATTTCTTAGCCACTATGTGTGACTGGTCAGATAAGTCATGCAATATTATTTTCTGGTCTTTGAGTGGATGCCTAAACTCCAGAGACATTGAATCCCACAGAGAATTAGGAAAGACGCATTTTAGGAAAAGAAATAGCAGGCCTCTGCTTAGGACAGTGCTATGTGGAGAAGATAGGACTGCTACATAGTGCACTAGTTGTCAGGCATTGGCCCACTTCAGACAAATGGTTCTTTGTTCTGAGACTGGAACGTTTTGGGAGTCTCTCCAAGCAACAGATTACTTGGCGTATTATATTATATTGTATTGTATCGCATTTAGAAAGTTTATCCTTATTCAATAAACTGCATAGTGGACAGGGAATGTGAAAGTGAAATGCGCTGACCCACAGATGATGTATTTCAAGAATACAGTTTGTGATATTCTAAGCCAGGTACTTTGCTTCATAGCCAGAGTGGAATCTCTGAAGTCAATGGAGGTACACTGGTGTAAAAATGTGTGAATAAAGGAAAATCTGAACCAGTGTGTTGCACATGAATAGATACACTACGCCTTTAAAAGGCTTCTATCTATTTGTTAGGCAGCTGCTGAGCTGCAGGAAGGCATGTTGAAAAGACTAGCCAGAGGCACCAGGCAGATGACATGCAATTTGCTGAGTTCCTGCAAAATAATTTGAACTGCAAGCACTTAGAATGGATATTTAGAGTGCAACATGTGCTTCTTGAAATAGCTATAGAATTGCAGCTCCAGAGTTTAGAAGTCCATTAGAGATATAACAACTGAGAGAGCATACACGTACCGTGTTTAAAAATCTATCATTTGGTGCTTTTCACTGTACATGAATAAACTATTTCCCTTTGCCAAACATTATTTTAAAACACTCTCTCTACTATTGACTCACAGTGCTTCTGGTTCTTATGTAGCTTTACTTCCTGAAAGATCTAGTCCATTTCCTTATTTATCTCTTTTCCTCCTTCTCAACTTGTTTTTTCAATATTAATAGCTGGTATATCTCCTCCAAAGCATTGACACCACAACAAGCATTTTGTTTGGCATGGCGCAATATAATTCAGATCATTTTTGTTTGTTTAAAAAAACATATGCAGACCAGGAAAGGTCATAATGAGCTTTAGTGATTTGCAGCCACGGTGTACTTCAGAAAAGAGACTGAATTGTTAGGTTGCACACAAGTTTCATAGTAGTTCAATACACGTATTATACCCAGGTCAGTTGCTTATTATCACAAAGGACTTGAGCTGGTCTATTTTATAAAACAGCAATTTAGTTTCTTTTCTTTCTTGCTTTTTTTGTTTTCAATAAAGTAGTCTCAATTGTAGTTCTATGTTGTACACCATAGATTTTTAGATTCTTTGTGCAATCAGCATTCAACTCTTTGTTGGAACTTTCTATTTCTCTTTCCACATTTTAGTGACCTTTGAAACCTAGTCACATCCCTTTGAAATTCTCTCTTTGTGGTAGGGGATTTCCTTACTTCAAAGGTGAGTTCCACAGAATAACAATCAATTCCTGTAAAAGAAGATATCCCTGTTCTTCAGAGAAGATGAATTTTAAGGGAGCAAGACTATACATCAGGTAGTTTACTAGCGTGAGATTTGAGACTAGGGCTGTTTTAACTATTATATTGTGGATTTGCTATTTTGACCCATGCAAACCTGTATGAATAGATAAACTTTAATAAATGTAAGGCCTAAAACAATCAGTTATGGGTTATTATTCTACTGACTATTAATATTATTGCATTGACTTTAAAACAACTCAAAATGAGTAAATTATATCTGCACTTAAAAGTAACAATAGATGCTTTCTGTATGTTTTATACCTGAAGGTGATTATGAAGCTATGGTAGTCATACGGTGAAATTCTGGTTCATAAAGTCAATAAGAGTTGGCCATTAACTTAATCCATATGGGGTACATCTACACAGCAGCATTATTTTGAAATAACATAGTGTGCATCTACACTACAAGCCTTTATTTTGAATTAATGTCGAGCTGGCAGACTTCTTACTCCGACTCATGGCAACCCTCATTTGACAACGAGTAAGGGATGTCAAAGGAAGAATATTCTTCCTTCGACTTCCTGCTGTGTATACAGCGCCAAAAGCCGAATTAAGTTATTTCGACTTCAGCTATGCAATTGGCATAGCTGAAGTTGCATAGCTTAATTCAACTTTAGCCTTGCTGTGCAGACGTACCCTAGGGAATTACATTACACAGATTGCACATAAACTACTACATACAGACCATCGGGTAGGGAGAATCCTACAGGACCTCTCAATAATTTACTAACCAGTATCAAATGGGGTGTTCAAACTCCTTTTTTCAAACGCAAGTCCCCAGCACAATATTTTTGACAATTTTTCCTGGTCTGAGATCTACAAAGCCTGTCCCCTTACGCTTCCACAGGTGTGGAATTTCACTAAGGCATAATTTTTCCCACAAGTATTTTGTTTATGGCTATGTCTAGACTGCAAGCCTCTTTCGAAAGAGGCTTTTTTGAAAGTATCTTTCGAAAAAGCCTCCTTTGAAAAAGAGTGTCTAGACTGCAAGCAATACTTTCGAAAAAGCAAGCCGCTTTTTTGAAAGAAAGCAGCGAGTGGGTCTGGATGCTCTCTTTCTAAAAAGCCCTGTTGGCATTCAAGAACGCCTTTTTTTGAAAGAGCACTTTCGAAAAAAGGCGTTCTTTCTCGTGAAATGAGGTTTACCGCCGTCGAAAGAAAAGCCGCGTTCTTTCGATTTAATTTCGAAAGAACACGGCTGCAGTCTAGACGCAGGTGAAGTTTTTTCGAAAAAAACCCTGAGTCTGGACACAGCCTATGTGGCATGCTATGGATACAATAACTGTGAACAGGAAAGTATACAGTAGCTGGGAAACATGCTTATTTCTTTTCACTGTAAGGTAGTTCCTAGAATAAACAGAAACTGGAGAACAGCTCCAACAATTTTTAAAAATGCTTAATGGGGTCTTATGAACTGTACAAACAATATACAGATATAAACAATCTACTTGTTGACTGATGAAAGCCAATCACACATTTACCCATTTTCTGATAATTAGCAGCTGTTATCCGACAGACACAATTTCCTACACATGCCTTTGCTCAGTGATAAGATGTGAAAAGTTTGTTGAAGGCAGGACTATTTTGGGGCACAGTGACACTTGCATTGCTATGAGATCTCAGATTAGTGGGTAAATGGGTACACAATGATTTCAAACAGCTAACCTGCAAAACTGAGATGACAGCATGGTTTACTTCCCTGCCGTGTGTGCATAAGTATCTGCAAAAATTATGGGCAATGAATTTGTTTTCTTTAGATGCTATTTACAGAAACATGCTATATCCTGTTCCTGTGGGAACCACCTGAAAATATTGGTTTAAAATGGAAATGTTGAACTCCTATGATCATTTGCCATCAGAGGAAAAATGCCAAATACCTACATACGCACATGCACTTTTCAGTTCAAGTCTGTCAAATCGGGAATACTTTCATGGTTCCCTATTAAAATTTCTCTGTAATAGATAGCTCTTGTCAGAACTGAAGCATAACTCAGTTCACTAATCTTTCACCCTGTCCTGTGTCACTGCTGCTCATCATGCACACTTGCCCTATCAATCTGAAAGTAAGCTCTCTCTGCAGGACAGTCCAAGTATGCATTAAAGCATGAATATTTTGATTTTGTTAAAGCAGCCCACAAATAAGCAGGGAGAGGTCGTGAAAGGGTGTGGAGAACTAAGTTGTATAGGTGCAGAAACAAACACTGAACCTATTTCTTTCTGTAGCCTTACTGCAATCGTCAGCTACAGTACTTTCTCAGGGTGCATATAAATGACAAAAACACACTGTGTCTGACATTGAAAGATTAGCCTTCTTGACCACATGCCTGGGATATGATTAATTCATTGTTTTAATTATAGGTCCTTTATGTACATAAAAGCACCATTGGCTGTCTCAATTACAGCCACAATGACAGAAGCAAATCTCTTTTTCAATGTTTTTGGCTAGCACAAGGCTCCTATAGAGTAAATGCACCTGGTTTCCATGCTGCTTGTGCCAAACTGACATTTGCAGTAAGGATAGAAAAAACATGTGCCTCAAGTGGAGAACACACAACCCACAATATTCAAGCATGAGCAAAATGGTGGAGTGGCATTCTTTTTAGTTTTTCCCTTTTTCTTTTGTCCTCATAAGTTGAACTATTGGGGCTTATTCAGGTCACAGCACATAGCTGTGTGATCCCAGAAGAAAGAGCAAACAAATTGTGCCTGAGGAAAGCAGTCTTTCCCCATGCTGCCTGTTCTTTGAAAGAAGGGGTCTGCTATCTGGTTCATTCCTCCTAATGGATGAAGCAGATTGTTTGCCCCTCTGTGCTGGCCCCATTCCACAACCTGTTGCAAATGTGGGTGGGACCATGAATCCATCTTCTCCCTATCCTCTCTCTCTCTCTGTCTCTCTCGTTTGACATATTTTTAAGCTTGGGAAGATTCCATTTTTTTCACTAAATGTCAGTAAACATCAAATGCTCCGTATGCACACAAGCCAACAAAAAATTATTCGTCAAAAATAATCAAAATGTACAGGCAGGAAGAGGGTTTTGCCCATGAAAGCTCATGATAGTATTTTTGTTAGTCTGTAAGGTGCCACAAAGACTTTTTGTTTTTAATGCTGAGTAGGAACTTATTCAAGTCTGATGCAAGGGCATTTACTTTGTATATTTTGACATGTTATATTGACAATTTGGATTTTAAGTTTGAAAGATTTAACTTTTTGAATCTCAAGATCTACTTTCAGTAAGTAATCATTGCCTGACATCTTCACAACTTCCTGCTACAGGGAAAAGTCTCAACGATTAAAAATATCTACAGTATTTGTAAATAAACATTGACATATTCTTTAAAATTAAAAAAAAAATGGAATTCTGCCAAATCGACATATTTTATGCCTCTGCATGCTGAAAGGAGGACCTTGGTAGACTGTGTTTTCCTATTATGGATTTCATTACAAGTAGTCATCCTAATTTTTTTCAAACTCCTCAGTATCTGTAAGCAAGTGTCCCCACACATGGGGTTCTGAAAGAGATTTGAAACAAGCATCAAATTATTTACTTTGAGGCCCAGTCATGCAACACACAATCCTCCATCCAAAACACCCTTTTTCCTTGCAGGAAATCAGAAGAAGCTGATGGGAGAATATAATTATCTCTTATTGTTCGGTACTATATAAGTCTCAAATGATAATTGTAAATAGTCATCATCTAGTAGGTGTATTTTTACTGGCTTCTGTAGGGATAAGTTCTATGTAATATTTTTTATCAATAACAAGGAAAGATCATAAAATCATCACTGATAAAGTTTGCAGAAGACACAAAGTCTGGGAGATTGGTAGATGTGGAAGAAGATAGGTCACTGATAAAGAGAGATTTTGATTGCTCAGTAAACGGGGTGCAAGGAAACAATATGTTTTTTAATATGGCCATGCTCAGGAGGATTCAAGGGCCTGGGTCAAACTTATTGTGTGTAGACAAAAGGTGAGCTCCAGCTCAAACCTGAGTCAGATCCTGGCCATAATGAGCAGCATAGACTTGCCATTAGACAGCTGCCATGTTTTGCTGCAGAAGGTAACTGCAGATCTTTCATGGGCAAAGTGATAAGAAGATATTGAGACCTATATGTCCTGATGCTGTGTAGTGCTGTTGAGTACCATCAACACCCACTCGGTTTCCCAGAATGAGACATTATGATAAATAATTTTTCTAAAGGCGAAAACTGTATGATTTTTAAGGAGGGTAAGAAGAGAAAAGGGGGAATCCCAGTTTTGAAAGTCATCCATTACTCAGCCATATTTCTGAGCATTTGAAGAAGTCTCAGTTCAAACTTGAAATGGGAGGGGAATTCCCTGGGAAACATAAAGAGGAAGTTGACATTTGGTTTGACCTGTCTAGCCTAATCTATACATAAGAAAAAGTTAGACTCCAATCAGATTCAATAACAATTAGAAAAAGCTGCAGAGATCAGCTGTATGACCTGCAACTATGCACAAGATCTTTCCTCTTCAAGCAGTTTTTGGACCCTGCATTTTTAAACTTCTGCAGATTCTCCTTTACTTTATTTCTAATCTAGTGAATTGTCTCCTTAGCCTTGGTTTCACAGAATACTAGCAAGAGCAGTAACCTTCTAGGAAATGTCAGTCACCAGCAAAGATTCTATAGGTTAAAATCAATTAAAAGAGAGTGAGTGAGTAAGAATCAAGTATAGGTAATATGGGACATTAATTATGATTGCTAAGGGTGCCTCATTACTGTTCAGTGCCTATTGTAAACAGATGTTATTGCAATATAGCCCCCATGAAATCTATTGCTATCAATAATTCAATCTTGAGAGCTTTATATACAATGAGATCCTATTCTGGAGTTGTGTTATTAATTTAGGTGAAGACATTTAAAAAAAGAAGGGTAGAAAAAAGTATTAGCCTTGATTGTCTATATTATCCACACTCAGAATTCTGCCAGCAGGATAAAGGGAAGTAGTGCAAATACTTTTAGCTAAAGGAAATGATCGCCAAAAGTGGATCAGCCTAAAGGGAGAAAAAAACATCAGTATAAAGTATGCTGTGGGATGTCAGCCATGTCCAAGTATAAAGAAGATGAGCCTGAACTAATTTGGCCTGTTTAAGTAATATATCTCAGATGGATTCAAATTGTCCAAATTTAAAGGCAGTATTTGCTTTAAAAGCCTGTGAAATCCCTTTGGCCACTTCTTACACAAGAGCATGTCCACACCTCAAAGCACATCACAAAAGTGATGTGCTTTTGTGCAAGAGAGCATCCACCCTGCATGGATGCTCTTGCGCAAGAAAGCTCTGATGTGCTTTTTCCCATAAGAGTTTCTTGCACAAGAAACCCCTCTGGAGCGTCCACTCTTGCCTTTTTGAGCAATAGCTCTAGCACAAAAAGGAGTTATGCCTCGTAAAAGGAGGTTTACCTACTCCAGGAAAAGCCCTCTCTTCTGCCATTTAATTGTTGATTTCCTTGCACAAAAGCACATTAGAGGTGTGGGCATGCCACACGTTTTTGCACAAAAACAGCTGTTTTTGTGCAAAAACCTTGCAGTGTAGACATAGCCAAAGAGTGTAGATCATAAAAAACTAGTTAGGTTTGTATAAAGGAAAAGCCAAATCAAGACAAAACTCTTTAAGAAAGAGAGTAATAGCTAAAGAAACTGTACAAATTCACCTGGCAGCTATGTGTGAAATATTTTGTTTGTGATAGCTTGAAAACCAGCTCTTTCTAGAGCCTACTTGTCAGACCAGAAGTTAAGGTCTGGAAGGCAAAGCTGTTGGCTATGAACTCTAACCACCATCTTTGCCTCAGTCTTTATAACAATGAAAAATTTGACAGCAATGAATTAGATGTTTTGGGAATACAAGAAAAGCCAAAGAAAGGTGTTTGCTCTCTGTATTTAAAACTGAATGAAATGTTCAATTAAGAAAGACTAGAGCAAGAACAGTCACTTGAGCAATGGGGAAGGAAAAGAATTAAAAAACAACAGGATTGACATCGAGTCAAAGTAATTGGCACTAGTGAAGTAAATGTATTTCATTTATCATGGAACGGCAAACTTCCAAACCTGGCTTAATGGTAAACTACACGTATCCCAGTTCATTGGTGTAGCATTTGCTAGAAAGACTGCATGGAGGTGCCACACTTTAGAAGCACCTCACTGTGCTGCTTAGGAATGTACAATCAAGTATTGCACCAAATATATCCTCACAAAGGGATACACCACTTAACTTAATGGAAAGATAAAGGTTTGGTTGCATGACTGAAATTTCATGCTATTTGGAGAAAGAGCCTGGGGAGTGCAAAATGACTCATATGTAGCTTCTTTCTATGAAGATCACTGTAGAATTTACTGGGAAGCTAGCATTTTGGCCAATGTACTGGGCTGAAGGAATCAGGCAGCTGTTTTCCATTACATAAAGAAAGCGACAGTATGTAAGAGGAAAGAGAACAATTTCTCATACAATAGAGTGTTCTGCTTCCAGCCAAAAACATTGTCTTCTTTCTGTATTAGCTGACAGAGGGCTATACTTAACTTTTAAGGCTATTAGTTGCTAAGGAACAAGTGACAGAGACTAACAATGCATTTCTGAACAATAAAATGATAAATAATAATTGATTTTTTGTGTACTATGCTATTGTTACTTCTCAGTATCAAAAAAAAAATGCCCAGAGGACCAAGCAAAAACTATAACAACTAGTCCTTACATCGAATAGCCTCTGAACAGTCTGAGATTGTTTCTCCTCTCACCAACCCTGGCATAAATCAGGAGTTACCCTGGGGTAAGTCTCTGGGATCCCTCGAATAAAGTCTCTGGGACGCCTATAATTGATGAGTGCAAAGATGAGAAATTAGGCCAGTTCTGGCAAGGAACACTCTCTGGCAGTGGCAGCACGTGAGGTATCTATCCCCATTGGTGCCAACACCAGCAGCATCAACGCGGGCCCAGGCACAGTCCTTAAGTCGGGCTCTCTGATCTTCATGGAGCCACACTTGGTCTCAAAGTGTTGGGCACCATTCCTGATGGTGATCCTCCAGGTTACCCGATCCTTGACCTGCATCTCCCAGGTGTTAGCATCAATGTTGCATTTTACCAAGGTGTTCTTAAGGACATTTCTGTAGCACTTCCTCTGCCTGCCATGAGACCTTGCCCCAGCCCTCAGGTGGGCATAGAAAATCTGTTTAGGCAAACGTGTGTCAGGCCTCCTGACCACATGACCAGACCATTGCAGCTGCCTGTGGGCAATTATTACCTCAATTCTGCAGGAATCAGCCTCTGCAAGGACATTAACATTGGTCCATCTGTCCTGCCATGTGATGCCAAATATTCTCCTCAGCTACCTTTGGTGGAATTTCTCCAGATATTTAAAATGATGTCTAGAGGGAGTTCAGGCTTCAGTTCCGTATAGCAATGTTGGGATGACTATGGCACTGTAGACATCAATCTTGGTCTGCATCTTGATGTCACCGTCCTTGAAGACTTACCTCTGTAAACATCCATAAGCCACACTGGCACTGGAGAATTAGTGGCAGTTTTCATCATCAATATCAGCATTGCTAGACAGATAGCTTCCAAGATAGGGGAAGCTGTTGACATTCTCCAATGCTGGGTCTTCCGCCATGATGTTTCGTTCAGATAACGGTATGGTGGGTATTGGCTGAAAGAGAACCTTGGACTTTCATGCATTGAGAGTCGGTCCCAACTTGTGATAGGTCACAGCGAACACGTCAACGATTGCTTGGAGACCATCTTCCAAGATGGCACTGACCTGGGCATCATCAGCGTACTGAAGTTCTATCACTGATGTTGTTGTGGTCTTGGTCTTGGCTTCAAAGCAGCCCATATTGAAGAGGCTACCATCCATCCTGTCAGTTATTTTGACTTCGCCTTGGAGGTTATCTCCAATAACCTGGGGCATGGCTGCCAAAAAGATATGAAATAGTATAGATACTATGAGACACCCTTGTTTGACTCCAGTTTTATGTCAATTGGTTCAGTTGCATCACCATTGTTGAGTATTACTGCCTACATGTTTTTGTGTCAGATACATATAATATTGATGAATTTTGGTGGACAGTCAAAGTGTCCCAGGACCCTTTGTCACAGGACCACTGCAAGAAGAGCAACACAGAGGGTTTAAAGGACCCTGAAGTAAGTAAGAGGAGAATCAGGCCCACTGCCTTTTTGGTTGTTTTCTTAAAATAATTATTCTTTGTCTGCAAGCCCATTTCAAAGATCTTGGTCATACAGCATTAGCTTGCACGTATTCTTTCTTGAGAAGGAAATATTTTCCTCTTCTAGCAAAGAAATCCCAGCATAGATGCTATCAATGGAGATTGATTGATATAACTTCAAGACCATCTCAGTTTGCAATATGGGGTTTCTGTATAATCCAGTCAACAAACATACCATTGCTTTCAGCATCAAGAAAAAATAAAATACTAAATTAAAAGAAAACTGTACCCCTAAGTTTAAACAGATCTACTGTATACAAAAAAAAAAATCCAGTAACAAGAAGATATATTGTTGGAGTATCTTATTGAAAATAAAGATGGTCTTTAAAATACTCACAACATATACTACAGGTTGGACCTCCCAAAACCAGGACTCCTTCATCCAACAACATCCATGGTCCAGCAAGACCACAGGTGTTCCTGGACCAGGGAGTCCTGGCTGGGAGCCCCAGAGGCAAAAGGGCTGGCTGCTCGGTGGTCCATGGGGCTGGGGCTGGGACCAGCAACAGAGCCCAGGTAGTGCAGTAGGGCTGTGGCAGCTCCAGTAGCAAGGCCGGGATGTGGCCACTGCAGCAGCACCAATAGCGGGGCCAGAGCCAGACACATGGCAGACGCAGCAGCCCCAATAGCGGGGCTGGAGCTGGAGATGCGGCAGCCATGGCAACCCCAGTAGTGGGGTCAGAGCTGGAGATGCAGCAGCCATGGCAGCCCCGATAGTGGGGCTTAGGCCGGGACAGTGTGGGCTACCATGGCCATAGCAGCACAGCAGCACGGCTGGATGGGAGAGGGCGACTGGGGCAGGCAGTGGGGAATGGACTTGGTCTAAGAAACCAGTAGCAGGAGACCACCTCTTGTTTGGCAAATTCCCTCGTTTGGGACCAATCTGTAGTTTGTGTGTGCCTAGCAGTGGAGAAGAGAACAGAAGAGAACATGAGGGACTTCATTTTTGTTTAAGTTTGTTATCAGTCAGTCTTGTTCTCTGAGGGAATGTCTACACTAGCTCATTAATTCGAGCTAGGTAGGCAAATCAGGCAACCGGAGTTGCAAATGAAGCCTGGGATTTAAATATCTTGGGCTTTATTTGAATGTTCCCGTCCGGCCACCATTATTTAAATCCCCCTTAGTTCAAACGAATTGCCCGCAGCTACACAAGGCAGTTTAAAGTTAATCCAAACTAATGACTTTGGGCAATTGTTGCATCAAATGCTTAACCCTGATGTTGCCATAAGTTCCTAATACAATATTCACCATATATATCACAGGCTTGTGCAAATCGGTTTTTGAACATGAAAGGATTGAATGTTGTTGAGGAAGAGGAGGAGGATAAACAGAATTATAGATGTCCAGGGTTGCCAGGTGCTACATTCAGAGTGGACATTAAAACAAAAGCTGTTCAACACATAAAACAGAATATAACTATTGGAATGTGCCTTTTTTATGAGTGAGTATCTGAAAAGTGATGGTGTGTGTATTTTACATGCATTTCTGTGTTGCTCTTTTGCTAAGTATATATTTTCAGACAAAAATGGAGTAAAAGGTGAGAGTCCATATCAGTAAGTTAGGGTAAAGAATGTCACAAAGATGTTGCAATTTTCTCCCAAAGAAGTACTGAATGTAGGAAAATCTGAGCTCAGGTGTAACTTAAAAGGCATGAACTTAAAAAACAATAAATAGTCTGGTAGCACATTATAGACTAACAAAACATGTACATGATATCATATTTTGTGGGCACAGCCCACAGGTATGGAAATAATGTAGGCACTCACAGAACTCTGCTCTTTTATTACATGGGGGATTTTTGTAAATTTTTAATGTGTGTCATTAAAAATCTATTTAGACTAATCTAAAATGTCAATCACAGTTATTATTAAAATAATTAAATACTTAAATAATAGCAAACTCTTATATGGCACTTTTTGTTGTTAGAGCTCACTGATTTACAAAAAGAGGTCAAAGTGACGAGGAGTCCTGTGGCACCTTATAGACTAACTGAAGTGTAGGAGCATAAGCTTTCATGGGCAAAGACCCACTTCGTCAGATGCATGTAGTGGAAATTTCCAGAGGCAGGTGTAAATATGCAGGCCAGGATCAGGCTGGAGATGACGAGGTGGATCCAATCAAGGAGGATGAGGCCCACTTCTAGCAGCTGATCTGGAGGTGTGAATTCCAAGAGAGCAGAAGCTGCTTTTGTAGTTAGCGAGACATTCACAGTCTTTGTTTAATCCAGAGTTGATTGTGTCAAACTTAAAGATGAACTGTAGCTCAGCAGTTTCTCTTTGAAGTCTGGTCCTGAAGTTTTTTTGCTGTAGGATGGCTACTTTTAGATCTGCAATTGTGTGTTCAGGAAGATTGAAGTGTTCCCCTACAGGTTTTTGTATGTTGCCATTCCTAATATCAGATTTGTGTCCATTGATTCTTTTACGTAGGGACTGTCCAGTTTGGCCGATGTATATAGCAGTGGGGCATTGTTGGCACATGATGGCATATATTACATTGGTAGATGTGCAGAAGAATGTACCAGTGACAGTATGGCTGATCTGGTTAGGTCCTGTGATGGTGTTGCTGGTGTATATATGTGGGCAGAGTTGGCACTGAGGTTTGTTGCAAGGATTGGTTCCTGAGTTCGAGTTATTATGGTGCGGTGTGTAGTTGCTGGTGAGAATATGCTTCAGGTTGGCGGGTTGTCTGTGGGCAAGGACCGGCCTACCTCCCAAGGCCTGTGAAAGCGAGGGATCATTGTCCAGGATGGGTTGTAGATCACTAATGATGCGTTGGAGAGGTTTTAGCTGGGGACTGTAGGTGATGGCCAGTGGTATTCTGTTGGTTTCTTTCTTGGGCTTGTCCCGTAGCAGGAGGCTTCTGGGTACATGTCTGGCTCTGTCGATCTGTCTCCTCACTTCCTCGTGTGGGTATCGCAGTTTACAGAATGCTTGTTGAAGATCTTGTAGGTGTAGGTCTCTGTCTGAGGGGTTGGAGCATATGCGGTTGTACCTCAGTGCTTGGCTGTAAACAATGGATCGTGTCATCTGACGAAGTGGGTCTTTGCCCACGAAAGCTTATGCTCCTACACTTCAGTTAGTCTATAAGGTGCCACAGGACTCCTCGTCAATTTTGCAGATTCAGACTAACACGGCTACCCCTCTGAAAAAAGAGGTCAGTTAGTTATCCCCATTTTACATATGGGAAATGGAGGCATATTGATTTTCCTAAGGTCAGCAGGCCAATGGCAGAATCTGGAGCAGAACCCAGATATCCTGAATCTTATCCCAATACTTTTCCCATTAGGCTATATGATTGCAGAAGCAGTACACCTTCTATATTTCATTAAAATGAAATATTTTCACAAGATTGAAACAAAATATTTTGAAATAATGATTACTTTTTCACATCCACGCCCAAAATTGGGATTAAGCCAAATTTCAAAATCTCAGAATTTTGTCTGAGATAGAAATTCCAATTTTTGGCCAGATGAAGGGTGTCACGGCATGGCAGAGTTAAGTTTGTTTGGGTACCTTGAGTACATTTCCATTGCTTGACAATATTTGAATTGCTTTCCAATGTAAACTTTATTCTAAATTTTTTGAGTTTATAATAATTGGTTTGGGATCATTATAATGTCACTGAACTGTATTTTAATATAGGTATGCAGAAAAAAATAATTCTGTTTCACAGAAGATTTTGATATTTCATAAAATTCTGCAAAATTTCAAAATTCTCCATAAAACAGAATTGAGATGTGACCCAGGCTCCCTTAGAACCTGCCAGGTGGGCTGCCAAAAAATCAGGCAGACAGGCCGACAGGAAACGAAGCAAGTTTCCTATGGAAATCTGTCAGGTGGGCAGATTACCTACAGAATTCTGCCTGGTTTCCAGGAAATTCCTCAAAATTGTGCAATCTCAGCAAAACATTTCAAGTCAGACAAATAAGTAAGTACGGATGAAAAAGGTTTATTCTCTAATTTACCCTGAATTGCTGACACATGCTATGTCCCTTACCTCCAACATATTGCAATTTTTGTTTGGATATCTCATATGTTATAGCTTTTTGTGCAGCTGGAGAAGAAATGCATTCCTTCCCCTTGGTCCTTTTTGCTTTCTGATAATTTGCTCCAATAAACATTGGTAAACAATGATTATGAAGAATCTTTCAGAGTTCAGTTACGTCAATTTTAGATTCACTTCTGCTTAATTAGGGTCAGAAATGAGTTCTTAATATTTAACAAGGAAGTCATGCTTTTCTTCTCCTCAGATATTACATATTAACTGATTCCTTGAAATCAACAAAGATTCCCCCTTTAATTAGGTTTCAAGTTCATTTTTAAGAAGATAAGTTAAACACTTACATGAACTACAGAGTACCATATTTCCATGACTTTACTACACAGTGTGTTGGGGGAGAGGAAAATTCCCTTATTTACACTGCTCTGATGTTCAGGATAGAAAACTCTCAGTGATGACTCATGACAGAGTCTGACAAGCCTATGCATGTGATGAATTACTTTCACGGACTGGGAAAGTATGGGGCTTTCCACACAACACTGCTGCATTTCCAGCCTCTTACAGGAAGATTGGCTACTGTTTCTGTTAATTGATTTGTGTGAAATATTGAGCAGCAAGGGGACCCCAGAAAGCACATCATGCAGCAGACAGATCGAATGGAATGGACTTGCACTGGGCAGCTGAGTTTGAATTAAAAGGGAAAGTTTTTGGTGAACTGGAGGAGAGGCAGGGTTGTAATCCTTGTAGTTTATGAACTTCTTGAATAGATACTGAGCCACTGGAACTATTGCAGGCCATAAGCTGCACCCTGTCACAGCTACATACTTCTTGTCTTGCAGGATTCTGTCTAGCATGAACATTAGACAGAACTATGTAGCACTTTAAAGACTAACAAGATGGTTTATTAGGTGATGAGCTTTCGTGGGCCAGACCCACTTCCTCAGATCAATATGTGGAAGAAAATCGGCACAACCATATATACCAAAGTGATACAATCAAAAAAATGAACACATGTGAAATTGACAAGTCAAATTTTAGAACAGAGTGGGGATAAGGGAGAAAGGTAAGTTTCTGTGAGGTAATGACATTAGGGGTGATAATTGGGGAAGCTATCTTTGTAATGGGTGAGACAATCACCCCTATGTTATTACCTCATCCTCTCTGACTGAATTGACCTCATTATCTTTAGCCTTACTCTTGATTGGTACTCTTTTCTTATGCCTGTATATTTATACCTGCCTCTGGAATTTCCACTACATGCATCTGATGAAGCGGGTCTTTGCCCACGAGAGCTTATGCTCCAATAAATATGTTAGTCTATAAGGTCTCCTCATCGCTTTTGCAAACCTATCTGTGGGTGCTCTGTAAATCAGCTGGGCAGCATTTGAATCTCTCCTGAGTGGCTGCATGTGCACACAACTTACAGGGAACACTTATTGCAGGCTTACTGTGCCCCACATGGAAGTAGCAGCAGAGCAGAACTGAGCTTGGTGATCATATGGTAGATCTTGATATTGTTTAAATATCATCTGAAATATTTGTCATTGTTACATGATTTCCTGCAGTCCCTGGTGGTTTTGCATTGAGAAAAACAGTTCCAGCTCTGCCCTTTGTAAAGGACACCATGCAAAATTCCCAACAGCAAAAGTGAGTATCGTTTGGTTTGGGGTTTTTTCCCATGATAATGGGACAGAGACACATTTGAAGAGCTGGCTGAAAGTAAAGCCATGTGTCACATCTCCAGATAATCAGAAAAGTAGGAGATAAAGTGGAATTTCAAAATTCGCCATTAGATGAGAGGATGAGGTGATCAATAAACCTTATTATGCTGACTTTCTCCATCTTCAAACTTAGCTTTATCGTTTCCATGGGTGCACTTCACTGCAGAGTTAGCACACGATAGCCTAATTCAAATAACATTCCAGCTGCAGAGCGCTCAGGTTAACCAAGAATGAATTGTGCTATTTCACCTCACAAATGCACTCCCAGGTCGATCAACCAACTCAGGCTAAAAACACCGTCAGTTGGGTTAAAGGGTTTTGTGTATGAACTGTGTTCAAGTTAGGAACAACGCAAAATAAGGACTAGTAGCACTTCTAGTGTAGATGTCAGTAAAGTTTTTCCCCTGTAGCTGCATCATGAGAGTATCTTCACCTGGCTACATGCTGAGGAAAGAGAGACCTCTCACATTGGCATAATACTTTCACTTCTGAAAGAAGCGGTAGCTATGTCAGCGAGAAAAGTTCTCCTGACACAGCACTTTCCACACCAATGCTTAGATCAGGGTAACTTACGTTGCTCGGGGGTGTGGGTTATTCACACCCTGACAGTGAGTTAAGTTATACCAATATAAGTGGTAGTGTGCAGAATTAACTCTATTTAGAGGGCTTCTACAATGAAGGCAGTCCTTTAGTTTGATGGGTGTTTAAAATAGAAACGAGGGATACTTGTCTATCAATAGTGTCAAGTTTCAGGCCACAAGTGCCTGCATCTCACCCTAAAAGCAGCAAAAAAAACCCAACCCCGTGGAAATTCTGAGGAGGAATGTTAGTTCTTTTCTTCTTTACAGTAGTCTCATCTGCTGAGGCCATGGAAGTGGGTTAGAGGAGGGATATGCAATTATTGCATAGAGGGGGTTGTTGTTGTTGTTGTTAAACTGAAACCATGCAAAATATAGTCCTTCTCCATTTAAAAGTAAAATTGAAACAAAAATTTGATGACGCCTCTGGCAAGAAACCAAAGCAGCTGAGTTTCTTACAGCTTTGTCTTAGTATCGGCCTCACAGGGCTCCCATGTGATGCATGCCCTTCCCCTCATTTTACAAATGGTTAATCTAAAACACTGAATTCCACATTTTCAAAAGTGGCTTTTAATTTTGAGTGCTTCAATTTTTGATGCCTAAAATATCTCAAATTGGGAAAACAAAACAAAAAAAAACCCGGCACTCAGAATTAAAAAGAACATAATCAATTCAAAAAATGAATTCAAAGTAAGTTCAGCAGCTAAACCTGCCCCCAAGTTACCCTGTCAATTTCTGTGAGTGTGTTTATATTCATATTGTAAAAAATATTTCTCTTTTCCCTGTTGCTATATGAATGGGGAAACTGATCAACCACAAAAGGCAGATAATCACTTTTCCTATTACCACAGTGCTGTCAAATGCACAAAGCAAACAAACAGAAAAAATAATTACATTTTTTCCCTCTGCAATTTTTTTCCATTATAAGTCTTACTTGTAACAAAGGCAGGGGAAACATTTACAGACAGAAGTGGCTATGCTGAAGTTAAAGGTTGAAGCTAGGTCACATCACCCTTGGATAGCATCCTGGAAAACTGATACCTATAAGTGACAAACATTTTTTCTGGAATCAATGACCAGGTTTGCATACTCTTTTCTGCTCTGCTAATTAAGGTTCAGAGCAAAAATAACATCATGAGTATGCAAATTATGGAAAGTTAATCATTTTGTAAGAAGAAAACAGAACCATGCATGAAAAACAGTGTCACATGCTTTATTTTTGCTGTATTTGTTCAGGCATATTTCTGTGTCAAATATGCATGCTGTCTTTTTAACTAATTATTTCCACAGGTTATATCCATTCCTCAAGAAAGCATCATATTATTTTAGCCAGAGCTTGTAGAAATATACATAGTCAAGGTTGCCAAATAATCTCCATTATAAGACAGTTTTCAGCTGTTTATAACTTTAACTAGCTGGACTGAAATATCCCATGCTGACATATCTACCTCAGATTCACATTTTTTGAAATCTCTCTGAGAAATATCTGAGTTTTTTCTGAAATTAGGAAAATGTTTTGCCTTCATTTAATTCTTAAAAATGTTTCTTTAAGAAGATCTCATCCTTCCATCCTTTCAAACAGGGATGTCGAGTGTCAGGGATATGCCTTTTTCCCTCCCTGTGAAAAATCCATCCAAACTGGGCCAAATTATAAGCCTTCAAAGGAAACAATATTAACATGCACAATAGACCCTTGCTAGAGTTTGACCACTAAATTCTCTGAAGACTGCATTTGCATGAAGCATGTTGCAACCCAGAGCAAAACAGTTTGTGGGGATATTGCCTGTGGTGGCTTCTTCTTCAGCTAGTATCCACTGTGGCACCAGGCACTGGTAATTAGGGGATGAAGACTGGTGTTCTCAATGCTCATGCTCAGGATGCCAAAGTTGGCTGAATAGAATGCAAAGAGCTGAGAAGCAGGGACAAGAGCTATCTGAGCAAGATGCACAGGCTACAGCTTTACATGCTGGAGCAGGGGATGGCAGGTTGTATGGAGAGGAATGTGTCTATAGCTACTGGATCACAGTTTCTTCCAGAACCTGAAAGAGAACCCAGGATTTTTAAATATCTGAAACCATGAATTTTTAAAATGTTAAAATACTATGGCTGTGAAATTTACCAAAATGAATTATGAATTTGGTAGAATCATGAGGCAAAAACTTATTTTTGTACTGGATAATAGGGCAAACAATCAGGATTTGAAGCACTGTACAACCAGTTTTGGTCACTCTTTACCTGGCATGGATTTGAACCAGTGTTAATAAGATGAACAGTTTTGTGTCCTGCTCAAGATAATCCAGTCCCCCAAATACTTTGGTGTACGAACAGTCACTTCTGGAAGCTGAGAGAGGAAGCACAGCAAGTCTCCCAAGACAGCAAACTGTACCAGTATCAATGTCGTATCGTAATCTAGAAGCTGGTCCCAAACATTTAAATAGGTGCAGTTGTTACTTTTTTCCTGGAAATCAAGTATTAATCTCCTCAGGAGGCCTCTGAGGCCAGGTCTACACTAGATCCAGCAGGTTGGCTTAAGGTATGCAGCTCCAGCTACACAAAATGCTAAACTTAAACTGAGCTTTGGCAGTGTCCACATTACAGGAGACTGACGGGAGCAAACGCTTCTGTTGGCTTTCCTTATTCCTCGGAAAAGGAGGTGTACCGGATGCCAGTGGGAGCTGCTCTCAGTGTTCAATTTATGGGTCTATTCTAGACCCACCAAATCAAATGCCAGAAGATCGACCTCCAGAGCGTCGATCTTCCAATAAGTTTAGACACGCCCTCACTGCTGCTATTTTGGTTGCCACACTGAGCATTTGAACCCAGGCCTTCAGGTGCTACAAGTGCACTTGAGCTAGAGTCAGGCTCTTACAATGGGCCTTTAACAGATTCCTATCTGCCGTGGCTAGGGTTCACAAGAGAATACCTAAAACACACTGAACATCTGTACTTCAGTATGAGGACAGAGAAACCTGGCATTGCACCTCTGCCTTTGTCTTGAAGACCATGTCATGAAGCTCTGCTAACCAACTTACCAGATGAACAGTGGTCATTTCCTTTTCCAGAATAGGATTTATTTGCCCTTTATAGGGTAGTGAAGTGAAGGCATTGTTGGGAGGCTCATGTTAAGTGCACTGTCCCATATGATCCCTCTTCCATTGTTCAACGTAGCCATTAATTTTCTCAATGTGGTGGGTCAGAGAGGCCCCATATCAGCAAAGAAGGGGATCAGGGGAGCCTTTGGATCTACCTAGCCCCTTCCCCGTTATGTCTGCAACCAGTGCCAAGCCTGGACGGAATATAAGAGGAGAGGGATTCACTCAGAATTAACTGGCTAGGAAGGAGCTCTGTCTGAAGGAAGCTTCACTTGCAGAGACAGTCCTTCCAGCTGGAGCAGAATAGAAATCCCAAGGAACTAGCCATTCTCAAATCAGACACTGTTTGAAAACCAAGTCCAAATAAAAGAGCAAGGATGCCTCCCCTCATTCCTGTTCCCAAAAAACTAGGAGAAAGACAAAGACAAGTGTTAAATTAAAACTAGGGTTATTTTTTGTGGGGGAAGAAGGGGGCAAGGGTTGTACAACATTTTGAAGTCAAGCCCCTCAACCCTGACCAGAAAATAATCTAAAACTGATTGTATAATTAACTGGCTGGCACTTACCTTGGTGGACACCGAAGACAGACTCCCCAACCATGGGAAGTCTTTTGGCCACATTGGGGTATTTGGAAAGTCCCTACGGAGGTGCTGCTCTAGCCAAACCACTACACTACTGCCTTCTAGTAACTTCCATAACATTTATTTTTCTTTTAAAGTTGAACAAAAGCTACAATCTTATTTCTATTCTGGTATAATCAGTATTATCTTTAACAAAGTCCTAAAGAGTGTAGTTTTGGGGAAAATAATTTCAGAGCCTCTTTGTTTCAGTTTAGATCTCTGTAATAAAGCCTCTGTTTAGCAAGCTTGTGCAGTTCTAGTAGAATATTTCTGAAGTTATGTATAAAGAATGTGATTTACATGCTTAGCATTTCCTCTTAAACTATTTACCTAATTACAGTTAACCCTAATGCCTTTCCATTTAGTGTATAACCTTTGTTGACAGCGAGAGAGAGTTTGGCAAACAGATTTTAACTAGAAAGGTCAAACATGCCAAAAGCCATGTATGAGGCTAAGCATATATAAATATTTATAAGAGTAAAATTAATTTACTGTTTGATGATTATGGAAAATAAGAGTCAAACAGTATTTTAAAAGCATTACATACTTTTGTTCCTATATTGTCAGAGTGTGAATGGCTGTGAAACCCATCTTAGCAGGACCTTATATTTTGCAGAATAAATGTTCTTTATAATTCATTTTGGAGGGTTTTTTTTACTTCCCCTCTCATTCACGAAAATGGCCTTAATTTCACAGATAACCCATCTGTTTGAAATGAGGCCTATTTTGAGATAAAAGTGTGTTAATTTTTATTAAGAAATTGTCCTGCTTGCACATGACAACCTTGTAGGAGGCACTCAACACCTCATAGAATACATGGACTTAGATCCAACTCCTATTGTTAAAATAATTCTTACAACAGTTAATTTAGAACCTTTTAAGCTTTTTCCAGGCTCTGATAGTCTCTCAAGGACAAATTACTCTGCAATTTGACAGATGTTTCCTAGAGCAGTTTGGAAAACTGAACCATTTATAAGAATTTTGACATTTTTATTGTTTTTTAAAATACCAACATTGATGAAATTCCACCTGTTAAGAGTTGGTTGAACATTTGGTTCTTTTTCCACCTCCATCAAAAAGCAAATTTACAACAATTGTTGAAAACTGCATGGCTAGAACAATTGCTGTAGTCACTCTCCCCCTCTTGTGTGATACATTAATTTCATTGAACCTATACAACAATGGGTCCAAGCCTCACTCAGTCCATAATGCCTCCTATGCACTGGGTTAAGCAAGGCTAATACAAAGGCCTTCTTCATGACACCCAAAGAGTCCTTAGGGTTGCACTTTGAACCCCTACCTAGGCTTTCTGAAACAAAGTCCATTCCATTCTCTTCTCATTTCATTACTTCAATGTTTTAAACCAACTAGCACCCAGATAAATGTATAATAAAACTATGTTCTAGATGAGACAACTGTTTCTCCCACACACTCTTGCACACCGTTTTTGACTGATCGGGTTAGAGTATAAGCATACACATCCTAAGACAGAATTTAGACCTAAACTGAACTGCCTAGTTTTTCCTGAGACCCTCAGAATAGCCATATTCACAAAGCCAAATCACACAGTCTTTAAATTGGTCAGTGGGAGACTCCAGCTGATCCCGGGCTTCCACAGTGCTGCCCCTTTGAAACACCACTGCATTTCAAAGGGGCAATGCACATGATTAATCACGTGATTAATCACATGATTAAATTTTTTAATCACACGATTAATTGCAATTAATTTTTAATTGCTTGACAGCCCTGATTTTTGGACATAACTGAGATTTCAATATTACATATTTTTCAGCTGAAATATTCTCATCCTAGCTCCCTTATTACGGGCCCAGAATAGTTTGGCTCACTCAAAGTGATCAGGGCATACCAGCCTCTCCCTTATTTGCAGTACATAATGGAGGACAGTTGATTAACAGGTAAACTGAATTTCCCCATAACTCCTTGACTAGATGTCAGATGCCCTTAGGTTTTCTCCCGAAGGGGAGAAGACAGATGATGTCTTATACTGCAAATGAATATTACTGCAGCAATTGATACCAGTTTCTGAA